>NC_082686.1:24987271-25303625 GCF_949987515.2 Delphinus delphis
AAATGTTGTTGTTCAGTAAATAAACATAGGTTAAGTATATTCATATGTCTTGAAGCTGAATACATCATTCGCACTGAAAGTGATGAGAAAAGGTGGCTTGTGTTCAAAGAAATACATTTGTACAAATTGGAAAAGTCAATAATTGCTAGGTGTTACAAAACTATCCAAATGTAATTGAAGTTCGCACCATGGAAAGTCATTTTCCAGCAGGTGACAAAGTGGTTTTGCTATGCTATATTTGTGTAGAATCAAAATCCAGTAGCAACTGACAACCCTAGGGAGACCTGACTATATCTTTTTTATTGTAACAGGGATATCCTAAATTGTATGTACTTCATCTAAATTGAGGTGAATTCCTGCAGACTTGATGCAGTAATCTTAGAATGCTTGCAGATTTATTCCAATTATATTTAAGTTCCTTTGTGGGAAGATGTCTTAGAAAATATAGGGAAGCACCTTGCTGGGAAATGGGACATTTTTCTGCTGGGTCTTTAGAAATTTTATTTTTTTAACTTATATTTTTGAGAATAGCCCTCAAAATGTTTTCTGGGTCTTCTGTCTGAATTTTCAATCTTCAGAAATCAGTTATCCTTCAGTTTTCAGTAGTACTTCTACAGAAAGAAAATGTTAATATATCACTAGGAACAGCTTTCAGATCAGTGTTAACAAGTGCTTCTCTCTCACTTCTCAGTAAAAATGATGCAGACTTCTTAAGTGATCTCATTCCATTACTTGATAAGAGATAAGTTTTAATCCAATCCTGAGAGGAATGGAAATATTGGTGTGATGCAAAAGATAGAAACAGTGGAGAAGTGAGATAGCCACTAAAAAAAGCTGCCTACAAGGACATTTGTGTTTGCCATGTACCTAGCACTCCGAAGTCAGTTTCTTAATTAATTCAGCAACATGTGGCAATTCTGTCTCTAAGAAGTCTGATTCTGAATTTTTTTCTGACAAAATAAACCCAGAGGTTTGCTTAACTGTTCTTGAAGAAAAACGTGGTTTGAGGAATCATTGCACTCAAGTAGATTTGAGAAATTCTAGGCTGGAACTATCAGTGACAGTCAATTTTACTTAGCATGCTTTGCAGATGACTGGCTTAGTAAATAAAATCTCAATTTTATTTTGTTTATAACTTCTTGAAAGTTATTTGAGATCTGTGACCTCACAGTTTTATGGAAACTTCCTTAACAAATATTAAATGTTTTTAATAGGAAATTTTGCCATTTTTGAGGTCTCTATAGAGTATGAGGGCTTCCAGCTTCAAAATGTAATTACCTTCTTGCTTTCTATAACAGATATGCATTTTATTTTTACTTCAATAGTGACAATTGAATAAAAAACATTAAAAATGGTTTATTTTTTTCATAGGATACAACTGTGCATTTAAATCACAGCAAGTAAATTTGATTTACATTTTGCCAGACCAAAAAACATTCTTTGAAGACTCTGCCTTTCTTCAGCTCTCAATTCAGATGCATGTGTTTTGGTTTTCAAGAACCTTGCCTATCAAAAAAATGCTGCTACTTCAGAACCAGACAGAGATAATAGAGAAGTCAATGTTAGCAGGTGTTTTTAGAGTCACTGTAGGAAAATCTGGACTCCAAATATGACATTTTAGGTTAAATAATATTTCATCAAAACCAAAATTAAAAGAACTATTCAGACATTCTTTTTGTAAGAAGATCTCACTTTCTTACAAAATAAAATAATGTTGTTTATGTTTAATTAAAATAAAGTTACTTTATTCATTCAATCAAGAGACATTTATTAAGCACTTCCTATTTATTATGAAAGGCTGTGTCCTAGAATAAATATAATAATAATAAAATAAAAACCTTTCTATTGTACAATGGTGAAGTAAAAAAGATTTTTTAAAATATACAAAATAGTTACAATACAAAGAAGAATATTGTAAGTGCCATTACAGAGGTACTAAAAGTTCCATGAATGTCTCAGGAAGGAAGAATCACTCTTGCAGCCTTTCAAAAGGTAAGAACTTACACTGAATCTGCCCTTGAAGATTCAGGGAATGGCATCTCAGACCAAGTTAATAAATTAAAATAGAGTCTTACATACCAGAAAAGGAATGGTATAGGAATGATTTAAACTCTGCTTGTTTATCCCATAGGGTGTGTGTTCATCACATAAGAATGTGAATTTCAGACTGCCAGAAACAGTATGAGGAAGTTGGATTTGATAAAAAAATGAAAAAACACTGTATGTATCTATATATGTATGTATATTATGTATATATTGTGTGGTGAAGAGATTTGATAAAGGTTACAATATTAAAGAGATTTAATTTGGTAAATAACTTTAGTAAATTTGATGAGATGAAATAGATGGGAACATATTAAGGAAGCTGCTATGTAATAATGGTAATAATATTAATGACCTAACTAAAAAATAACAACGGAATTGAAAAAGAAAAAAAAAAAGAGGAGAGGCATAATGGACATAGAACAACATAAGGATAAAGTATATGTTTGATGAAGAAACAATGATCAGGTATTACTCAAAGATTAATTATTTTTGAATTCTACATTCAACCATCTATCACTTTTTTAAAAATATAAAACTTTTAAGTATATGACTATGTTACAAAAATAAACCCATATGCACGATACAGCTAAGTCTATTGCTAGCTACAGGACAGCCTTATTTGATATCTTTCTTCCCCAATATTGGCATTCACTAGAGTTTTGGTTAAATTATTACAATTAGATTGTACATATTTATATCACTACTAGAGCAAAATAGAAAAAATCTTCTTCTGTAAATTAGTCATATCCATTGTTTGCAGTTTATAAATCATCAGTAATGAAACTGTATGGAAATGGTTAACCTTCTCCAAGTCAGCAATGGTATTTGAATCAGAAAATTGACATCACTTTATTAGTAGGGTCAAGGGCTGCTATACTAGCAAATTTAACATGTATATTCAAGCAGTAGATGTCAATGGTGTAAAAAGAAAATAATTGACCTAACTGTCCTCCTTTACAAATGAGATACCTGTTAGTATTTATTTTTTAACTACCATTCTTTGGTGGTTTTATTTGGCAAAATCAATGACCTAAGTTCTGACCTTCCAATTCAGATACACTGGGGGGATGAAAGCCAAAGACATACAATAGTTTCTAGACATATTAAATTCAGTTTCACCTTGAACTAACAGGGGATGGAGGACATTAACCAGTATGTGACCCTGAGTTAATGATTTGATCACCTATTTTGTGCTTTATGAAAATATATTAAGGGACAACTGGAATGCCTTATCAACTTCTGAGCAAATAAAGAGAAGATTCTTAGGAAAGAGTAACTCAACCTAGTGTTGAAAAGCAATTTAAGTTAATTTCTCTATCTTGAGGCAAAATTACTAGTTCTTCAGTCTCCAGGGCAGAAGTTGAACCTTAGTGGAGAAGGAATATTACTCCAGGAGGAAGTATAATGACTCTACTTGGTGAGTCTGTGATTGCAGGAGCAATGATCTGTTAAATGACACATAATCCTCCAGAGAGGAGCTACCTCATCCAGAACTCAGTAATGAAAGTTAGATCAGGGACAGAATCATCT
Organism: Delphinus delphis; assembly: GCF_949987515.2. Lineage (NCBI taxonomy): Eukaryota > Metazoa > Chordata > Mammalia > Artiodactyla > Delphinidae > Delphinus > Delphinus delphis. The sequence continues at coordinate 24,990,848 of NC_082686.1, forward strand.
AAGTGCCCTCCCCTGCTAACACTTCTAATGTTCAGGGAAAGTGTAGAAACAGGTGGTCTTCACTCTGAAGAACTTTATATAATGAATGAACCACACCCACCACAAAGTACCTGCAATGGGCTTAGTGGAGAAACATTAAGAGGTTTCTCTGGAATCATAGAGGACTCTCTGGAGTCATATATATGACTCATCATCTAGTGGGAGCAGAAGTCAATGACATTTGGGATACATGTGAGATATTGTATAAGTGCGTGTTATAGAATATTTAAGAAATTTTAAGAAATTTCATTTTGATACTCTGCTTTTAATATGTACAAGTTGAAGTATTGTTTAAATTTATCTCTATGTATCAAAGAATGATTTTCTCAGATTCTCTGGGCCAAAGATGTGTGATACCTTATTAATGTTTCTTCAGCACAATGTAATCTATGCTGCCAAATTATTAGATAAATGGTTGAATTCCCTATACAATGACACCATTCACCATTTACCAACATATCAATCATGGCATAAAATGATGAATTATGACATCACATACCTTTGATGACACTACCAACTTTTGATCATCTTATAGCTAAATGAATAGAACTCACCATTAGATGATAAAATGAAGGGACTGCCTTTAGGCAGTAGTTTTTCTCATACAGAGAAAATTATTTAATTTTCTTTTTCAAATGAACTATTTTGCCTATTTTGATCTTTACTAGCCTTGATAAGAAATATATATTATATATATTTATAAGATATATTGAGTTAAATGTACTTTAGTCTTTTAACATAATTTAAATTTTGTACTACATAATTTTAAAATAAATACTTCAACTACTTTATCTTAATTTTATTTTTGTGAGAAATTTGTATTTTATAATAAAATTCCATATTTACTTTATTGTTTAAACATTCTTCCTGTTTTTCATGTAGTTGTAATTTTTCTCTACTGACACTCACTTTCCTGAATGTTTTTTGAATATTTTACTGATATTTTCAACTTCTTAGCTAACTATATTTATTTTTGGTATTCATTGTTTTGTTTTACTTTTTATTTAGTGACTTCATCCTTTTAAACATACTTCTAAATATTGCTCATATACTTTACTTTGTATGCTAAAGAAAAAACAATTATTAGAAATTTGCTACCCTAGGCTATTTTGATAGTTTCAACATTTCTCAAATTTGTTTTGAGTAATAAACATTCAAAAGTATACTAAAAAACTGATATTTGGGGAAAAATTATATGGTCTAACAAGGCAAGTTTTCCCTTAAAGATAGTTAAAAGATCCCTTTACTATAGTTTCAAGAAAGTTTCATTTGCTGATTTGTACTGTGAATTTTTAAGAGAATATAGATTATGCAGTGTTCCACAAAATATTTGACTGAAGTACTCTGTTTTTATAGTCTCTTGTAGAATGAGTAGTCACTAAACACACTTTGTAAAATAATACATAATTGGAGTAGTAATCGTTTTTAAAAGGTATAGATTAATTAAGTGCCATAGTTATTATACTTGACTATTCTTTGCAGTTGGTTCTTATAATCTCACTTTTATCATTTTCTCTACATGATTGTTCAATACTCATTTATTGTTTTATCCTTTCCTGGCAACTGAGTATTGAGAGATGAAAAAAGTTTTTACCTCAATAAAATCAGCAGGAATTATGCACTATATTACTTACAATTTTGAGTAATTTTGAGACATTTTTTGAGTAATATTTTTAGTAATTTTTTGAGTAAATACGTTTGATCACTCATATGAGCCAGACACTGTAATAGACGCTGGTAAAAAAAACTAAATGCAAAAGTAGACATGACTTTTGAACTCATGGGAAGATAGATAACAATCAATGAATCATTCAAGTAAACTAAAAATATTCTAATCTGAGAAGTGCTATTAAAAAGTGATGGGACAAGGAGAGAAGGGAAATTTCATTGCTCTCTGAGAGCTTGTAATTGAAATTTTTGAGTTAAGTTGTTATTAACTAGAGAGCAAAATGAAGAATAGCCTTAAAAAGGTGCAGGGGAATACTGGAAATATACTTAGGGATACTTTCTAGACAGCATGTTTTTAGGCTTTACGGTAGGAAGAAACATGACATAATAGAAGAACAAATTTAAAAGTTAGGCAGGTAAAAAGAGCTGCAGAGGGTAAAATAAAGCTTGTTAAAATAGTTCTCAGAGTATGGGGGACATTGTAGGTATGTTAGGGACTTTTATATATGTATACTAATATGATAAGCTACTCCAGATGTCTGGTTTACGTAACTGTTTGAATGATGGTGGTGTTACTCCTGAGTTTGGGAACACTGGTACCTTTTTCAAAGCCCCACCAGGAACACTTGCCTTGGGTAACAGCACGCAGAGTCACAAATAAACATTAAGTTCCTGATATGACTCTCCTAATGGCCCTGCTAATAAGCACTCTCCCCCTCCCACCAGGGTCTTCACTTTTGGTGCCCCTTAGATAAGACCCCTATGAAGCTTACCAAAACCCTGCTCTTTCTGGTTTGAATTGACCAATCTGGCCTCCAGGACCTGTGACTAATAAACTTCTCTATCTCACTTTCTCTTGTAGTCTTTTATTGAACCCTGGCTCACCATCCAACTCCTTAACAATTTAGTAAAGTCACAACATACAAATAAGAGATAGCATAGCAAGCCTGAGACTACTTTTTCTTCGAAAGGTCTGCTTGCAGTGTTGACCCTTAGATAGCATTTGAGAACTTGAATTTAGGAAGTGTTTCCTCTATTTCCTAACTGTACAAACCATGTTGTTTTTGCCAAGCCCCTGCTTTCATTCTGGGTGTCTGAAATGTTGGTACACTTTAGGCAGAGGGTGCCGACGTGACCAGCTCTCAGTAAAAATTTGGGGCCTTGAGTTTTAAAAGAGCTTTCCTGATAGACAACACTTCATAGATATTGTTACAACTTGATGCTGGAGGACTTAAAGCTCATCCTGTATGACTCTTGGAAACTTGTACCTGCTTTCCTCTAAATTTCACCCCTTGAAACTTTTTGCTTGGTTGACTTTACTTTGTATCATTTTGCTGTAATAAATCTTAGCCATGGGTATGATTACATGCTGAGTCCTATGAATCACTGAACTTAGGGGTAGTCTTGGGAAACCCGTCACACCACTTTTTTTTAAATAAAACTTCTTTTACTTGAAAGAGTTACAAATTATGATAATAAATCAGGTGATCCCATCACTTTGAGGAAAACAACTGATAGCATTTGTTGCTAATAATAAAATTTCAACTCTCAAGTGATAAACTGAACTTTGGAACATTTGTATACACTATTGAGGATTTGAAAATGTCCTATACTTAAATACTTCTCTGATCATATTTTTGTTGAAATGAACAAATGTTAACATGTTTCTTATATTGTATAATAAACTGTACAATATTATATCAACATTTAGGAGATCTGCATAACTCAAGGAACCAATATTTTCAAAATGACCAATGCATAATGTCAACAAATTAATGAACAGGTAAAAGATTCAAAGCACAAGAAGCCCCAGTGGATTATACTGTTAGAAAATAAAAGTTTATTGATATGGTTTTATATTCCATGTTGCAAATAACCACTAAGAAATACCACTTGTTGAGTTTTCGTGTTATACCAAAGAATATCCACAAATATCTGGAAATGATATAAGAAAACCAAAACTTTTCAAACTACATACTTGCATGGATGATATCATATGTGATATCCTAGCAAGAGTAATGTATAAACATATATGAGAATCCAAGTTGTCTTCTACTAAACAGATAAGAAAAGTGAAAAAGCAAGGCCTATCTTTTCACTAAGGTTTTGTCTTTGCAAATATTGTTATTTTTCATAAAAAAATCTCACCATGTTAATATTTAATAAGATTTTTATGTTAGGATTAATAAATATTTTACAAATCTTTTCGTTATACCTTCTAATGCAGCGTATACCAATAGATAGAATTGACATTAAAAAAAAAAGCTCTTTGGAGTGCTTAATAACTTTTAAGAGTCCTGAGATCAAAAAAATTGAGAATCATTGGTGAAAAAGAATGCAAAAACTGGTGCCTAGGAGGACAGTTAGGGGATTACTGTAATATTCCCAATGGTGATACAGAGGAATTTAAGTGAGGCAGTCATGATAAGCAAGGAAAGAAAAAACATGATTTAGAACATCTCACAAAAAAAAAAAAAAAAACAACAACCGAGAAGACTGATTCCATGTCTGGGTGGAAGAAGAGGGAAAGATTGAATGAAGTCAAGTTTGTGAGTCCGTCTCTGCTGTGATAAAGTGAATGGCATTAGCCTGGTTAGTCAACAAAGGAAAAGAGACAAGTTTAAGGGTAAAACAGGGAGGTGTTAATAGATAAGAAAATTTATGAAAGTTGCTGTACACCCCTTCTAAATATTTATCAGCACAGAACAAGTTTAATTTTGTCATTGTTCTCTATTTCAAAGACAAGATTTTTTGATAAAGCTGTCAGTCATTAAATTGTGGAATAATATTAGATAAATTATTGCAGAGGAAAGCACAAAGAATGAATAAAATGTTTATATATGACTATATTACTTATTACTCTAGAGCTTAGACTCCAACACAGTTCACGTCATACATTTAATTCCCTTTTGGTAAATATTCCTCCCATTTATTTATATTGGCATATTTTTGTTGCTGTTTTTATTTTTATTTTTTATTATATTTTTTGGGGGTATGCAGGCCTCTCACTGTTGTGGCCTCTCTCATTGCGGAGCACAGGCTCCGGACGCACAGGCTCAGTGGCCACGACTCATGGGCCCAGCCACTCCACGGCATGTGGGATCTTCCCAGACCGGGGCACGAACCCGTGTCCCCTGCATCGGCAGGCGGACTCTCAACCACTGTGCCACCAGGGAAGCCCGCTGTTGTTATTTTTAGAACACTGGTAGTATGTTGTCACTGGAGCACTGTTGATTATGATTAATTATCATTTATAGCATTTTTATAGAAAGGCATTTCTACAACATGACAGTGATAAGGTTTTCTCTATCTGTTGGAATGCAAGATTTTCTCACAGTCTGGTTTTATGTTTTAGGCTGACATGCTTGAAAATTATTTGTGCATAAAATAAAAGTGAGCACATCTGGGCAATGTTTGGGGCATCTGTGGTCAGAGATAATCTCTTTTAAGGAATGCCATGAATCAGAAGATTTTTTTTTTAATTAAAAAATACTTTATAAAAAAAAGTCAAGATACTCAGAACCTGTGAAGCACAGGAGGAAAAAGTTGGCTGGTGCAGGAAGACAACACTGGAGAAGAAATAATATGTCTGAAGGAAGATAATTAAAGTGCAATCTAGAGAAAGTACAATTGATAAAGACGTCCATTTGAGGAAAGCAATAGAACAAGAGGACATAGCTAAAGGCTTTACACCAGAACACATGATCCAAGTAAATAAGCTGTCCTCAAATGACTAGAACAAAGTAACAAACAGGTTTGATCTGGTTGTGTTGTTTTGTCAAGGTCATTTACTCAATGAATTCATCGAGTTTCTATATTTATGAAGCACTATGGTCAGTATTTTATTTTATTATTTTTTTTAATACAGCAAGTTCTTATTAGTCATCCGTCTTATACACATCAGTGTATACCGGTCAATACCAATTTCCCAATTCATCACACCACCACCACCACCACCAATTTCCCCCTTTGGTGTCCATACCTTTGTTCTCTACATCTGTGTCTCAATTTCTGCCCTGCAAACCGGTTCATCTATACCATTTTTCTAGGTTCCACATACATGCATTAATATGTGATATTTGTTTTTCTCTCTCTGACTTACTTCACTCTGTATGACAATCTCTAGATTCATCCATGTCTCTACAAATGACCCAATTTAATCCATTTTTATGGCTGAGTAGTATTCCTTTGTATATATGTACCACATCTTCTTTATCCATTCATCTGTCGATGGGCATTTAGGTTGCTTCCATGACCTGGCTATTGTAAATAGTGCTGCAATGAACATTGGGGTGCATGTGTCTTTTTGAATTATGGCTTTCTCTGGGTATATGCCCAGTAGTGGGATTGCTGGGTCATATGGTAATTCTATTTTTAGTTTTTTAAGGAACCTCCATACTGTTCTCTATAGTGGCTGTATCAATTTACATTGCCACCAACAGTGCAAGAGGGTTCCCTTTTCTCCACACCCTCTCCAGCATTTGTTGTTTGTAGATTTTCTGATGATGCCCATTCTAACTGGTGTGAGGTGATACCTCATTGCAGTTTTGATTTGCATTTCTCTAATAATTAGTGATGTTGAGCAGCTTAAGGTCCACATTCCTTGAGCTTATATATGAAGCTGGAGAAGACTTTGAAAAGGCAAATGTTGCTTTGCTTAACACATAATATGTAGCTCCCAATGCATTATAAGGAAACCATAGATATTTTCTTTATATCCTCATCAATCTTATCACCTCAATTGATGTTTAAAATGAAAAGAAGTGGGAGGGAGTAAGTTGCTAGGTATCTGAAAGATCAATAAATTAAAATAAACTGCTTTAATATTCACTTTATGGATACCATTAGCATTCGTATCATTATGCAGTAAAACTGTCATCTTAAACACTGTATCTTTAGAATAATAATTAAAATCTAATATAGTAAGAATTCAATATGCATGCTTCTAATGCCTGGATAATGTAATGTAGTGGATCATGCAACATTATTACAGATTATTATTTCAATTTAAAGTAATTAGACTATTAAAACAATGATTTAATGTGTATATAGACATACACACACATGTATACATACTTAAAATTTTTTCTGTTTGAAATGCTATTTTTCATACCTGTATTCTATGGATAAAATCTGAAGACATTAAAATCACATACACACTTTAAGACACTAATATAGTGACAACATATTTATTTAAATTGCATAGTTACAGGCTTCTCATCAATTTCTTAAATATACACTAGTGTGAAAAACAAAACAAAAAAACATAAAAAACACATCAAATTCCATGTCAAAACCAAGGTCTATCAAATCAGGGAAGTGGTGAGTTTTCTCTTTGGAAACAAACTTCTGATATTATAAAAATTGCCAATGTGTGACCACCATCAGAATCCTAGAATTTCTTATTATTTAATAATTGAGAAAACACTAAACATAATTACATACATTTGTCTTTAATTCAAAATAAACTTGAGCTTCTATGGCAATACTTATTAGCTTTACTCTGAGAAAATTAAATAATTTAGAGTCCTTAGTGACTATAAATGGACAGTTTTTACAAATTGCTTATGATTCTTTGATGCAAATTTACAGAAACAATTTAGGGAAAAAAATAAACAATATTTTTCTTAGACAACCTAATGGAAGTGTGAATAACCAAAATGCAGAGCACAAAGATGAAATAGGTTTATGAACAACTGGACCAGGGTCTGCAATACAACCAGGACTCTCTACTATACTATTTTGCTTTCAATACACTGGCTTCATCATTCTTCCACTTTAAAATGGCTTTCTCTAAACAGTAGGAAATGCAACCACTGAAACCTCCACTGTTTTTATGACTTAACAACTTTCATCAACATCAAGCAATTGTCTTTCTTCTAGAGTAATATTTTGAAAAGGTCCAGGCAAAACTTGATTGAGGAAGTATAGCCAATTGTCTACCTTTGGACAAATCAAATGCAGTGTACTCTTACTAGCCTAGTTTGGATCCTGGATTAATGGGCCCTTTTCTCAAATATTAAGGATATTTCCTCAGAGGCAGGAACACTTGGGGTCCACTTATTTGAGTTAGAGGTTATTGTAGAGAAAAGGAAAATAATTTGTGTCTTGAAGCCACCACAATAGATCTGCTTTATTTTTCTGATGTTTCACAGACCTGGGGCAGAATTACATTGGCAGTAGTAGTCACAAACCAATATTTCTCTTGCTTCATTATTATCTGTACTTAGAAGTTCTTATCATCTTAAAATATAACCTTAATATTTCTCTGAAATACAAAAATCTAACTCAAGTACATCCCATGGGCTAGTTTTTCTTAGCCAGCATTCAAATAAAATCCATAATATCTTCTTCTGCTGCTCAAATTCCCTATGATGAAATCACATTTTTATGACAATATCCAAAGCAGTAGTTATGCCATTTCTGCCTGTTGAAAACCTCCCTGCCCACTGGAAGAATAATCACAGCTGCTGAAGTCTTTTACCAATATTGCTGAGACTTTCCACACTCTGTGTAAAGGTTACAATATGACCTCAAGATGTCACATCTTCTTTCTTAAGCAAAGCTGCTTGCACCAAAGTTGGTGAAGCCACTCATTCTCAATATCTAATGCCATAGAGGCAAGAATTAGTAGAGCACTAGAAGAACTTTTTGTTTTCTCTTAGAGAAAGAGACACAGTAAACAAGGAAAGTATTAGGGAAGCAAGTGTAGAAGAGCAGAGCCAGTCAGCCTGATCCTTTCTTGACAAGAGCAGAGCAGTTCTTCCTTTATCCCAGGATAAATGAAAGAACAACTCACTAAACAAAATATAGACATTGTAATTGAGAGCAACTGAGGCTGTGAAATAGAACTTGGAACACCAGAATGAACCATAATTTTGGCATTTGTCTGGATGAAGAGAGAGGTACCACCCTCAGCTGTCACTGTCACTTACTCATTAAAATGGAGTAATATGGTGTGTCTGAATATATACAGATCTCACTCAGCCTTCCCCAGTCAAATGATCCATCTGCAGAAGGAAAACAAAAACAAAAATGAATGGGGCAAGAAACCTGGAATAACTGACTATACTAATATCTATAACTTCATCTATAAATATGATTGAACATACAGAGAGCACTGACATCTTAGAAAAAGCAACAATACCAAAAGTCGGACGTGAATATTAAAGATATTAGAAAAGTAGTAAATTTAGAGACTAAAAGGGAACTTAAATTAATTAGAAATTTTAAAAAAATGCTGGGGGCAAAAGCTCAATTAAGACAACAGCAGGACTCAAGGAATCTTCCAGAATGTAAAGCAAATATTAAAAGAGGTGATAAATAAATTACATTTTAAGAGAAAGGGAGGTTAATCCAAGAACTTCAACGTGAGTTTCTCTTTAAAGAAACTGAGAAAAAGAAAGGAAGATAATTAATAACAATATGAGTAACTAAAGTGTTCTTGATCTCTCAAGAAGATATCAGTTTTCAGGTTGAAAGGTCCCAAAAAGTACCATACAGCATTGGAAAAATGATTTAACACCCATAAACATTATTGTGAAAATTTGAAACAAGGATAAAGATAATACTAATAAATAATGATAGAAATAATAATAATACAGGTTATGGATAATGGAACAATAATCTGATTGACATCATCATCTTTATCCAAAGATAAGATGTTAGGAGAAAATTGTCATTAATTTATGTTACATGGTAAAATGATTTTAACTCTACAATTTTATATCCACTGTAAGTATTAATCAGGACTAAATTTAAATTAACGTGTTTTCTGAAATGAAAGTTTAAGAAATCTATAAATTCAAGAAAATCCCAATCAAAAAATAAACAGACTTCTTGTAGACATCATCAAACCAATTCTAAAATTCATATGGAAATGCAAAGTTGAAGAGCTTACACTACATAGTGCCAAAGCTTTCTACAAAGCTAGAGTGAGCAAGAAAATGTGATACTGGCCTAAATTTGGGCAAATAGATCAATGGCACAGAATACAGCAGAAACAGAATCAATACATATATGGTAAAGATCTTCAAGAAAGGTGCTAGTGGGAATGTAAAATGGTACAACCACTTTGAAAAATAGAGAAGTTTTTGTTGTTGCTGTTTTAAGAAATTAAGTATCAAAGCATTATATGACCCAGTAATTCCACTCCTAGGTATTTACTCAAAAGAAATGAAAGCACATATCCATAGAAGAACTTGTAAATGAATGCCTTTTGGAGCTTCATTTATGAGTTAAAAACTGAAAACAACCAAAATGTGCAACAAGAGATGAATAAATAAACAAAGATCGTATATCTACTGAGTCCTACTCAGCAAGAAAAAGGAATAAAACCTAGAACAATTATGTTGATTGAAATGTCAGATATTTTTTAAAAAGTACAAACTGCATAATTCTATTTATACAAAATTTTAGAAGATGCAAATGAATGCATAGTGACAGAGACCAATGTTGCCACACAGGCAGGTTGAAGAGGGGAGGTGGCGGGGTGGGGGGTGGGGTGTGGAGATGTGAGGGCAGGGCGGTATTACAAAAGGAATGTTACAAGGACACTTTGGAAGGTGAGAGATATGCTCATTATCTTGACTGTTGTGATGACCTCACAAGTGTTACATGTGCTAAAACCTAACTATTATACACTTTAAATAAGTGCAGTTCAAAAAAGCTGTATTAATAAAAAGGACAATTCCAAGCAACAGCAAGGATTTGTAGGAAGCAGAGTTCTCTTGTATTGCTGGTAGGTATGTAAAATGATTTGCAAATAAGAGGCAATCGCTGTCTATGGTGTGTGATGGTGAAACCAACACAACTAGCAAAAAAATTACATTTAAAGACAATTTACCTTTTCTAGTAGATTGTTATTGAAGAATAAAACTGAACTTCCATAATGGCAAAGACTAAGAAGATTTCAGCATTCTTGCAACACATTCATGATGTGTAAAAGAGTTTTACAGGGAAAGAGAGACAGAAATAGAGAATGAGAAAATCAAGGAGGGAAGGGAGGAGAGGAGGATATTAAGGCAGGAGGTGGAAGGTATGGGGAGCAGAAAAACGGCATAAGAAAATAGGAGTTAACAGTATCTCTGGGATTAAGGGAAATGGATTACTTGCCATTATATCAACACCCACTCAACACTGATCTCTCCCTCTAGAAACATCCTTATGGCATATTTAACCTACTCAGAGGAGTTCTATCATTCCCCAGGCTTGATTCTGCTTTATTCCTACACATCTTACTTAACTTAATTTTAACCTTTGTTTAAAGGCAGTTTTCAGACTTGTAGAACAGAAACATCATGTAATATTCCCTGGGATGATACCACAATAAAGCCAAATTACATTCTAGAGACAGGAGTGGTTTCAAATATACCAGGAAAATCCAGATCACAGGGAAATGAACAGTGATGGGCTTCAGAGCCAGCAAGGGAAAGATGAAGTCATGAATAAAAGCAAGTTTGGAGCTTTTTCACTCCTTTCATCTCCTCCCCTCCAATTTCTGAAAACGGAAACATCTATACCTGGTCATTTACGCTGCCTGTGGAGCTCTAATGACTACTCTGCTAAGAAACCTAGTGAGCTGGAGGTGGAAAATAATGACTATCGGGCAGAGGATGTCATCCCGAAGGTCAAAGGGCGAAACTTTCAAGGCTTCTGCATCCAAATGAAATGCCATCCCTGAGCAGCTACTAGGGTGAATTCAGTCTGACACACCAAAGTAATTTGTCTCTAGGCAGCTTCTGCTGAAGTAGAAAAAGTCACATCATAGCACTTGTAACTGAGATGGGTTCGCAGGGTGAGTGATCAAATTGCAGTTACAGACTAACCATGAATTCACAGATCTTGAAATCAAAACTCTAGATCATGAACTCCAGGTCCATTCTATTTGTTTTGTTTTTACAAACTCAAAAACAACCTTTTAAAATCTCTGCTTAGATAAAAGTCAGCTTTGTCCTGATTTTATACTCACTGTGAAGCCTTCTAATGGAGAGTGCAGATCTGATTTCACTTTTTAATGTGAGGCTGATATTATTACTGACTCACACTGGAAGAATGAAAAGATGCAATCTAGTTTCCCAATCCTATTTCCAATCTCATTTATAAACATCATCCACAAGAGCTCATCTTTGATTAAATTCATTTACCTAAACCATCCTTTTACCACCCTACTTGATTTTATCTACTGACCACTATGATCCTTCCATCTTTTTATTTCTTCTGCTGAAGTCGATACCAAACTTTGATACCCAGTCCTCATGAACTCAACTCTCCAGAAACTCACAGTTTGCTCTGGGTTGACAGGAAGTAAATCAAAATTAAAATAAAGAATGATATATATATATATATATATATATATATATACACATACATATATATATATTTCTTAAAGTATGCATGGAGTGCAAGAGTAATGCATAGGAGAAGAAATAGCACCTGTGTTAACTATTTTAAAAGAAGTGGAACTTATCTAGGAGAGTGAATATAGGGTAACAAAAATAATAGCATGAGCAAAAGAGTAGTGTTTACAGAAATATTCCAGATCATCAGGTGCATATCAGGGACTGATCATGGTTGAAGCCAGATAGATGAAGGCCATGAGAAATGTTATGGATCCCAATCAGAGGCTCTGGCTTGATGTACTGTAAGCCACAGTGATTCTTTTGAAAGTTTTATGGTCTGAATTTTTGTATTTAGACAAATATAGTATGGAATAAATTTTATTTGAGAGATGATTTAAAACTGAAGGCAAGGAGATTAAAAAGAAGAAAAATTAATATGCTGGACAAAATATTGGGAGAATCTAAATTAAGACAGCAATGATAAGAAAGATAATGAATCTAGAAAAGTTTAGGAATTTAATTAGGCTGATTTCTGTAACTGGTTTGGAGTAAATGGTTTCAAATAAAAAGTAGTTTAGAATCACTCAAATATTTCTGCCTGGGGTGACTGAGTGCAGGACCTCATTATTAACTGAGAGTAGAAATACAAGATTTACAGGTTTTAGGGGCAAGTTATGTTGAGGGGTTTGCTTTTGAGCATCCAAATAGATACATCTTGTAGCTAACTGGATATATGAGTGTAAAGGATAAAGAGCTGAATAGTGATGTAAAGGATTTACAGTGTTAATTAGAGCCAAGAACAAGAAGTAACCAAGGAAGAATCTAAGAAAAATAACAGTATATTAGCTAGGGTTTATAACTGCACACACTAGAAAAATCATATTGGCTGCCTTAGGTAAAACATGGCAACAGAACTGAAGGGATGCTGGAGAAGAAGTGGCCAGTAATCATGGGTACATTGAAACTTTCAAAAGTTTATTTGAGCAAACATAGGTTTTAATGGGCAGCGCCAAACCGAAAGTAGTTAGGGATGCTCCTCAGACAGGAGCTAGGGGAAAGACTATTATAGGGCAGACATGGAAGCAAAGTAAGAAAACTATTCGATTGGCTATAGCTTAAGTGGTTGCCTTATTTGGGAAAGCTCAGTGGGCTTTTGTGGTTAGTTGGTTTCAAATTTTATTTTCTTGGAGAGGAGACAGGAATTGACCCTGGCTTAAGTTTTGGTTTGCTTACTTCCACTACCAGGGCATTAGAGCTACCTCAGCTTAATGGCTTCCTGTTTAATTACATTAACTGTACTAATAATCCATTTGACTTGGTACTTCTCAGTCTAGTCAAAGTTTGAGACATCAGAGGCATCAGTCTATGTTATTGGTCCATGCCCTCATGCCCTTCTTACCACTGAACAGGTGATGGACTTGGCCTTGCCAACTTTCACTTCTTCTGTCAAGTGCCACAGAAGGATTTTATCTCAAGGAACCAAAGTAGTGTAAAGAGGAAAATGGGGAAGGAGCAGGGATTAAAAAGAAAGAAAGAAAGAAAAAAACTGCACAGAGATATGATGGAAACAAGTAATGAATTTTGTCATGGAAGTAAAGAAAATTTTAAAATTTCAGAACGTGAGGGGACACACACACACACACACACCATACATGCACATAAAATTCAAGGACATGGCTAACCAAAATAGATTTAAAGTTTTCAACTAAATCATAATTTGCAATTTGTAGATTGTCATTTCATATATAATATAACAAAGCCAATTTTGTTATTTAAAAAAAAAAAACCCACTTTCAAAGTTCTGATATCTTTTAAAACATGATACCTTAGGAATTTTTATCTGAAATCATCAGTGAATGCATTTGTCATTATTTCCCTCCTGCTACTATACCAGACTTCAGCTTTGAAATACAAAGCCTTCAGCTATTTCTTACTCCTTATTTTTTCTATATGAAAACATGGATAATTACTGAGTTAGTAAGGCTGATTAACATTTTTTAAAGATCTGCCCATTTAGCTGCTAAATTTGTATCAGTTTCAATGTAATGATGTTCATACTAAGACACAGTTTTCTAGGAACTACAAAGTTACAGAAAGCTGGAATTTAGCAGTCTCACAATTTTAAAAATCTATATATGATTTCAAGTGTTTGTGTATCATATTTGTTTTAATAACTTGCTTTGGCTTACATTTCTAAGAACCATAATCTTACACAGTCTGTGATTAAAAAATATATATATGTATATACATATCTATATAAATAATAAAATACAAAGATCTAGAGCTATGTATTTTATAATGCCAGATGTTCCAAGTTTTTAGCAGTGTGAAAAATGTGATGATATTTTGCTAGTCTGAGAAGCTATAAATTGTATTCAAACTAGGATGTAAGATCGCTAATAGTAAGAATACCATCTCTTTAACTGTGAGTTATATTTTGCATCTTAAGCTCATTCTTTTTCAAATCCTTTCCTATTCTTGCATTTGTAACACAGCTAATATTCCATTTTCTCTGCTTTTCTTCAGTTGTGCTTTGCCTATTTCATCTTATTTAGAATAATTAATGGAAAACCCTAAGTTTAAGCAAAATAATGTATCAACATATATATTAAAAATAAATGATTAAAGAGTTTTTTAAAAGAGAAGGATGATGGAAAGGGTAAAGAAAACATTGAGGGAAATTATATTTAAAAACAGAACATAGCAAATTAGTGATCTTGAAAAGTAATTTCACACAGAAAAATTTTAAGTGCTGGATAAAATATTTTTAAAAAGAAAAGTGCATGACTAACTTGTAAGAAAGTAAGAAAAATCATAAGCCAGAACGAGGAAAGGGAAGTACTCCAGAGAGATAGCAAGGCAGTGGATCTGGAGGCTGCCCTGAGGGTGTGGGTATGACCCAGTGACAAGCTGCTTTGTTTCAGTGGTGACTTGGGGGGATAGGAGACAGAGCCTCAGGCCTGTGAATCAGTCCAAGACCCTTGAGTGTAACAATTCCAGGGTAAAATAAACACTGTATAAAGGGAGATGGGAAAGAAAGTTGTCTGTTTTGGCTATTGCTATGGATGGAAAGAAGAAAAAATAAATTAGAATTGTGACAACCTTTTAAACCCCCTTGATCCATAGAGAGCTCAATTAAATCCACACTTGTTGTGTGGTCTGTTGACCTAAAACGAATAGACTGTCAGATATTTCTCCAGCAAAGATGGGTTTATTTGGCATCATTTGTGCATTTGGGCAGGATCTGCAATCATGATGAGCTATGTGCAAGTTCCCGCACAGCAAGGGAAGGAGAATGTTTTTATAGAGGAGAAAAGGAAGTTGGGAGAGAGGGCTGTAGGAAACAGAGAGTCCCCAGCTTCTCATTGGCTGAGTCATTGCCAGGAAAGAAAAGGAGTCTTTTTTCTCGTTGGGCTCTGCTATTGTCACAGGACTTGAGAGCTCTCCTTTCTGGGCTTCCCACTCTATTTGATAAGGTTTCTGTGTATTAACTTTTTACAGGTCCAAAGTTAATTAGTTTTGACTAGTCAGCAATTTCAAGTGTCATTATACAAGCAAAAGATATCTTTAAAAATTTGCTATCAATTAAATAGTTAATGGCAATATGTTGGTAGCATTACCATTAATATTATAAATAAATTCAGGCAGAATGCCTACCACAAGTTTGGTTTAATGTGCTACTGCAGGTCTTAGCCAGCATAGTGAAATCAAAGTAAATGAATAAATACAGAAACAAAATAAAATAATGTAAAATAAAATAAACATTTTAAACTCTCAGAAGACAATAAAGAAGTATTTTTATGATTTCAAATTACATAGAGATTAAATAAGACATACAAAGGCATTAGGTTAGTATACAAATTAAAAAAAAAGAAAAAAGGAAAACACAGGAAGGTTGCAGACTATGACAAAAGAATCTAAATATAAACATGTAACAATGCAAATATATGTTGCAAATATATGACACATCCTCAATGAGAGGAGTCTGGAAAAAAAGGAACTGACCTAAGTAAGTTTGAGAAATTGTGTTTTGACTGGAAACTGCATATGTAAAAACAAAAGGAACTATATATGTGTGCTAAGTTGGTGAATTTGTTTCACTTGGGAATATGAGTAAAAATTCTGAAACTGCTGTACATGTATTCTGTGGTTGAACCCATAAGTGAATGAATGATGGCACAATGCTGGGGACATGGGAAGTGAACAGAGAAATCAAATCTAAAGAGCTTCCAATGGCCAAAGCTGGAGCATGTTGAGCAGCAAAATAAACAGCATAGTACTGGATTACAACCCAAAGTATAAGATGAACCTCTATAAGTTTGAAAAGAATGAATGAATATATAAACTAAACAGCTGAGAGGATAAGATACAAATCTTCCTTATAGAACCTCAGATAGTTTATGTAGATACTCGCCTCTCCAGTATATGGAACATAACCCCCTCTCCTTGAGGGCAGACTGGACTTTATGACTTGTTTCTAAATAATTGAGTGTGGAATGAAGTAAAAATTAACTTTACAGTGGAGACACCTGCCAAATACTATTTTTGCCAGGTAATCAAGGTTAATATCATCATGATAAATGATATTGATATCATATACCTGCTGATATGATGTCATGAGAAGGACAGTTCAACTCTGTGTTATTCTTCCCCAAAATCCATAACCCAAGGCTAATCATGAGAAAAACATAAAGCAAATCCAAACTGATAAATACTCTATAAAATACCTGCCCAGTGCTTCTCAGAACTGTCAAGATCATCAGGAAAAAAACCAAAAAACAAAACATAAAAACTGAGAAGCTGTAGCAGATCAGGGGAAATTAAGTGGACAAGAGAGCAAAATAAAATATGGTATACAGGGCTGGATTCTGGAATAGAAAAAGGACATTAGTGGAATAACTAATGAAATCCTAATAAAGTTATCGGAGTTTAGCTAATAGTAAGGTACCAACATTTACTTCTTAGTTGTGATGAATGTTGCATAGTTATAATTTTAGCAACAGGGCAACCTCTTGAAGGGTATGTATATCTTGGCAACCTGAATTTAAAATTATTCATCAATTAAAAGTTTATTAAAAATAGCAGTTTTTGATTACATTCAAATCAAACTTTGTTCACCAAAAGACACTATAAAGAAAGTAAAATGCTACAAACTGAGATGGATAGTTTAAACATTGCTAACCCACAAATCATTAGTAGCAAAAACATAAAATTATTAACAATTAATATACATTAGACAAAGTAATAGAAAACTGGTTAAAAGATTTTGACAGCATTTTACAAATAGATCCCTTATATAAATCATGAAGATTTTTGTGAAGATGCTCAAACTCATGTTATCAAGCAAATTAAAATTAAAATAATAATTACACAACATTTGGCCTTAGAGTGGTAAATAGTGTAGGAGTTGAATAATAAAAAGGATTGACAATGGCCTGGAGTGCCTAGAGATCATATTCTCCTGATGGAAGAGTTCATTTATAGAAATAATCTGGCAAACAATCTGGCATTTTCTGTAACATGGAGTATTGCATACTCTCTCAGCAGCAATTTCCTTCCTAGGTATACATATTCAGTGAGCCGCCATGAGTCATAACAAGATTTATCATAGCAGAATAGTTTGTAAATGCAAAAATTTGTAAATTACTAAATTTTCAATCAAGAGTAGAATGGATAAATCTGATTGTTCATACAGCTGAGTACTCTAAAGGAACTGGACTGTGGCCACATGCATAAACAGAGGTGACTCCTACAACAATATTGATCAAGAAAAAAGCAAATTGTATAAGGATTCAGTGTAATATTATTTATTTAAAATGAAAAGACAAATAAGCCCATTTGCAAAACTGGAGTGGAAAGCAAAGTATTATTAAATAGAATGTTCAGAAATATGGATGGCTCCAGGGTTCCGCATGGGATGTAATTATGGAGAAGTTTCAAGGTATCATTACATTTTATATCTAAAACTATGTGGTGATATATAGTTATTTATTTTTTTTCAAAATCCTCTATTCATTTTCCATGTTGTGTATATATGGAGATTGTAATATCATGATAAGCAAACGTTAAGACCAGCAACGCAAGTGCTATACTTTAAAAATTCCATCCAATTCAGAGAGATAGATATTTTAAGATAAATGTAAAAGGAATAAGAACATAGTGCTTTACATTAAAGATCAAAGATAAGATGGGTTATTAGGAACTAATGTATCAGGAAAACAGATTCTTAGATCAGTCTTTTCTTCAAATGTGGAAATGAATCGTACCATAGAAGATGCTGGCAATGTCAGTGAAATTTTTATCTCTTATGGTAGTAGTTAAATTGGAAAAAATCTCTAAGTTTCCTGTTTAACCTGAGAAAGAAAATCTTAAAAACACTTTGCAGAAAAAGGACATGTCAAGAAAGAGGAATAGAAAAGATTTTAAAAGTAGTTAGCACAGAAACAGCCAATTAAAAGTTTAAGCTTTGGGGCCCAAAGAGTTTCACATGGCTTACTACTGGCCACAGGAATTGTAATAATAATGTAACTAGACCTATATGTCTCTGGTAACTTCTCTAAGATGAGTTGTACTTAATATATGAGAACTGAAACAAGTTTGCTTGTTTTAGATGGAAAGTTTTAGATGTTTCCAGCAATTAAGCATGGTTCTGATAGTTCTGTAAATTTCCCAAGAAGGAGGAAGAAGGAGTCTCAATGGAATGATGGGTTGTGAGTGGTTGAAATGAGTAGAAAATAAGTGTGAGATAAGCAAAAGGTGACAGGGTGTAGAGAATGTTCATTCAAAATGGCTGTCCTCAAAAGATAATGGGAATTTTGTCCTACCTTTGGGAGTATGTAAGTGAAATTAGAGGATTCTAAATTCAGAGGCCAGAATTCTAAGAAACAATATTTTTCCAGAGCTGCAACTTTGAGTGCGAGCAAGGAAGACAATTTGTAATGAATATAAAGTGACCTACAACATTTTTATAACAGTCATTTATTCTGTATTTCATTTTAGCCCAGATGACTGGTTTGGAAGAAACAAATGTATTTGAGATAGTTGTATTCGTTATCACACTAAAGCATGTGAGAGTATTAAAATGTGAGTACATATAATAGTTGCTAAAAAATACTTGTACACATGACTAGTGTATTTGTTAAGAATTTTACAGTTAAATAGGACTACACAATAACAATTTTAGTAATATTTCAAACTTTATGTATGCCTTTGTGCCTTAATAATATATTTTTTGATAATACAGTTTTAATACATTTATTTTACAAAGCCTTTTTGGATGGATTTTTATGTTCTGGCTTTGCCATGTAGTAGTTCATCTCACTAAAAACGACTTTACTTAAAACTGCATAGTGGACTTCCCTGGTGGTGCAGTGGTTAAGAATCCACCTGCCAATTCAGGGGACATGGGTTTGAGCCCTGGTCCGCGAAGATCCCACATGCTGTGGAGCAACTAAGCCCGTGCACCACAACTACTGAGCCTGTGCTCTAGAGCCCGCGAGCCACAGCTACTGAGGCCCAAGCTCCTACAGCCCGTGATCCGCAACGAGAGGAGCCACCGCAATGAGAAGCCCACACACCGCAACAAAGAGTAGCCCCCGCTCGCCACAACTAAAGAAAGCCCGCCTGCAGCAACTAAGACCCAACGCAGCCAAAAATGCATAAAATAAATAAATTTAAAAAATAACTGCATAGCATTTTATAGATTTAGAACATTCTCTGTTAGACACGCTATGTAATTTTCAATAGATAAACATGGGGAAATATTTGAATGGTGATGATGAAGTTCAGGTTATTTTTCACATCTCGTGCCCTGAGCACTTGTTTGCACATTAGGGATTTCTCTGTGTTTGTAAAGATTAATTTGTCAACACAGAGGTTTTAGGGCAGTATTTTCTTGAACAAATCTACTACTTTTTAAAAGTGAGAGATTCATCCCCAGGTATATTTTAATTCAGCATGTGTGCATATGCCAATGAACGGCTGAAATCATCAATAACTACAGAGAGAGACCCTGAAGAAAATGTTAAACATATTCACTTGAAGATATAAATAATAATAGCAAACAAGGTACAATTGACCAAATTCTTCACTCAAGAAATGACTTACATGCGGCTTATTAGGAAGCAAATTATTGACTTCTATGCTATTTCATCAACTGGCTGGTTACACATTTTAGCTTTTCTAAGCATATACAGCTCAATAGAGCTTATATTTACTTAGGCCTCTGGTAAATTATGTGAGTAATAAAAGGTAAAAAGATTTTTAAAGTATAACTATTTTAAAAAATATTTTTTACCTGATGAAAGTATGTTCATTAGGAATATTTAGAAGATATTAGTAAGGAAGAAAATCTAGTTATCTGTTTCCCATGCCCCCCAATCAGAGGTAACCACCAAAACAATTAATGATATTTTATTGGGTACATGTCCAGTTATTTCAACATCTTTATTTCAGCATTTTCTTATATATACCTGTGTGTGATATATATGTGTATATAAAACATATGTATGCCTTACAAAGATATCATAAAGAATGTAAAATTTTGTAATTTGATTTATTATTATAGTTAGCATTTTAAAAATATTAAAAATATTCATTACAGCAAATAAGGTGAAACTAATACAGTTAATCTTTGGACAATGTGGGGTTAAAGTTGCTGACAATCCATGCAGTCAAAACTCTGTGTATAATTTATAGTCAGCCCTCCGTTTCCACAATTCTGCCTCCTTTGATTCAACCAAATGCAGATCGTGTAGTACTGTAGTATTTACTATTGAAAAAAACCATGTATAAGTGGACCTGTGTGTTTCAAGCCCGTATTGTTCAAGGATCAAATGTATTGGGTTTTATTTTAACTGGGTTTAATAATACTGATAGGGAATTAGATACTGTTATATTAGTGGATGGCAAACACCATGATTACATTTTTAAAATGCTTTTATGTCCTGTGATTTTCAGGTACACATGTCAGTTTGAGTGAAATAACAATTTCCCTCAAATAACATGAATGTTTTATCAATCTCTGAGTGGATATCACCTAACTCATTGGTTATATGATCCTGTACTCATTCTGTAATACATAGCAGGAGTGAAATTTCACTCTAGCTGCTTAATAATAATGGAATTAAAATGTTTCATTCTAAAAAAAAAAAGTTTCATTCTTCAATTACTAGTCAACCCATAAGAATCTAGTCTTCTGTGTTTGAAAATGGTATAACTTGTTCAGATCATTCACAAATATAATTCAAAAGAGATTTCATGGAAGGGAGCAGAATGGGTGGATTTTTCTCAAAATGATGGTTTAAGTACTTGATCTTTCAAGGTCAAGGAAAATGAAGCCACTTTTTAGAACAAAGTTTTAGTTGGAGACGCCATTGTATTGAATTAAAATTACTCCACAGTTAAACCTATTAAATAATCCTCCTTAGCTCTATCCTGCTCACAAATCTGCATCTGTTGCAGGGCTCTTTGTCCCTCCACCCACTCTCCCCCTCGATGTTTATAAACAAAGAACATACCCATACAATATTTGGAATATACTTATTCTAAACAATTATTCATTCTTTATTTGAAGTTTAAATTTAACTGTGCATCTTATATTTTATATGGCAATCCTACCCCTAATGCAGAATGGGAGAGCTGAAGAAATGGCATCTCAAAGACCGTACCATTTAAAATGAAGTCAAAAGTATAAATCAGGTATTGAGGAAAGGCAGGGAAAAGGGCAAAAAATATCTAAATGGATGGACTTAAGTGGGAGAAATCATTGCATGTTTCTGTAACTGAAATATGTTCTCTGTTGCTATAACATGGATTGTGAGGCAAGGATGAAGTAGAAAATTGGCAAAAGATGACTCGGGAGTCACAATATGAAAAGGCATCTTAAGGAAGAAAGAATGGAAGGATAGGCAAGCTTAGGAAGAGAGAGAGAAAAAGAGAGAGGACAGAGAGATACAGAGGTAGAGACCTAGAGATAGAGATAATATTTCTCAATGTTCATTTGAAAACATAGTTTGCAATCATGTATAGGCCATTCTGTGTCAATTCTCCTAAGAATCTGGGATGCCAGATTTTATCTCTTTAGGGAATAAACAAAGGATAAGCAAGGCTTATGTTGAAATATTAAGTACAACTGTTACCAAACCAACCTTGGGTTCACATTCCTGCACCCAGTAAAGCCAATCTACTGACACCCAGTTGTGGTGAAAGAAAGTACAGCATTAATTGCAGGGCTGCACCAAAAAAAGAGTCAGGGTAGCTAGTGCTTAAAAGGGCCAAGCTCCCTGAAGGCTTTCAGGGACAGGTTTTAAAAATAGGGTGAAGGTAGGGGGGTTTGGGGTTTGTGACCATCTCATGGACATTCCTCTAACTGGTTAGTGGTAAGGTAAACAGGGATCAACATCACCAACCTCCTGGTTCCTACTGGTCTGGGGTCTACATGCTTGTGTGCAGCATACAATTAACTTCTTCCACCTTTTGGGGCCTTCAGTATCTGCAAAACAGCTCAAAGACTATAGCTCAGAATATTATCTATAGCCCTTGAGGAAGAACTAAAGGTTCTTGACTTTGCTTAATGGTTAAACTATTATTTTGTCTTGCTCGACTGCTTTCCTTTCTTTCTGCATTTTCTCACTTCTCTTATTAAACTTACTCTTTAGAACTAGGGGAAAGCATAGGAGGCTAAAGTTTTTCTGTAGACAAGAGGCAGATGGAGGACTTGGGTGGGAGGTCTGTTCTGGGGAAGCCGCATAGGGCCCTGCTTGGTCATAAAACTACCTCAAAATTTTTGTTTCTTCTACCTGATTATTTGTGTTAATGAAATTCTTTTCAAATTAGCTGATAGGTCTTCTCAGTGGGCAAAAACTCAAGGTTTCCCATTACTCCAGTGACTAGAACTCCAGTTGCTTTCCATGATACTTAAAGGAAATAGGCTGCCTTTTTGTGTGACAAACTGAAATGTGTATTCACATAAAAAAAAAAGAGTATTTGTACTTTGTGCAAGAACCAGGTTAAGGTAAAGTTATCCACAGATTTTAAATGTGTAGCAATATAGGTATTGTTTGAAAGAGAATACAAATATATTAATTGTTTGGGATTAGAACAACAGGATCTGATCTTTCAATTATATCATGGGGTTTGTGTACGTATGTGTGTGTCTGTTTAAACAAATGAGATAAATGTGTATGTGTGTGTTTTAGATAAATAAATTGCTATCATTTTTTCATTGAAATGATTTTGACAAACGTAGACTATACAGTCTACATTAAATAGCAAATATTTTTCAAAGAGCCTACCAACTTAAAAAAAAGGGTTTTCCTTGTATCAGTATAAGGTTTTCTCTTGTAAATAATGATACATTATTCTTTCCTAATATAATAGTATCAAGTCCTATGTGAGTCAGAATTTGATTAACATAGAAAAGCAGAAATAAAAATGACAATAAGGAATATGCTTACTCAGTTTGCACATTTGTTTATGTTACACTTCTGGTAGTTTTTCCTAATCAGGGGAAGACAAAATCATTTTATAGTCTAGTTTTATTTGTATTTTGTATTCTCTTAAGCATATTAACATTGGAAGTACTTGGATCACAAATGTCGACTTCCTCCTTGTGTCAATATTTTATCTAATAGAATAGCTTTTCCTGACAAAGGGAAAAAAATCCTGCACTCGTTAAAACTAATCAGCAAAACTTACTGAGCTTCTGTTTGTGGCAAAACACTCTACATGGTCGAAAAAGTGCTATTCAGTGTGAGAAAAGCTAAGTAAAGTTAATGACCAATTCCATTAAATATTCCAATTTCTACTAATGGAATTTTATGACATTGACATTTCTATTCTTCAGAATTACTGATTGGTTAAATTAGGCAGATTACATGAATCTTTTTAGAAATTATAGGGAAAGACATGATTGAAATTAGATGGGAATTTGAATTTTAGGAGTAATAATTGTTTAGACCTTAAAATCAGTTACAAATTCCAAACAGATAAAATTTGAGGATCAGACAGATGGGTATTGTATATCAGCTTTATTATTTTTTATTTTATTGGAGTATAGTTGATTTACAATGTTCTAATAATTTCTGCTGTACAGCAAAATGATTCAGTTATACATATACATGCATTCTTTTTTTAATATTCTTTTCCATTATGGTTTATCACAAGATATTGAATATAGTTCTCTGTGCTATACAGTAGGACCTTGTTGTTTATCCATTCTATATATAATAGCTTACATCTGCTAACCTTAACCTCCCAGCTTTATTATTAATGAAATAATATAGAACATGACATAAACATGAGTCCTATCGGGCTTCAAAATGACCTTCTCTGCCCCCTCCCCAAATTTTATTCATTCTGAATAACAGGTGAATCTGGACTCTTTCATTAACTTGCAGTAAGGAAAGTTAATGTTTGAGTTCTGAATGCAGTTCCCTGTGAAGAGTGATCTTCAATGTCCTGTGCAATACATGTTCAGTCCCCTCTCCCAAATAGAAGAAAAGTCCTTTAGGAAAGAGTGATTGGTGAGTGAGTGCTCTGTGAACAAAGGATGGGAAAACTGTTTCAGTTTCCTGAAGAGTAGACCACAATGGTAATGACAACTGTCCCAAGAAAAAGAAAAAAGTTTGCTGCACACATCTATAACTTTAGAGACTCTAGAAGGCTCCCTGGTCTCCTCTAAAACACTGGGGTGGGGGTGGGGTTATACCAGAAGTCCCATCGTTATCCCGTTCTATGTTTAACCATTGCTTATATACTACTTTCTTCTTTCAAGAATATGGAAGCATTAAGCCAGTGGCCACTAACAACATTTGTTAATCAAGGGATAAAATTTTCATTTTGGCACATTGAAATTGTATGTTTCAAACTATTTTACTAATTTGAAGAATAATTAATTTTATTAAAAAAATTTTCCTTGCATGGAGTTTATACGTGCCAGACATTGTTCTCCCTTCATTCATTGACTATGTACTCATGCAAACCCAGGAGACTGAGTGTTTTAGAGGTCTCTTCAAAAGCACATTGAATGTTTTGGGGAAATAGCACAATGTCTATTGATAGTTCTTGATTCTGCTAATTTTCTGAGTGGGCTAGGCTTTGTCCAGCAGATATTCTTGAATTTGAACTTTAGAAAGAACATGTTGTCCAGTTATGGGAACTTGAATGGCAATAGAGGGAGTTTGAAGTTTTGGGGGGTTACAAAATCCCAGGTGGTCTGGCCTATGAAATAGGAAACAGAACAGTGAGCAATGATGGAGATGTTACTGAAAAATGTTTTTCTTTTTTAAGATGGTTCCTATTTTCTTAATAAGTGCTTAGGGTTTCTGTCCCTTATAGGCATAGACAATTTTTCATAGATTTAAAGAAAAATACATCTAAGCTTTCCAGGCACTTTTATACTAAACACATTGCATTCTGCTAAGCAGCTTTCAGCCAAAAGGCATGCATTCCATTCCTTGGTGATACATTTCTACTCCTCTGCCTTCAGCTAAAATTAAGGGTGCTCTTTCCAAACTGGATGCAGAGCTCAGTTATCAGAATCCCCAGATGTACCAAGCCCTTGAAAAATGATAAGAATATGGGAAAAGGCTACAGGAACTGACTCCTTCTCTGACTGGCTAATTATCATGACTTCTAAATTCCTGAGGATTCCAAGCTTATTACACACTGCTCATTTAACTTTTCTCTATAATCATCATCCACCCGGAATGGCCATAGTTTAGGTATTCGTTCATGTCTTTGCTTTCTAAGAGTTATTAGTTTTGTTTCTAATAATCATAAAAAAGTCCATTTCACTCTGGATATTTGCATCCTTGGCTTATAAGAGTCAATGAGTATATCAAGGGCAGGATTTAAAAAGAGCTAAACAATTTATTACCTCCCATGTCTGTTGATAACTCTATTGATGCTAAAGTATTTGTATAGTATTGATGAAAGTGAAGTCTTCAAAAGCTGGACAAAAGTATGTTTGTTTAGAATAATATATCAATAAAAATTCTCTGTTCATTGCTTCCTTTATTCCAAACATGGTTAAGTACAGGCAGAGCCAAGCTCAAGTAAGCTATGGTACTAATGTATTGTACTTACATTACTGTCTCTCCTTGCTATAATTTCCCCCCGCCAAAGTGTACTTGAGATGATGTCCCATGTCTGTCTCCTAAAATCAAAATGAGTTTATTAATGACTGTTTAACTACATTGAATAGAAAAGTGGATACAACTTTTCTCTTTTTTACCTAAAGTATGTTTATTTTTGCTCTTACCTAGAACAAGATTTCATAGTTTGCACCCTTCTCATAATTTTTACAATCTTTCCCTAATCTTGTTGGATCACTCTGGGACATTCCTACCACCATCACCACTCCACACACCCAATACATTATACAAATTTTCTTAAAAGTCTTTTCTTGCCTTTCATGACACTACACTGTCTTGGTTCTGCCTGTACCCCTGCACTAATCAAGATCTTGGCAAAAACATATGGCACATTCCAATGTGATAATTGAGAATAATTTAAAAGCTCATGAAAAAGGATAGGTAAAAAAGTGAGGAATGAAAAGGAATCTTACCTTTCCCCCATGTCTGCCACCAGTGGCTAGTGTCAGCTGGGGGCAATAAGGTGAGTAACTATCAACCCACTGTGAAAAGTCAAGGAAGGATGTCACAAAAATTAATTCCCTGTCATTCTTCCCTCTCCATCAGATCCCCATTGGCTAAAACCAAAGGGAAGCCAGAGAGTAAGAGAGTCCTGGTCTGGATATAATTTATTGCCCAGTAAAAGACATTTTTGAGAATGAATGAGTGTGCTATTAAAAATTGAACTGACACCTCAGGCATGAACTGGTCCTCAGAGTTTGGTCCTGGGGCATAACACAGTGTGAAGTTAGGTGAAAAGTGCACATGGAGGAACAAAGAGGAAATATTCCATTCAATTTCTCTGTTCATCTCCCCACCTCCCCAAGGGTTCCTTTTCATATATGTATTCCTAAAACTTTAATATTCCTAAAAATGTATCCCTGGCCAACTTGTCACCTAATTCTATATCTCTCCTAGGATGATACTTCATAGACGCTATATATTTTGCAATGATTTTCAGACACATATCCTACTAATGCCAGTTTTCCCCAAATTAGATTTACAATTTCCTCGTCATTTCCTTGTAAATATTATCCTTTGTTTATAAAATATAATTCTGCTGCTGGTGTCACCCTCCACTCAAGCCACTGAAACATAGCTAGGTAGCTAGATTACCTCTCTTCAAATATCTGATATCCAACCAATCAACAAATTCCTTCATTCAAGCAATCAATCATGGATTACCATTTAAATATTTCTAAATGTGTTTCCACTTTCCTCTTTCTACTATCAAGGTCCTGGTTTATATTCCCTTGTTTCCAGGTTTAAGTGGTCAATTATGTCATAGGCATAGAGGTCAGAGATCATAAGCATTTGTAAAATTATTAGATTTGGTACCATGGAGACCTCTGCAAATCTATGAGAGACTATTTTTACCAACAGAGTGGCCAGTTCCTGAAACTTTATTAACAAATGGATGAGGACTTGAAGATTACTGACATGACTGAAAGGTGCTAGAGAGAGGGAAAAGCTCAACTTGATATGGCAAAATGTTTCAGGAAAGTTTTTATTTTTTAATTTTTTTGTTTTTATTTTTTTAGGATAGAAGAAACTTCTCAATGTTTTTTTGAGATTATAAGGAGCCACAGTGGGAGAGTATTGTTGGGGGAAAAACAAGCAATGAATGATAACAATATTGAAACAGGATTCTGAAGAAGGATATTATTAAGAAGTAGGTCTGGAAAAATTAAAATTTAGTTTACAATTTTTTTGTGAGATAAAAATAAAGGGGAAACAATAGAACAATTTTAAGGTCAAAAGGAAGGAAATGAAATTAATGATCATGGCACAGTTACTTATTATTCCATGAAGTAGATAAAACATAATTTATTTAGCCATTCCTTGATATTTTATATTTGAAAATACACTGTATTTGTAGTTTTACTTTTTTCTTTTTTTTTTATCATTATGGAAAATGTAGCAATAAATACCCTTACATATAAAGCCTCAAATAAAAGTGAATTTAGTTACAAGGGATAAAGTCATAGAATATACTTGAGAGGTAAAAACTATATATGCATTTCTAATTTTAATATGTTTCTAAAGGTTTTTTTGAAAGTTTGAAACCATTCACATTATTCATCCTGCATAGCTGAAACTTTGTACCTTTTCACCAACATCTCTCCATTTCCTCCAACCTCCAGCCCCTGGCAACAACCATTCTACTCTCCCCTTTCATGAGTTTGAATTTTTTAGATTCCACATACCTCTAAGTGATACCATGCAGTATTTATCTTACTGTGCTTGGCTTATTTCTCTTAATACAATGTTTTCCATTTTCATCCATATTGTTGCAAAAGGCAGGATTTCCTTCTTTTTTTAAAGCTGAAAAACATTCTATTACATATATATATATATATATATATATATATATATATATATATATATATATACACCACATTTTTATTATCCATTCATCCAAACAGTCACTATGCTCTCACTTGTAATAAGAAATATAAAATTAAATTTAGTTTTTCTAATTTATTTTTAGTACCCAAACATAACTGATATGTTTTACAGTAAACACCAGTTTTCAAAGAAACTTTGTAGGTATATTTTGTTTCATCTTTTCAAGAGCCAATATATTTGGCAAATGTAACCATGCTAATTTTCCAAATAACAGAATAAAGTTTCAAGAAATATGAAATGTTTGTCCATAGTCATTCAGTTAATGAATATTAAAACTTGGTTTTCAGTGCATCTCTGAATATAAATCCAGTGACCATCCTATGGAATCCTGGATTTTCAAGTTTATCTCCATGATTATATTTTATATCTCCTATCAACATACATTACCTTGAAGCAGGAAATGTATTTCATACTTGCACTCATGTTCAATAAAGTCATGATTTATTTCAGAAACAAAATAATTTATAGAATTGAAAATTAAACATAGTAAATTTTTAAATGTTGATGGTTTTTTAAAATGAACAATTGTTGGTAGGGTTTTACATGTAAGTTTTCATTTTAATGATTTTTCTTTTTAAATTAAGAACATTTTAAAAGGAAAAAAAAAACTGTTCTTGTTGAAAAAGAGCCATGGTCTAAATGATGCCATTGATAAGAAATTTTTTTTACTTATCAATGAAAATAACTATAAAAAACGTGGATAAACATTTTTCATTTTAAAATAGCCCCAGGTATTTCCTAACCAAATGAAAGCATCTTAAGGACAAACTTATCATAAATGAGTGCTAAAGTCTGTTTGTTTTTATTCATCCTTCTATCTGAAAGCTTAATCTATAGATTATTTTCTCTGGAGATTTACTTGATAGAATGTAAAATATTGGTGGTGTGTAACGGGCACATTTATGAAAAGCACTACATTTAAGCACCTATGAACTTTCAAAAGAAAGTGCAGTACTATGAAAAGTCCGTGGATTTTGGAGTCAGGTACCTTTAGGTTTTAAACGTGGACCTGCCAGTTACTTGCTTTCCCAGCCAGCATGCCTCTGTTAGGAATACATTCAGCTGCATGTTACAGAATTACCATCAAAACAAACAAACAAAACATTTTAAAGAAAGGAAAGGTTTACTTTTCTTACCAGGTACAGAGGAATGTTTTCTAGGCCTCCCCATCCAAGTTCTGTGTCTGGATTCCAGTCTGGAAGAGGGCCTGGCAAAGGGCTAAGAGAAGACAAGGCTAAAAGACTCCTGCCTTGAAAGGGGACAACTCCTGCGACACTCACCCATACCTGACACACCGGAACCAGGTGACCCACTGCAGGGGAAGCTGAGATTTCATTTCATGTCTTTGTGTTGGTGCTTTGCTGCCCCATCCAAGTGAGGGATGTGATCCTAAGGAGGAATGAGAGAATAGTTGTACAGCATCTACCTTATACATGATCTTCAACTGTAATTTGAGGTACAAATTCCTGGTTCATAAAAATAAAATGAGGGTTATTGGGACAGATACTTTTAATTCCTTATGTATGTGATATTCAAATACTGACTAGAAGGTTTGAACTTGAAAGTATCCACTGATTATAGAAGGTATCTCAGAGATCAGTTAAGTAAATAAAAGTGAGGTTTGAAGAAAAGCCTATAAGATGTATATTACTAAATTGAATAAGTTTGGGAGTTTTACGATTTATTTATTCATACACCAATTATCTACTGAATGCCTATATATGCTAGGCTCTGTAGTAGGCCCTGAAGATACAGTATTGAAGAAAATAGAAAACAGTTCCTGCTCTTGTGGATCCTATAGTCTAGAGTTATTCTCGCACCATTTATTGAAATAATCAATTTTCCTCAAAATAATATATAATTCCATATAAATTCCTAATTGTACATGACTCTGCTTCTGGGCACTCTTACATTAATCTTAGACAGATTTTATTAAAATCTGGTAGTGAAAAATGATTATGTCATCTGAATGAGTTTTCTGTTGCTGCTGTACAAGTTACCAAAAAATTTAGTGGTTTAAAACAACAGAATTTATTGTCTCACAGACCTGGAGGACAGAAGTCTGAAATCAGCATCACTGGTCTGAAATCAAGTTTTTAGCAGATATCACACCCTTCTAAGACTCTTGGGAAAATCAATTTCTGGCCTCTCTTTCAGCTTCCGGTGTCTGCTGGCGTTCCTTGGTCTACAATCATATGTCTCCAATCTCTGTCCCAATGGCGACATTGTCTCTGCTTCTTGTTTGCATAAAAATATTTCTCTACTTCCCTGTTATAAATGTCCATACATGTGACTGTACTTGGGCTCACCTGAATAATCCAGAATAACTCCCCATCTCAAGATCTTAATTTAACCACATCTGCAAAGACTTCAGCCGCCCCGCGGCATGTGGGATCCTCCCGGACCGGGGCACGAACCCGTGTCCTCTGCATCGGCAGGCGGACTCTCAACCACTGTGCCAACAGGGAAGCCCACAAAGACTTTTTTTTCTAAATGTCAGGTAACATTCACAGGTTGCAGGGAGGAGGATGCAGATACTGCTGGGTTCCATTACTCATCCTATTACAGCATCATTTTAATTTGAATTGATTTGTTGAAGTTACATCTTTTTTATTTTTATTATTGTTACTATTCGCTAGTTTTTCTTTTTCTTTATGAATTGCACATCATGTCAATGACCTGTGCTCAATTTTCTATTGCTCTGCCCATCTTTCTTCTTTACATATTAGAGATTTTAATAGTATCTTGTGTTACAAATATCTTTTTTGTATTGTTTCCATTTTGTCTTTCAACCTCGTTATGAAAGTCTTTATACTAAGTACAGGTTTAGAGTCTGACCACCTTGGTTCAAATTTTTCTCACCCCCTTACTAGCTGTGTGACCTTAAGAAAGTTATTTAAGCTTTATGTTTTTCAGTGTCTTCAACTTTGATTAAAATATTTTGTCTTATTGTATTTTCCTAATAAAATAGATAAACCTAAGAGCTAAATATTACAATGTTAAAAGTATGCTAAATTTGTTAAACAGGAGAAATTAGGTTGAATTTTCCTTAGATTCATGGACATAATTTCATGTTTTAAATAGTTGCTGAGGAAAATTAGTATATTCCAAAGTTACTTTAATTCAAATTACTTGGAAAGTACTCACTTCACCACAGTAAAGTTTGAAGTAAAAAGTATAAAGGAAAAAGGCAATGCATAAGCTGCTTTCTAAACATTATATGAGTAGTCAAAATAATTTTATAGGGCTTCCCTGGTGGTGCAGTGGTTGAGAGTCTGCCTGCCGATGCAGGGGACACGGGTTCGTGCCCCGGTCCAGGAAGATCCCACATGCTGTGGAGTGGCTGGGCCCGTGAGCCGTGGCCGCTGGGCCTGTGCGTCCGGAGCCTGTGCTCCGCAACGGGAGAGGCCACAACAGTGAGAGGCCAGTGTACTGCAAAAAATAATAATAATTTTGTAAGACATGACAATAATTATAGTGATAATTTTTATAAATATTATATAAGATCAAATTTTTACTGTCATGATTAAGTCACATCTATTTCTATATTCCCTAATTTCTGCTTCAATATATGTGTTAAAATGTCAATTAACTAATAACTAGTTTAGTATTTTTAATACGCTTCATCAAATTTTTGTCCTTAATTGCAGTACCAATATGGTCAAAACAACTAGATTTAATTATCATTTAATTATCAGTTATTTAATTCACTTGTAATGTTTTCATAGACAACATACAAAAATAACATCACAAAAAAGAGTATGGCAAGCTATTAGGAATATATAGGTTTAAATTACTATTTCATATCATTATAAAGAACAAAATTTGAATATATGCAAAACAAATTAGCAAACAAATTAGATGGAAGAAAAGCAGTGCCTTTAATATAGTAGGAAGAGAAGAAAGACAAATAATAAATTCAGAGTAATCAATTCCAATAAACTCAAAGTAACTGTGTGTGTGTACTGCTTTGATTCACTGGCTAGTTATAATCTTTTCATATTTTTTCACCTGATAAAGTTGAAAGTGAAACTAGCCAAAGATCAACAAGGATTAAAAAAAAAAAAAC
This sequence comes from Delphinus delphis, assembly GCF_949987515.2. Lineage (NCBI taxonomy): Eukaryota > Metazoa > Chordata > Mammalia > Artiodactyla > Delphinidae > Delphinus > Delphinus delphis. The sequence goes on from NC_082686.1 coordinate 25,023,508, forward strand.
AAACTGTAAATTCCTGTGATAGTATACAAACTTTGATAAGTCAAGTAGCATTCACCTAACAACATTCAGCTCAACCTCAGCACTACTGACAATTTTGGCCAGACAATTATCTGTTATGGAGGCTGCCCTGAGAATATGGGAATGAATGTATGGTGATATATATGACCTCTACCTTCTAGATGCCAGTATTTGAATGGGTTGCCTTATCCACCAACCCCTATGAGGGCCAAAACTGTCTCCAGATATTGCCAGATATCCCCTGGGGGGAAAATCGCACCTTTTGAGAATCATTGAGGTAGAAAATAGAGTTTTGTCATACTAAACAAGGACCTTAGAATGAAAAGCATGACATAATTCTGTTAAATCAGAGGTTACTTATATAATTTATGCTATTATTTGCAGATTACAGAAAGTGAAAGCAAGAATATCTTTTTTCCTGGCACTGCTTAAAAAAATCTTATAAAGTTTTAAGGAATTATTGATTTTTAAACCTTGCTCTCCTGAGTTTACATCTTTGAGAGCTATGGCTAGTTATGGCACGATACACTTAGTAAAAACTAATGTTCTGAAAATTAGAGGCGAGATTTGTGTTTCAGCATAAAAATTAATGAATATTAGTGTGACTTATTCTAACACTGTAATTCGAAATACCTCTTCAAGGAAATAATAAATTATTTACAATTTCACAAAACATAAATTAAGAAACTTAAAGAAAAGTGGTACCTATTTCAATAAAACTCTTTGACTGCATTCACTGGATTTATTTTCTATTGGAATGTGTAATTTTCCTTTGCTTCATGTTTTATTCCCAGAACCCTCCAAAGAGCCATATTCCTTCCTTTTTTCTGTTTCATGTCATTCTTCCCCAGGGGACAAGATGGGACTTCCTTGATGGGTGGGCAGGAACTGAGCCTGGGAAGATGAGTCTCTTCTCCCCCCATATTCCTACCAGCAAGCACGAACTTTCTTCCTAACAACATAAAATCTACAGAGTTGTGGGATAGACCTGTGATTATCCAGCTGTGTAAATGACTGACTAGATATGTACCTAGTTCAAAGGTAACATGTTTGTAAGCAAAAATGTCTATCCAGAAAAAAAAGCCAAGATTTTGGTCTCCATTTAGCTGGCACCTATGTCTATCAATTGATTTTGAACAGAATACAGAGTGCTCTTTACTGAATTTCAAATAATTCTGATAAAGCTTTTCATCTTAATAGGAGCTATTGAATGAAAAACACTCTATTGTATTTTTCTTAATTTAAGGATATAAAAAACAAGATTGCTTATTGAAGATAGTGAAATTAACATTTTTATATCAGTGTATCTTTGTGGGACTTAGAGTTTCAAGTAACAATATGGTAATATGTGCTATCATATTAAAATGGGTTATTGTTTTAAATCAGGACAATTGCATTTCAGCAATTATAAACTTTGTTGGCTATTTTAATTATAAATTTTCCATACAAATAAGCCATTAGTAGTTGAAAGAAAAAATAAAAAAATACATATTTCTAATTCCATTGCCTTAGCTAATCTATTCAAATAATACAAGTTTGAAACTTAGTATTATAAAGTCATTTTTGCAGTTTGCATTTAACTTTATTATGTTTCAGTATTTCCTTTCTAATGACCATTAGCTGGTCATTTTTGTGTATAGGATACTAATAGCAATAATACAGATAATAATAAGAGCAGCTCTGGTGCCCTTACAATATGCCCATTATAATTCTACTCACTTGACCTCTATTTGCTCATTTAATATTTGCAACAGCCCTATGAAGTAAGTACTAGAGTGATCCCCATAATATAACAGAGCCACTGAGAAAACCTTGATAATCTAAACCCAGAATTATAAAAAAAAATGTGTCTCTCATACCAAATATAAGTATGTATTGTTAAAAGAGGATGGTGAGGGGCTTCCCTGGTGGCGCAGTGGTTGAAGGTCTGCCTGCCGATGCAGGGGACATGGGTTCGTGCCCCGGTCCGGGAGGATCCCACATGCCGTGGAGCGGCTGGGCCCGTGGGCCATGGCCGCTGAGCCTGCACGTCCGGAGCCTGTGCTCCAAAACGGAAGAGGCCGCGACAGTGAGAGGCCAGCGTACCGCAAAGAAAAAAAAAAAACGGATGGTGATGCGCTTAACTGTATGGTGGCCACAGACACAGGTGAAATATATGCATTTCTTTATTATAATTAAAAGCAGGCATTACTAAACACAGCATGGGATACAAGACTCTTGTAACTTTATACACAATAGTATCATGCCTCACACATTTATCTATTCCATTTCTTCTTCCTAGAATGCCCTGTATCTCCTTATTCCAAACACTATTCACCAACTCACCCCCACTCCAACTATGAGCCTATTCATCCTTCACACCTCAGAGAAGGGGTCACTTATCTGGAATCAGGTGAGCTGTTTCACTTCTCCAGGCTAGATATTTCTCTGTGGCAGAGACCTTGAGTTGCTTCACAACATCCGCTAGCTGTAGAGTGCTGCATAATTAGGCATGAAGCATGGTTTAGTCAGGTAATGGAAGATAGAAAACTAATGTCCCTTTTATCTTAAAAAAAAGTTAAAAATGTTTCTTCAGACTTCCCTGGTGGCGCAGTGGTTGAGAGTCCGCCTGCCGATGCAGGTGACACAGGTTCGTGCCACGGTCTGGGAGGATCCCACATGCCACGGAGCGGCTGGGCCCGTGAGCCATGGCCGCTGGGCCTGCGCGTCCGGAGCCTGTGCTCCGCAATGGGAGAGGCCACAACAGTGAGAGGCCCGCGTACTGCAAAAAGTAAAATTTAAAAAAAAATGTTTCTTCAATATCTTAGAATGTAAACCATGCTTTGTTTAAGAAAATGGCAAGAAAAATTCAGATTATTGGTGTGTGTTGGCTGCTTTTGGCTCCTGTGAGAAAAGCCCTACAAGAGAGATAATTTTGATCTAAAGCAGAGACAGAGTGGAACACAATGACTTTGATAAGTAAAGCAGTCGAAGTTGTCTGAAAACCCTATATCTGGAGACTAGATAGCAAGACCAAAGAAGTTATGAGTCTCAGAGCTGTAGTCTTAATAGGAGATAAGACTTACGCTTTATGAAACTCTGGAACCTGGTGAAAGAGATAGGATTAAGCTGTTGTCCTTCCATCCAAGCCCATGGTTTTAGAGGGCTTCAACAGCAAGAGGGACATGGGAGGCAAGGTGACCAACCATCCCATCTTACCCAGGACAGAAGGACATCTGGGAAGAAAACTTTCCATTTAAAAATCAGACCAGCCTTGGCAAATGAGAGGGAACTAAAAATTCTGTGGGTGGAGCCCAAACACCATAATTAAATACTAGTCTTCAAGTTTAAAAAGTAAGCCTAGACTAGATCATTTATAGCAATTACTGAAAAATGGAACTTACAAAAGTAAGTGGCATGTCGCCAAAGAAACCTAAGCAACTCCTGGATTCCCAGCACTATTCAGCACCTCAAAAGGTGCATTTTTCAGTGATTACTCACTTTACGTAGGACCATGGAAGATGAGAGCTATGGTCCCAATGGCAACGCCTGGGACCACAGAGAACCATGAATGAAGGCCCCTTATCCTAAAGAGCAGAACCCAAAGCACCCAGGCGGACTAAGCAAGGGACTCATTCCCTTTCCTGCCCATCAAATTTGTTATTTTTAAGGTCACAATTTTTAATAACTCCTATTTCACATTCCCACATTTTCTGAATTTAAATTTTTTTAATATTTTTATTACTCTGTTCCTACTCCAACATTGTATATCATGTATTTCAATGTATTATGTGTGTATCAGAAATGGGGCATACAAAATGTGTTTATTATTTTCTAGGCCAACAAATAGCTATCTTCGGACATAATGGAGAGGGTTGTGCATCATTCTAGAATCCTAGATGCTGGATAGAGCGGCGGATGGACGTTTGTGTTGCTTACCTTGGGGAGGAGGTAAGTATATACATGGAAAGGCAGGTGTGCGAGGATATTTCAGTGGCAGAGGGTAAACTGCAACAGAGACCAGCTCTTGCTGTCACGATCTGTTCTTCCTCTCTTCCATAGTAATAGAATCTTAAGCTGTGGCCTTGTCTCTGGACTACAGTCAAGGTACTGTATGCCACAAGCCAACAGGTTCGTTGAGGGCTCCCTAATCCCTGGATTGTGACTAAGGTTGTATAATTCTGAAATCAGAGTTGGCAAAGCATACCCCTGATACTCTAGCTCCCTGATTGTGACAGAAGGAAAAGTTCTCTTGGGAAACCAGTTCTGAGTTGTTTTTCTGGAAGTTGTTCTTGGAGAATCAACTTTCCCATACCCTACTGTCCAGTTTATTGTCAGGAGCCACATGTGACTGTTGAGCCCTTGGAATGTGGGTGCTCCAAATTGAGACATACTGTAAATGTGAAAGACAAGACAGATTTCAAAGACAGTACAAAAAAATGTAAAATACCTCATTCATATATTGATTACATGTTGAAATAAATATTTTTGATATATTGGTTTAAACATATTATAAGGAACTAATGTTACTTGATTCTTTTTATGTTTTAATGTGGTTACTAGGCAACTTAAAATTCTAGATGTGGAACAAATTATATTTCTATTGGACAGCACTGCCCTAGACCTTCTCTAGATTTTTTTCAGTGCACAATCTCCTATCAAATTCTAAAATTTCAGTCCTTGCAATTTATAGACTTACACATGATATCTTAGAAAGGAGAAAGAAATACTCATCTCACTTAAAATCTGAAAACCCTTTTTTAAGCTTCTTCAAAAAAGCTTGGAAAGCTTTTGGAAAGAAACTCTTGGAAAGAGTTTGGAAAAATCACTTGGAAAGAAACTCATTTCCAATTTGAAAAAATAATAATTCTTAAAATATTATGTCAGTCATATCTCATGGCCTGAAATGTAAATAAAATGCATCCATATATGTCTAGTTAAAATACACAGATGTTCAACACATATGTGAGTTCTGAAACCTCCTGATGGGCTAAATAAATTACATAAATTAGTACTGTTAATTACTCTCCAAAGGGCAATGTCAAAATGATAGATGGATAATTCCAATTATTGAATGTTCTCTTTCAAGCATAGAAGAATGAATCTGATATATACAACCAGAGTGATTTTTTGATGTACCCAATGATTTCATCGATATTTTTCTCTGGGCTTTTCCTTCTCTCTTAGTTTCCCTCTTATGATAATCATTAAAATAAATAGCTTACCATAATCTGCTAGTTGTTAAGCTAGATTTTGGGATAATCTTCTTTAAAAAAGGAATGAAATGGTGGTATCAATAATTAGCATCTTATTTATTCTACTATCATTATCCACACTTTTTGTTTCTATCCATTCACTTCTTTGTCTTTTAAGCATAGTAAATCACAAATAAAATATTAGAACATAATAAACATGTCTTAACTCTTGCTTCTTATGTATATATCAGGGAAGTTTTCAAGCTCTATTTCCTGAATACATTGCTTATCTTTTTTACAGAAGATAATTTATGATTTGTTGACAATTTATGAACTGTTGAAAAAAATCATGATACTAATGAATTAATGTATAACAAGTGAGAAAAGGCGTTGTCACGTCTCTGGCTGGCTGGGAGAGAATGGGTGCCGTAAGTGACAGCAGAGGAAGCAAGAAATGACATCTTTTCCTTATAGCTGTTGTATAAATCTAGGTCTCTCAGACTAAGAAAGTACAGCCCAGAAGTTAAAACCAACATGCAACATACCAAAGGGGTAGTAATTCAGTCCAGAAGCTACAATGGCAACTATGAGTGATCTCACTAGATGAAAAACCAATTTTAGAAAACTTTATCCACATAGGAACAGTAAGAGAGATGCAACATTCATGACATATTCTTGACTGGTAATTGGGTTACAGAATTCTCTTTGCATTAAATCCCTGAGGTTTTATTTGGAGGAATAAAGGATGGTGTGATATATTGCACTAGATGGTTGAAGAAACTCGAGTAAAATAGACAGGCTTTTACTAAGAGATGTGAAAAGGAAAAATTCCTCCTGGTTTTCTTCTTTACAATTCACACTACCACAGAATACTTTATTTCTGACACGTCTGGTGAGTTTATTTTTTTTCCTCATACCAAGCAATTATTTGACTCCCGCTGGGTGTCCTATGATTGGATTTAGTTCTGACACTGTCTACATGGGGTTGGCACCAGATCCCATGGGTTAAAGGCAAAATCCCACAAGACTACCCACCCCACCACACTCACAGGCACACAGTTCGGATGTCAATATTTGGATTGCGATTGCCCCAGTTGTTACCTGTGCCTCTGACAACTGGATATAAATTAAAGGTTCCCAGGACCTCCTCACTGGCTTCTATTAATTTGCTAGAGCCTCTCACAGAACTCAGGAAAACAGTTTCCTTACTAGATACTAGTTATTATAAAAGGATGTAACTCAGGAAGAGTTGGATGGAGAAGATGCATAAAGTATGCGGACAGAGGCTCAGAGATTCCATGTCCTCTCCAGGCACATCACTCTGCCAGCACCTCCAAGTGCTTATCGACCCGGAAGCTCTCTGAACCGCCCCTTAGTCCAGGGATTTTTATGGAGGATTTATTATTGTAGGTATGTTTGATCAAGTCACTGGGCATTAGTGATTAAGTCAATCTCCACCTCTTCTCCCCTCCTTGGAGGTCAGATGTTGGGGGTGAGGCTGAAAGTTCTAACCCTCTAATCACCTCTTTGGTTCCCCTGGCAAAGAATTCCCATCCTTAGAGAATTTCCAAAAGTCACCTCATTAACATAAACTCAGGTGTGGATGAAAAGGGCTTGCTTTGAATAACAAAGGACATCTTTGTCTGTCTTATCACTTAGGAAATTCCAAAGATCTTGGGAGCTCTGTGGCCAGAACCAGGACTAAGACCAAATATACAGTATATTTCTTATTATAAATCACAGTCTGTTAGAGATAAAAGGTTGAAGAAAGCAGGAAAAGAAGAGAGGCAGAAATTAGTAGAAGGACTAGACGGAGAGAGGAACTATTAGTGCACAGGAGAAGGAAGAATACACAACGAAGAATAAAAAAGAGGAAAACATTTTCTCTATTATTACTGTAGTTTTCACATAATTCTTTTTAAAAATGTACCAATTTATTTATTCAAGTCATGTTTATTGACCATCTATCATTGACCCCCCTCTTCCCCCTACCACACTTACGTTAATATTCTGGAGAATAAGATAATTTTGAGATAGTTTTGCCCTCTAAGGGCCTATACTTTTATTGCCTTACACTCAAAGAAACCAGCATTTGTGCTCAGTTGTTAATTGCTCATTTCCAGTTCCCTATTTGTTTGTCTTAGCATCACAAAGCTTTTGCTTGCTTGCAGTCATTTTAAAATACACAGTGTTGCACCCAATCGGGCCATGTCTCTTGATACTAATGTGATAGTCCTTATACACTTCTGACTTGGCACTTGATTGTTCTCACCCAGCCTGTTGGTTCTAAGTTAACACTAATTCTAATACTATTTAGGTTAACTTCCTGGAAATTGTGAAGTTTTATTTAGCTTGACAATGAGCGAAACACATGAAGGCACCTGCTATTTATTTGTCCAGTTAGATGTTCCTTCCTTCCTTTCTTCCTTCTTTTTATTGTTTAGAGGTTTATTCCATTTAGTTGATAAAATCAATGTAGGTTTTTAATGATAAAAAAATCACATAAATGGTTTAAGTTAATAAAGATATGTAGTCCATTATTTGACCATTTATTTAGATAATGACAAATATATTTCTAATTTGGAGGAGTATTTTCACATAAATTGTTAGATTTAAACATCAGTATCACTAAAGTTTTTTTTTTTTAAACTGCCTCCTGAAATCTGATGACTGTTCCTATTATGTTGAACTTTGAATACACAATTTTCTGCTGAAACTCTCCTCTCTCTCACATACATGCTCTCAAACACACACACACACACACACACACACACACACACACACACAGCCCTTTTACAGCCTTCAGAAAATTCTACTCCATTCTCTGAGTACTGAAAAAACTAAATGATTTATGACTCACTTTTTGAGGAGTGAATTTTTTTCCTTTGGGCACCTACTGTGATGGAAAACATTTTCGAGATGATTTTTCTTTTTCTATTTAGAATTAAAGTCTAAGATTGCTGACACAATATGAGAGATTTTAAAGTCATTTTTAGAAATATTAGGCTCAACTCTATGTGAAATTATGCTATGAATGAATCCATTTGACTATTTAAAAGAATATTTTCATTAAATATTATAGGCTTCTTTAGAGAACTAGAAACATTCTTTTGCCCTATTTGATCCTTTAGAGTATAATCTCTATGGCCCAATTGATTTCTCAAGATCCTTTCTTTTTTAGAAGAATATGTCAGCTCTCAAGTGTCCACTAATTATTTTTATCTGGCTTGGCCTCTTTAAAACCCGCAAGCATGTTTGGGTCATCAGATCTCCTTTAAAATGCTGCCATTCATCTGTTCAATTTAATGCTTGCTCAGGAGGAGCTGCTGTACTGATTAAAGTCTATGCCACAATGCAGTCTGGAAAATGATGAAAGAAAGAAAGGCAGGCCCAGGTTAAGTATACCATTAACTCTGCCTAAGACTATGACACATCAATAGCACATTAGACCTAATCATGTTTTATACAGTTAGTCAACCACAGAAAAGAATAATCAGAGATATTCATTCAGAGAGAAACACATTCAGTCTTTCAAGCATTTGCTATTCTTTTCTCCCTTGAAAATGTTGTGTAGTGATGAGTTTTCTTCTGAACAGGCGTCTTTTCTCTTAAAAATTAAAACATGTCCTACTTGAAAGAATAGAAATCAAGAAGAAAGATGTATCTTTTGCCTGTACAATGCTTAAAGGATCCTTATTAAACAGAAAATAACTAGACTAAGGCTATTCTTGTTGGCAGATAATATTTTTGTGTTATATATTGATTGAAGAGGAATGAAAATGTGGTCCCTTCTCAATGTTCTATTGATTGGAGCTACTTTGTACTCATTAGTACTTAGTTAAGTCTCAGGGCAGTAAAACTTGCTTTTAATTTACAGTCATCTTAATGAACTACTACTGCTATTTTGTTGGTATTAGAAAGTCATTTAACTTCCTTAGGAGAATAGTTGCATAATTAAGGGTTAAGAAAAAGGGAGGGAGAAGGGAAGGAGGAAGGAAGGAGGAAGGAAGTAGGAAGGAAGGAGGTAAGAAAGGAAAGAAGGAAGGAGGGGGCCTTACCTGGTGGCACAGTGGTTAAGAATCCACCTGCCAATGCAGGGGACACGGGTTCGAACCATTGTCTGGGAAGATCCCACATGCCATGGAGCAACTAAGCCCTTGCGCCACAACTACTGAGCCTGCACTCTAGAGCCTGCGAGCCACAACTACTGAGCCCACGTGCTGCAACTACTGAAGCCCGCGTGCCTAGAGCCCATGCTCTGCAATGAGAAGTCCATGCACCACAATGAAGAGTAGCCCCTGTTCGCCGCAACTAGAGAAAACCCAGGCGAAGCAACGAAGACCCGACACAGCCAAAAATAAATTAATTAATTAATAATTTATTAAAAAAAGAAAAAGAAGGAAGCAGGGAAGGAAGGAGGGAACGAAGAAAGTTTACCCTTGGAAACCATGTGGTTTAGTAGAAAGATCATGGGATCTTTCTTTCAGGTCTGGATGATTTGTCTACTGTTCATTGGGAAGACATGAGAAAAGCCATTTTCTTTTGTGACACCTTCTATTACAGAGGGAATTTGCAGAAGTAATATTTATGTCAACAGACTGTTGGGAAGAACACAAAAAAAACAATGTGTATACATATTATACATATGTGTTTATATATATATATATATATATATATATACACACACATATAAATGACTTACAAAGTATAAGTTGCTGTGCAGCAAATCTCAACCATTGCTTCCAGAAAATACAGATAACCTGTGAGCCAAAATGAGTTCTTACCTCACTAAAATATTTTCCTAATTCTCATAAATAAGCAATAAATATAATATTTTCCTTTTTAAGCTTTTTAAGTCATTTTTTTCTACACTGTTGGCAATTGCTACCTCTACCCAAACAAATAACCAAAAACTGAGAATGCTTTGAAATTGACAGACTTAGAGCACACTGCAACACTTTTTCCTGTTACAAATGAATAGAAATTACAGAAACAATATAGGAAGTGGTTTAACATATCACTGATGTCTTATGAATACGAGCTAAACTGGTACAAGAATCCTCCACCTGCTTCAGGCACACGTGCGCACACACACACACACACACACACAGAGGAAAACACCCAGGTGCACATGCACATTTTAATATAAAGTTAAAATTGTAACTAGTAAAGGAAACACTTCTCAATGTAAGAAACAATTAATTCAAAATCATAAAAATCAAGAAGTGCTAAAGTCTAAGGACTCATAAGGGAAGCAGAGATGCATGCACAAGTTTATGATTAAAACCTGGAGTATGCAGATTAAAGCCTAGAGGAAAGAACTTGCTGTCTAGTGCTTGGAATAATGGAACAAAGCTACCCCAAACAGCAGAGTCCATAGGGACTAGAGAAAACCCTCTTCAGATAAGTTTAGGAAAGCAGCAAGCATATTTGTGATACAACCTCCACAGAGGGAAATCACAGGGAAAAAGGGTTTGCAAGAATTAGGAAATACCTGCATGAGTTGCCCATGCGTGTGAGAACAGAAATTTTGCCATCAGTTAATGTGATCATTTGATTTTCCACTTTATTTTTATATATTGTATTATATTAATAAATATATTGGAAAAAAATCAGCCTCCTATTACTGGAATAATCTCTGCTTCATCAAATGAACAGTTTTGACACGTTGAATGACTGTTAGCTTCTACTTGACAATATTTTATTTAGAAATTTTAAAATATGTATATTCTTTATATATTCTCAATAGTCATCATTTTTTGGTTATTTGGATTTAAAATATCTTCTCCCAGTTTTTCGTTTAACTTTTCATTGTGCTTTGTCTTCTTGTGCCATTTAAATATGATATAGTCAAATTTATTGGTCTTCTCCTTTATGAATTACGCTTTTGTCTTATTGAAGAAACTCCCTTACACTCAAAATATTTCTCATCAATATCTAGATGTGTTCAAGTATTATTTTTCATATTTAGACTTCTAATTCATATGAAATATATATTATTACATAAGGCAGAGATCTATATGAATCTTTCTCCATATGGACAATGTGCATACCAATACCATTTATACATGAGGTATTTCTATGTTGTCCATTCAGATTTACTGATATAGTTCTGTTATTTGACATGAATACAATATTGACCAAATTACTCACACTTCATGATGAATTTCAATGAGTCTGCAATAATATGAGATAAAGCTAGTCATACTTTATTCTTCAAAATTGTCAGTTATTTTTGGCTCTTTTAATTTTATATGCATTTATCACCTCCAAATTTTTATGAAATTTTATTTGGATAATGGTATTTTTCCATTGGAATTGCATTAAATTTATAAAATGATTTGGAGAAACTGCCTTCTTTATCCCATCCATAAACATGGTCTAACTTAGCACTTATTCAAATGCTCATGTCTTTTAATAAGTTTTGTTATTTTGCACAATGGTATTGCTTTATAGGATATATTTCTAGGTATCTTATATATAAAGAGATTTGTGATAGGAAATTAGCTCATGCCAATATCTGCAATGTGGACTGGCAAGCTGGAGACTAAGGAGAGCTGCTGATGCAGATGGAGTCTGAAAGCAGTCTACAGAAGAATTTTCTCCTGTTCTGGAAGGTTAGTTTATTTGTTATATTCAGGCCTTTGACTGATTGAATGAGGCCCACCCACAATGGAAAGGATAATCTGTTTACTCAAAGTCCACTGATTTAAATTTTAATTTCATTCAAAATACCCTCCAAATTGGCATATAAAATTAATCATTACAATGAGTGATATTTTAACTAATGTTTTTCTAATGCTTTTCTGTTTGTGTATAAAAGAGCTAATACACTCATAAAAGTTGCTGAATTTTCTAAATAGTTCCAATAGTTTGCAGATTCTCTTGGACCTTTTTTATGAAGACAAGTATAATTCTATGAAAATAAGAACACTTTTTAAAATTTTTGTATTTTTCTTTCTGGGAAATTAGGTAGTACTTCTATACAATTTTGAATAAAAGATATGTTAATAGGAATTCTTAACTTGTACCTGACCTTATATTTTATTATTAGGTTTACTGTGTGCATTAAAATTTTCATTCTGTTGTATTTTGTATATGCATGTGAATATACACAATATACATAGGTGTATACACATATATTACTAATTCGAACTTCAAAAGTGGAGAGTATAGTACTAAAAAAGTGTTTATAATCATTTAAGAGTAAATTACTAATCTAATGTCTCACTAACCTTGAATACAATAGTGCTATATTCTTCTGTATAACCATAATACAACTATCAAAATCAGTAAATTAATATGAACACATTTTCACTATCTAATTCTCAAATTCCATTTGTTTTGACAATTGTCTCTATAATGTCTTTTATAGAAAAATAATCTAGTTGTGAATCATGCCTTGAGCTGTCTAGAACAGTGTCTTAGTCTTAACTTTCATGACCTTGGTACTTTGAAATTTACAGCCAGATATTTTGTAGACAACACTTTAATTTGAGTTGTCTGATGTTTTCTCATAATTAGATTTAGGTCATGCATTTTCGGCAGGAATATAGTGATGCTATATTTTTTGCTTTGTTCTCTATTACATGGAGGACAGGGATGCAGCTAAACATCCTGTAGTGAACAGATCAGTTGCCCTCAACAAAAAGTTGTCCACCCCAAAATATCAATAGTGCTAAGGGTTAGAAACACTGTCCTATGCTAAAGGCAGGAAATGATTCTTTATTAAGTCTGTGTTCTCTTCCCTGAAGGTGACACCCGGTCCATTGTTCTTGGCCCTTGGTTCTATTCCCTCATATGTATTTGCATTTCTCTCACCCTCTGACCATTTCTAAAGAGGGCATTGTAACGTATACCATTCTCAGTGGACAAGCAAATTTCTCAGGCTGCTTCTTAATGTGGAAAACAGGGGACTAGAGGTCATTTTATATTTTGACTAGTCTGAGTTTCCTTTATACCAAGCTGACAGCACTTCTAACAATAGAGCTAATTTCAGTATTTTATATATTAAGTTCAATACACTCCATGTGCCAAATACCAAACTCACAAGACTTAATATTCTTAAATATATGAAAGTTATAATTTGTTATCCTGACTGGCAGTATTTGAACAGCATAAATGGATCTTAACTCAAATAAAAAAGAAATGTTTGGAAAGCAATCACATACACATATGTCATACATGGTATTCTGTATATATATCGTGCATCATGTATATATCATATATGATGACATAAATATACACATCATATATAATATCATGTATATATCACGTATATATATATTTTAAAGAGTACCCTTCAGGAAAAGCATTACCATGTTAAAAAGGCCACCAAAAAGAATCTCATATTTTTAAAACTTGTAAAACTTTAATTAAAAAATACGTGTATACTATAATCATCTGTTGGGTTAAAAGAGACTGCAAAGTGTTCAATGTGCATGCAATCATCTTCTGGAGGAAGTGGAGTCAAAACTCTCACAGAGGTGGACTTTATCTCATCTGACAGGGAAAATAGTGGAGGGTATTGATCAGAAGAAGAGCTTGGGGGAGTGAGTGACATTTACAGTACAATAGATTAAGTTTAATGAGAGAGCGTACTACTTATCAATAGAAGGCTTAACCTTATCCCCAAATTAGTTAGGCATTATTGTGCAAAATAATTTAAAGTAGATTAAATGATTTATTGACAGCACATAAATGTCTGAAAGAAGATAAACATTATTATTCTCCTGATGCAGAATTGTTCTCAAGGTCTTGAACACATTTCTCTGTGTTTTTGCCTTTCATACACAATATGGTTAAAACAAAAACTGAAACTTTATTGTTAAATTAAAACTGAATTTTAATTTTAGGATAAAATACATGCAAACTATATATACATTCCTTAGATATGATTTTAAAATTTGTTCCACAGGGTGTTCCTAAATTTCTTTTTTTGGAAAACTTGACACAATAGTAAACATTTCAGAAAAGAATATTTTGAATATTGAGATGTAAGAAAATAAGATATCTAATAAGGTGATCGTTCCTCTATAAACTTAGTAGTTGCCAAGAATTCAAGTTCAGTCTTTCTAGGCTTATACATTCTCCAAATTTAAAATAATTGGTAAAGCCAATACTTCTCCAGTCACTAAAATAATTTAAAAATGGGATAGATATAGATAAAAGTGAGATACAACTGAAGCAAAGGTATTCAAACGTTAAATGAAATTAATATGCAAATTTAATAAGCTTCATTCTCATTTATATTAGCATATAATTTCTCCTAGCATACAAAATTTACATTAATTCAGAGTATACTTTTTCAAGCCCAATTCCTTATTTCTCATCCTTTTAAGAATTCCTGACTCCTCCCAAGGCTTTAGAAAAAGAACATTATCAGCCTCATTCTCAGTTTCGTGAATTAGGAGGAATTGACTTGTACTTGTAGAATAGAGGCCTGGGCTCCGGAAAACAACTCCACAACTTTCTAACTCTAGGTCCTCAATATCTCATTTCCCCTACTAACAAGTTTGTTTTAGTTTTTATTGAAAAAAAGTTACATACAGAAAAATGCACAGATCTTAATTGTAACATGTGATGATTCTTGGCTAATATTCGTGTAAGCAATATCCATATCAATGTATAAATGTTATTACCCCAGAAATTTCCCTCACTGCTGTTTCTAGTCTATGACAACCCCTGGTTTAGATCATCTCTGTTCTGATTTCTATTATAACAGACTAATTGTTTCAGTTTTTGAACCTTATCAAATGGAATCATATAGTATATACCCTTTTGTGTCTGATTTATTTTACTCAGTACAATGCTTGTGTGATCAGTCCATGCTGTTACATGTAGCAATTGTTTATCTTTTTTACTGCTGAGTCGTTTTCCATTGTATAAGTAAACCATAGTTTGTTTAACAATTCTCCTGCTGATGAACATTTCAATTGCTTTCAGTTTTTTCAGTAATGAATACAGGTGTCATTAACATGCTTGTACAATCATTTGTGGACATATAATTTAACTTTTTGGAGTGAAATTACTGGGTCATAAGGTTTATGTTTTGCTTTTACAGAAACTACAAAACGTTTTTTTTCCAGAGAGGTTGCATTTCCACAAGCAACATTTAAGAGCTTGACAGCTTCACATCATTGCCAGTGGTCAATATTGTTAGACTTATATTTAAGCCATTCTAGTGGGTGTATAGGGGTATTTCATTGTGGCTTTTATTTGCATTTTTGTGATAACTAATGATGCTGTGAATTTTTTCATGTGTGTTGTTTTTATGGTTTGCCATTTATTCATCTTCCATTGTGTATGTTCAATTATTTTACCCACTTTTTATTGGGTTCTTTATTTTATTATTGAGCTATAAAATTCTTTATGGATTCTGGGTATAAGTCCTTTTTCAGATATATATTTTGTAAATATTTTCTCCTACAGTGTGGCTTGAAAAATTCATTTTCTTAATGAGTAGAAATTTGAAGTAGGGCAAAGAAGAGTTTAACAATTGTCCTTTTATGATTATTGCTTTCTGTTTACTATCTAAAACATCAAGATGTTGAATATATTTTGCTAAATTTTATTTAGAAGGCTTATAGATATAATTTTTTCATTTAATTCTATAATTTACCTTCTTTTTTTCATCATGTGAGGTAATGGTCTAGATCATTATATTTTAATATTGGGCTCTCCAATTTTTGTTTTAATTTTTATTAGAGTATAGTTGATTTACAATGTTGTGTTAGTTTCAGGTGTATAGCAAAGTGAATCAGTTATACATATACATATATCTACTCTTTTTTAGATTCTTTTCCCATATCGGCCATTACAGAGAATTGAGTAGAGTTCCCTGTTCTATACAGTAGTTCCCCAAATTTTATTTTTCTTATTTTGTCAGTTTTAATTTGTTAATCTTAAAGAAATTCTCAGTTTTACCTTTTGTCAAATTTATAAGCATTAAATTGATCATAATACTTTTATTATCCTTTTAATGTCTTAGCATCCATTGTGACATCAACCTTTTTACATCTCTGATATGGGTTTTGACTCTTTTTTCTTCATCAGTCTTTTCAAAAACTGCTTTTAGTTTCTTTTCTTTATCATTTGTTTTCTATTTCACTAATTCTGCTCTTCATATTTTGTCTCTCACTGCTCTTATTTTTCTAACTTCTTAAGTTTGAAACTTAGATAATTATATTATTTTCTTTTATGAACATGTTTTAATCACTACATGAGTGGCAATTCACAAATATCTACATGTTATCTTTTCATTATTTATCAGCTTGAACTATTTTTTAAAAACCCACATGATATCCTTTGACCCACAGTTTCTTTGAAAATTTGTTTTATGCTTTTGATGACATTCTGGAGATCTTTCTCCTTGATTTCTAATTTAATTCTGGTATGATCAGAGAACATATTCAATAAACTCATATTTCTGAAATTTATTAAGAAGTGTTTTATGGCTTAGCATATGAGCTGTATTTCTAAGTGTTCCAAATGCACTGGAAAAGAATATATTCTTCAGTTTGGAGGTATAGTGTGCTATAAAATTCTATCAATGTATGTCATTTATTGTACAAATCTTCTATATAATTACTGAATTTTACTAGGTGATTTATCAATTGTTGACAAGCTATGTTAAAGTGTCTAACTCTAAATTATAATTTTTTAATTTCTTATTTTAGTGCTATTAGCTTTTGCTCAATATATTGAAGTGCTGTTATTAGATGTCTTAGTCTTATGACATATTTAATTTCTATTAAATTAATATCTTGTCATAATGCAATAAACCTCTGTATTTTATAAAATACTCCTTTTCTCAAAGTCTATATTTTTATGATCATTATAAATCCAGACCATCTTTTTAAAACTTTTTTATTGAAGATATAAATTTTACCATGGTTTTCTTTTCAACTTACCTAGGTATTTGTATTTAAAATATTTCCTGAGGTGCACTGGCCCCAGTCTCCATTAATATGCCATGGGAATGACAATTAATATTCCATTGCACATTTTCTTTATTCATGGGTTTATGGATATTTGGATTGTTTCCACTTCAAGATTGTTATAAATAATGCTTTCATGAAGCTCCATGTTAGTGAAGCCACCATTAAAATCCAAAAGAAGGGGTTTCACTACCAAAAGTAAAATAGATAGCTAGTTGGAAGCAGCCGCATAGCACAGGGAGATCAGCTTGGTGGTTTGTGACCATCTAGAGGGGTGGGATAGGGAGGGTGAGAGGGAGGGAGATGCAAGAGGGAAGAGATATGGGAACATATGTATATGTATAACTGATTCACTTTGTTATAAAGCAGAAACTAACACACCATTGTAAAGTAATTAAACTCCAATAAAGATGTTAAAAAAACAACAACAACAAAAAAAACAAGTTAATAAATATATTAACAACTCATAAAAAAAAAATAGAAAAAAAAGAAGGGGTTTCAGAGAACTTCCAGGTAGGTAAAGCAGAATGCTTCCATGTGCCACTGTGCTGGGTTCCAACTCCAAGAAGACTAAGGTTTCTTTGTTCTCGACCTCACCCTATGAATCTCTTCGTCTGGCTGTTGGTTTCTGTGCTTTAATATCCTCGGTAATAAACCACTCATCTGCCGTGTGGCTGAAAGGGTCTTGGTGCTCCAGCCTGGTATCAGGCCTGAGCTTCTGAGGTGGGAGAGCCGAACTCAGGACATTGGACCACAAGAGACCTCCTGACCCCACGTCATATCAATCAGCGAGAGCTCTCCCAGAGATCTCTGTCTCAACGCTAAGACACAGCTCCACCCAATGGCCAGCAAGATCCACTGCTGGATGCCCCATGCCAAACAACAGCAAGACAGGAATACAACCCTACCCATTAACAGAGAGGCTACCTAAAATCAAACTAAGCTCACAGACACCCCAAAACACACCACGGCATGCAGCATTGCCCACCAGAAAGACAAGATCCAGCTCCACCCACCAGAACACAGGCACCACTCCCCTCCAGCAGTAAGCCTATACAACCCATGGAACCAATTTTACCCACTGGGAGCAGACACCAAAATTAATGGGAACTACAAACCTGCAGCCTGTGAAAAGGACACCCCAAACACAGTAAGTTAAGCAAAATGGGAACACAGAGAAATACGCAGCAGATGAAGGAGCAAGGTAAAAACCCACCAGACAAAACAAATGAAGAGCAAATAAGCAGTCTACCTGAAAAAGAATTCAGAGTAATGATAGTAAAGATGTTCCAAAATCCTGGAAATAGAAAGGAGAATATACAAGAAACATTTAACAAGGACCTAGAAGAACTAAAGAGCAAACAAACAATGATGAATAACAAAATAAATGAAATGAAAAATTCTCTAGAAGGAATCAGTAGCAGAATAACTGAGGCAGAAGAACGCATAAGTGACCTGGAAGATAAAATACTGGAAATAACTATTGCAGAGCAGAATAAAGAAAAAAGAATGAAAATAATTTAGGACACTCTCAGAGACCTCTGGGACAACATTAAACACACCGACATTCGAATTACAGGGTTCCCAGAAGAAGAAGAGAAAACGAAAGGGTCTGAGAAAATATTTGAAGGGATTATAGTTGAAAACTTTCCTAATATCGGAAAGGAAATAATCAAGTCCAGGAAGGGCAAAGAATCCCACACAGGATAAATCCAAGGAGAAACATGCTAAAACACATATTAATCAAACTATCAAAAATTAAATACAAAGAAAAAATATTAAAAGCAGCAAGGGAAAAACAACAAATAACACACAAGGGAATCCCCATAAGGTTAACAGTTGGTCTTTCAGCAGAAACTCTGCAAGTCAGAAGGGAGTGGCAGGACATATTTAAAGTGATGAAGGAGAAAAACCTACGATTTTTAACCTAAGATTACTCTACCCAGCAAGGATCTCATTCGTATTCGACAGAGAAACTAAAACCTTTACAGATAAGCAAGAGCTAAGAGAATTCAGCAGCACCACCAAACCAGCTTTACAACAAATGCTAAAGAAACTTCTCTAGGCAGGAAACACAAGAGAAGGAAAACACCTACAATAACAAACCCAAAACAATTTAGAAAATGGTAATAGGAATATACATATGGATAATTACCTTAAATATAAATAGATTAAATGCTCCAACCAAAAGCCATAGACTGGCTGAATGGATACAAAACCAAGACCCATATATATGCTGTCTGCAAGAGACCCACTTCATACCTAGGGAAGTAATCCCTAAGGAAGTGGTCCCTATATGTGTAGGTCACTTCAGACCTACACATACAGACTGAAAATGAGATGGAAACAGATATTCCATGCAAATGGAAATGAAAAGAAAGCTGGCATACCAATTCTCACATCAGACAAAGTAGACTTTAAAATAAAGACTGTTACAAGAGACAGAAAGGACACTCCAAAATGATCAATGGATCAATCCAAGAAGAAGATATAACAATTGTAAATATTTATGGCCCAACATAGGAACACCTCAATACATAAGGCAAATGCTAACAGCCATACAAAGGGGAAATTGACAGCAACACAATAATAGTAGGGCAAACACGTGGAGGCTAAACAATACGGTACTAAATCATGGAGAGATCACTGAAGAAGTCAAAGATGAAATCAAAAAATGACAATGAAAACACGACGACCCAAAACCTATGAGATGAAACAAAAGCAGTTGTAAAAGGGAAGTTTATAGCAATACAATCCTACCTCAAGAAACAAGAAAAATCTCAAATAAACAACATAAACTTACACCTAAAGCAATTAGAGAAAGAAGAACAAAAAACCCCAAAGTTAGCAGAAGGAAAGAAAACAAAAGGATCAGATCAGAAATAAATGAAAAAGAAAAGAAGGAAACAATAGCAAAGATCAATAAAACTAAAATCTGGTTCTTTGAGAAGATAAACAAAATTGATAAACCACTAGCCAAACACATCAAGAAAAAAAGGGAGAAGACTCAAATCAACAGAGTTAGAAATGAAAAAGGAGAAGTAACAACTGAACATGCAGAAATAAAAAGAATCATGATGAATTACTACAAGCAGCAATGTTCCAATAAAATGGACAACCTGGAAGAAGTGGACAAATTGTTAGAAAAGCACAACCTTCTGAGACTGAACCAGGAAGAAATAGAAAATATAAACAGACCAATCACAAGCAGTGAAATTGAAACTGTGATTAAAAACCTTCCAAAAACCAGAAACCCAGGACCAGATGGTTTCACAGGCAAATTCTATCAAACATTTAGAGAAGAGCTAACACCTGTTCTTCTCAAACTCTTCCAAACACTGCAGAGGGAAGAACACTCCCAAACTAATTCTACAAGGCCACCATCACCCATACATAATTATCAAGGGATCAATCCAAGAAGAAGATATAACAATTATAAATATATATGCACCCAACATAGGAGAACCTAAATACATAAGGCAACCGCTAACAGCTATAAAAGAGGAAATTGACAGTAACACAATAATAGTGAGGGACTTTTACACCTCACTTACACCAATGAACAGATCATCCAAACAGAAAATTAATAAGGAAACACAAGCTGTAAATGGCACAATAAAACAGGTAGATTTAATTGATATTTATAGGACATTCCATCCAAAAACAGCAGATTATACTTTCTTCTCAAGTGCTTATGGAACATTCTACAGGATAGATCACATCTTGGGTCACAAATCAAGTCTCAGTAAATCTAAGAAAATTGAAAGCATATCAAGCATCCTTTTCTGACAACAATGCTATGAGATTAGAAATCAATTATAGGGGGAAAAAAACGTAAAAAACACAAACAATGGAGGCTAAACAATACATTATTAATAACCAAGAGATCACTGAAGAAATCAAAGAGGAAATCAGAAAATACCTAGAGACAAATGACAATGAAAACACAACGTTCTAAAACCTATGGGATGCAGCAAAAGCAGTTCTAAGAGGGAAGTTTATAGCAATATAAGCCTATCTCAAGAAGGCAAGAAAAATCTCAAATAAACAATCTAACCTTACACCTAAAGGAACTAGAGAAAGAAGAACAAGCAAAACCCAAAGTTAGCAGAAGGAAAGAAATCATAAAGATAAGAGCAGAAATAAATGAAATAGAAACAAAGAAAACAATAGCGAAGATCAATAGAACTAAAAGCTGGTTCTTTGAGAATATAAACAAAATTGATAAACCATTAGCCAGACTCATCAAGAAAAAGGGGGAGAGGACTCAAATCAATAAAATTAGAAAAAAAAAGAAGTTACAACAGACACCGCAGAAATGCAAAGCATCCAAAAAGACTACTACAAGCAACTATATGCCAATAAAATGGACAACCTGGAAGAAATGGACAAATTCTTAGAAAAGCACAACCTTCCAAGACTGAACCAGGAAGAAATAGAAAATATGAACAGACCAATCACACGCACTGAAATTGAAACTCTTCACAGACAATTTCTATCAAACATTTAGAGAAGAGTTAACACCTATCCTTCTCAAACTCTTCCAAAATATAGCAGAGGAAGGAACACTCCCAAAATCATTCTACGCAGCTACCATCACCTTGATACCAAAACCAGACAAAGATGTCAAAAAAAAAGAAAACTACAGGCCAATATCACTGATGAATTAGATGCAAAAATCCTCAACAAAATACTATCAAAGAGAATCCAACAGCATATTAATAGGATCATACACCATGATTAAGTGGGGTTTATCCCAGGAATGCAAGGATTCTTCAATATACACAAATCAATCAATGTGATACCCCATATTAAGAAAATGAAGGATAAAAACCATATGATAAAGTCAGTTGATGACACATAAAATTAACTATCATAATGTATAAAACATTCAGTATGGATATCTGTTTCCTGTCTTTTTTTTACTGTATTTCTAATATTTAGGAAAGTTTATAATTTTGCTCTAGAAGTTATTTTAAGGATTTTAGATTTATGAAATATCCTTTCTTTATTTGGCTCCTTATTATAAACCCCATTAAAATAAAGTTGTAACCTTCCCAGCCCCAACAATTATACTATAATGCACATTCAGTAAATATTAATAGCTTTTATTCATTTACCTTTGTTGTCTAACATATGTTTCATTTTTCACTATTTAATTTATTAGCCTTAAATAATACTCTATGACACCCATGGTTGCAATGAGGGAATCAGGAAACTAATTTTACTTTCCAGCTACTTACCAAACACATCTGCTCCCATTTTGTGTTAGATGAGTGATTCCCATTGTCAAAGCATATACAATTTACAGTCCGTTTTCTCAACTCTATTATTTTGTTTTTTATATCAGTAATTACTCTTTCCACCTGGATTTCATCCTTTTATAGTGTTCTCAAGAAGGCTCTTGCAAAGAATATTCACTAATTCTCTTGTGTGTTCACAATGTGTATTTGTAAACTTCAAGGTCAACTTGCCTTGCCTCACACTTTCTTTCCTAGAGTATCTTATAGGTTTTCTATGCTCTCTCTTCTTGGTAAAATGTGGTTGTGGCTGTCATAACTTTTCATTATAAAATGGGGACTATATATGTTACCATACAAACTTAAACAGTTGTAAGAATGAAATGGGACAATGCAATGGGATAATTATACTGGGATCATAGACATAAAATTTGACTGTCCTTCACAAATAAGGATTAGTGGGATTTTGTCCAGAGACAACTGTGATTTATTATTATATGGCCCGGGAAAAAATCATAGATATATGAGGAAATAAGACAGGAAATGAGAGTGAGGTATTTGAAAAGGCCCACATACAGTAACTTCCCCTCAATCCTCCAAAGATGATCTTTAGAAAGTGTGACCAGAACCTCAGATTAAGCTTAAGGAGCTTGGAGTATTTATACTTCCATGCACATTTGTCATTGCTTAAGAGCTGTTCACAGGAGGACAAAACTTTGGAGACAATTTCTGTTCTCTGCTTGTGCAGACAAATGTGATTCTGGCCACCTGTGTGTAGTTATCTGCTAGACTTGCTGGTGCTGACTCCTGGGAATGGAAACATATATGGAGGCTTCACACAAACAAGTGGTAAAGGGGTCTGATAAAGTATGAGTGGAGCACTAACAAGATACTATGCTTCCAATTTAAGGGGGCACACTGTCTTCTCCCATCCCCAAATATATTTATGTTTGTTCCAGGACAAGTTGTCAAAAACATTATTATTTTCTTATTGAATGACTATAACAGTGTCAAAAAAACAAATTAAAAATGATTTTGGACTTCTAGCTTCCAGAACTGTGAAACAATAAATTTCTGTTGTTTAAGCCACCCAGTTGTAGTACTTTGTTGTGGCATCCCTGGCAAACTAATATTGATACATCCCTCTCTACGCTCTATAGGAGAAGTGGGAAAATTTCAGAATTAAACCACCATCATTTTTCTTTCAGAATATCTTATTACAAAATATATTAAACATTTGACCACATAAAATATTATAGAACATGTAGAACAACCCAAACACACAAAGACACACACACGCACACACTCAGAAAAGCTGTTGGCATTATCTTATAAATTTGGTAAGTACCTTGTCTTAATATTAAACTCCCAGCCTTTTTTTTGCACGTGCCTGTGCATCTGAGTGTTGCTGGAAAAACACACATCATGCTGATTGCTCTCAATTGAAATGTGTGACTGCCAACCTCAGAGTAGTTGGACATTATTGTTACTCAGAAACAAACTACACTTCTCAATTCATTTTTCATCCCATTCTGCTAAAAAGCTGTTTCATTCTTCCTCCTTTTCCCACAAATATCCAGAGTTACCTCATCATCATCACTCTCAGCTAATAATCTCACTTTCAATTTCACAAGGAAAATTGAGTTAATCACAGGAGATCTCCTGCAGGATCTCATCAATCCAGCTACCTGCAACTGTGTACAAATTTCCTCCTTGCTCCCTGGTTTATTTGGACAAACTGTGAGAATCCTAGCTAAGGTCTTCACTTCCCTTTATGCACTATATCCCCTCTCCTTTACATATGCAACATCTTAGCTCCAATACTTTATTCTTCATATTTTGTCCAATATTTTACTCTAAAATACATTTTTAAATTTTCCCCTCTATACTAGATCTTTACCATCAACACATAAATATGTCATTATATTTATATTCTTTTAAAAATGCTCTCTTAATTCCAATTCTACCTTCAGCTACTGCTTCATTGTTCTTTAACTTCTCTTCACAAGAACATACTTTGGAATAATTGTTTATACCAACATTTCTTAGTGTCCCTTTATCTCTTGAGCCCCATTTATTTATCTTTCATCATCTCCCCACTGTACTCCTTTTATCAAGTTACCAATTAATTTCCCACTGTTAAATTAATACTTAATCTTTAACTTGACCTATCAAAATCACATAATACACTATTGTGCTATTACAACAAAATAGCATATAACAGATATCAACACATTATTAATATTTATGTATCAATAGCATATAACACACCCCCTGTTTCTTGGAAGAATGGCTTCATCTGGCTTCCAGTTATCTATTTTTATCTGACTTCTCCTCTTCCTCTTTAGTCTTCTATGCTAGTTTGTTTCCTGTTTCCTCATTTCCTGACCTTTTAGTGTTGGATACCACAGAATTCAATCTTTGATATTCTTCTTTTCTCTAGCTGTACAACTCCTTTTTGATCTCACATAATTATATAGCTTTGATCACTATCTGTATGCCAAATGCCTGGCAGATCCCTGTATCCAGTGCAGACCTCTCTGCTGAGCTGTAGCTGCATAAATCCAACTAACTAGAGGGCTTATCACAAGTTTGATGTCTACCAGTTTGTAACATTGTAATGCATAGACAGTATAAAATAGTAGTTTAATATTTAGCCCTGTGTTGAAAGGCCACATTGTACTACTTTATAATATTATTTGTATAAGAATTAATACAAAATTATCAATTGTTTAACTATTGTTTTACATAGAACCCAGGATAT
This sequence comes from Delphinus delphis, assembly GCF_949987515.2. Classification (NCBI taxonomy): domain Eukaryota; kingdom Metazoa; phylum Chordata; class Mammalia; order Artiodactyla; family Delphinidae; genus Delphinus; species Delphinus delphis. The sequence goes on from NC_082686.1 coordinate 25,048,643, forward strand.
AATTAATACATTTCCCTAAATTTGTGAGGAGGGATTTACTATTTTATGTATACATATATTCATATATACATTCATATTCATATATATTCACATTAAATATTCAATATATATAATATATGTGATATATTTATATCATGTGCTATTATATGATATATTCACAAATATAAGCATATATATATATATATGCTTGTATATATACTTATCATATATATAAGTATTTGGATATCTCTCTATATATTATATACACACACACAATTATTTCATACTGCAGTAGGTTCTAATAATTGGATGTATCCTTTTATGGAATTAGTGCCAGTACAGAAGGAGAAATGCTTGCATTATTTTTCCTTGTCATATAAGAGAAGGAAGTTTAGGACAGGAAAAGTCACAAATGACCTCAATGCTGAAACAGCATGTATATGAAAACAGTTAGATTATAAAGTTAACTGGTAATACTATAATAATAATTAAAATTTATACTAATTAATGAAGATTAGCACTAAAAATTATATCTCATTTTCAAGCAATTGTCTATATTTGTGCAATCATATAATCCAGAGTTGGAAATTTGGACTATTGAAACATCTATATTTCATAGAAATAATAAAGCAATTTCAGTTTTATAAATTAAAGTGTATCACACTTGAAATAGGCCTTAAAATGTTTCCATAAAGCTCATGAATGAAGCTTCATTGGTCAAAAATAATGATCTCTATTTCATGAGAAACTTTTAGTGACTTTTCTATAACACACAGCTTTCTTCTGTCATTTGAAAGAATTTTAAGCATTTTAGTTGTGAAAATATGTAGCCAACTTATACTTGTTACACATAGTGAGAAATAGTAGTCTTCTGTTAAATTTAAGAGCATTATTCCAAAAACTTGGAAACTGATTTGTCACCTACAACTTGCAATGAAAAACTGTCTATATTGAACTTTTTTTTAAGCATCCTAACAAACCCAAAATATAACAGTGAATTAATGTGTAAAATACATTTTTACGCTGCCTGGCACAGAGATAATTTTTCTAGAATACACCTGGAATTATGAGAAGATATGGCTTTTCAGTGTTACAGTTTTGTAACGTGACAGGTATGTCACAGGACTCAGAAGAAAATTAGAAAAACAGCTTCTATTTTCAGAGAGAAAATTACATTAAAATTGTGATTTTCTTCTTGTAGTAAAGCCATTGGGTATTGCATATATACTTCACTAATTAGTTTTAAACTGTGTATTCAAATGAATAGCTCCGTTACTCCTATATGTTAACAGATGTCTCTTGAAATAATTACTATTTAGGTTTTTAAAGTATTCATTAAATGTCTGCCAAATTACTTAAAAATCATAATAGACAGTTAATGGGTGCTTTAAAACTGAAATAGAAATTACATTTGATTATAAGTAACTATAGGTTTATAAAGCTATCATTATATGTCTATTAAGACCATTTAACTTAAGTGTTACATAATTAGAGAAGAGCCAGGATTTTAATTGCACGTTTGCAAACTGTTAGCTTGCTTTGCTAAATATTCATTTTATCCACTGCCGAACAGTATGAGTGAGGTATGAAGATTTCATCATTTCTTTCCTTAAGCAATTTTCACTGCACTTTGTGGGATTAAATGATCTAACAATTGCATATCACATACAATAATGACCATACACAAAATAATAAAGCGATATTTATATTGAAATATACCTTCCAAAGTAGGGTACATTTCACTTATGCTCCCACAAAAAAGCTCTTGATGGGCCAATGGGTATTTATTTTCCCTCCTTTCAGGTAACTGATTAAGATTGGTTCTGCAACCAAATAGCTGAGATAGAAAAAAATTGGTATCAAACTATGATTCAGTGCGTACTTAGTTCTAGAAAGTAGGTCTCAAGTTGCCAATGAAAAAAGCATAATTTCCCATTAATTACCTCACTAAGCAGTTGCTTGTTATCACAGAAGTTAAGTGGAAATTAAAAGAAAGACTTAATTACACTTTTATGCCTTGAAGTGCCAACTCATCTCAAAGTCAATATTGGGATACAAAATGCAAAGAGAGTAAGATTGTAATTTGGTTGCAGGTTCAATTCAGTAGATAAATAATGTGCCTCTGACTGCAGGCTTTTAGAGGCACTACCACTCCTTTCACAAAGGTATCCACTTTTAGTTCTTCAGTATATCTCTATTAGACACCTGAGGTTGCCTCTTGTAAACCTGAAGAAGAAAACATTCTGCTGAGAGGCAATTTATTTATATAACATTTCTTCTCGAAACATTTGCATTTAAACAAGATTTTGATGTCTTTGGAATCCATCTGCCTACACTTACACTGCTTTTTATCCCTGAATAAACATCACCTGTGAAGTATCCTAAATACTGTTGCTATCCCACTTCCTTAATTTTGTACAGATCCATTTAAACTCATGGTAGCTTGACTCTTTTAACTTGGGACCTGGAGGTAGGATTTTTAGTGTCTCCATGTATTCTTAGTTAATAAAGATAACTCAACTGAGAGAGTAGGGCTCATAACTCACTTGCTATCTTCAGATCCATTTTTAGGAAAACTAAAGGATATTACAGACATAAATTTTCATGGCAGTCCACTGGCTTTTCACTATCCCATCAGAATGCCCTAAATTTAAGTTATTCCAGATACTAAGAAGTCTCCTACTTATTCCAAATATTACAAAGTCTCCATGTATTCTTAATTATTAAAGGTAGCCTGACTGAGAGAGTAGGGCTCATAATCCACTTGCTGTCTTCGGATCCATTTTTAGGAAAACTAATAAAAGTGAAGAGAGTTTAGACCAAAGGATATTACAGACGTAAGTTTTCATAGCAGTCCACTGGCTTTTCACCATCCCATCAGAATGCCCTAAATTTAAGTTATTCCAGATACTAAGAAGTCCTCTACTTTTTCTGGTCCTTCTTTTTGGCTATCTTCTAATTTAAATCATTAAAAATAAAGTAAGTCCTTCAGGGTCAATTTACCACTGATCTTTAGCTTCACCTATTGGCTGGGACTAGTCAGAGGTGAATTCTATTTACCTTCATGTGTGTCAGACTTGGTGAAAGTCAAACATTTGATATTCAAAAAGAGTTACTTTCTTGGGAAAATAATTTTAATTTGTTGTTAATATTTTTTAATGGAAACTTTATAATAAATTCTAGATTCCTTTGATTTGTTCAATACAGGAAAATCAAGCAACAGTCAACTCTGCATAAGAATTTGAGTGGATTTGGCTATTTTCCATTATACTAGAGAGAGTGTCAAAGTCACACCATTTCCTATTACCACTTCAATGGCAATGAGGCTGCAAGTTGTCGTTTGTAATTACACTTGCACTATTGTTTTATTTACACAGATCATTTCATTTATTTACACTGCTATTTCTCCCCTGTAGGTGTCTTCCCTTTGATACCTGCCTTAAAGTGATAATCTCTGGGTTCTATGCTGAGACACATATTTACCATGAAACAGAAGTTTCCTTTAACTCGTACCAGTTCCCAGGAAGGGGTAATGTGTTCACATCATCCTATGCTTCTGTAAAATTTACAAAAGTAAGATATTTTCACATTCCCTTTATTTTTTCTTTGATGAAGTCCCTGAAAATTATGTAATCTTTAGTCCTCACAAAACCTGGATCTACCACTGGCTATGTGAAAATGAAATTCTAATCACAGGCAACCACAGAATGGAGTAAAAATTTCTAATAACAGCTTTTTTTGTAATCTCCCAGGAGACAGCCTTTGATAAATCTGACAAATTAACAACATGATGTTTTCATGGAAGAATTTGAAGAAAAATAAAATGGAGGAATCCTTTGCTTACAGGACATGTTATTTCTTGCTGCAGACATAAAAATGTTAGCCCTGACTTCTTTGTCAATAACAAGTTAGAAATAGGGTTTCATGGAAATTGATCATTAAGTTTGGGTATGAAACAGTTCTAATGATACATTCTGTAAATAGATTCATTCTGTTTCCTTCTTATCTGCCTCTCATTAAAATTAGTTTTCGTGGATAGTTTGGTAGGCGAGTGTATTTAAAGCAGATAGATGTTTCCATTTTTTTAAGCTACAGGAGGGAAAGAGTGAAAGGAGATATCTATATAAAGCCAAATAGAATCTTTCAGGCCACTCAGTTTTAGAAATGATTTTCTAGCATTTACTGATATTCACTCCTACAACGATTCAAAGATATTCATTCCTTTTGAAGCAACACACTGATATTCTGTGGTGTTGAAAACAAGCTAAAAATGAAAGAACTGAGGATGAGATTAAATAACTTAGAAACTTGCTTTTTATCAAGTACTTTAAAAATTTTTCATTATACATAGAGGGAGGTACAAAAATAACATAAACAAAGTACAGCTCATTAATTTATCATGATGTTCACACATCCATGGAATGACCATACTGTTCAAAAAGTGGAGTCTACCAGCTCCCGAAGTTCCCCTCCTGCCCCCTTCTAATTTCCTTTTGCGCATGGTAGTCACTATCCCGACTGAATAGCATGGAATTGTTTTGCTTGTTTGAACTTCATTGAAGTTAAATATAGCACTGTGTATTTTGGGGGTATGACTACAACAAACATTCTTGCACATATGCACTTTCTTGTACATGTAATTTTGGTGCACATATGAGCATTCTTGTACAGAAAATATATATTTTAGCTATTCCAGAGAAGATGTCGTGGTATTAAACTGAATTTCTATAATTACTAATAAAATTGAGCCCATTGCCATTTTTATTCGCCGTTTGGAATATCATATTTTGTATGTGACTGTTAAAGTCTTTTTTATAGCCCATTTTCATTTGGAACTGCCTGTTTTTTGAAAAAATTTTTGAAATAATTTTAAATTTACAGAATAAATACCAAACGGAGAGCTGCCTTATACCTTTCCCTCAACGTTCTCCAGTATTAACATCTTTTTTTTTTTTTTTTTTTTTTTTTGCGGTATGCGGGCCTCTCACTGTTATGGCCTCTCCTGGAGCACAGGCTCTGGACACGCAGGCTCAGCGGCCATGGCTCACGGGCCTAGCCGCTCCACGGCATGTGGGATCTTCCCGGACCGGGGCACGAACCTGTGTCGCCTGCATCGGCAGGCGGACTCTCAACCACTGTGCCACCAGGGAAGCCCCAGTATTAACATCTTATATAATCATGGTACATTTATCAAAACTAAAAAATTAATATTGATACAATTATTAACTAAACTTCAAATGTTATTCAAAAGTCAATAGTTTTTCTGCTAATGAATACTGAATACTTGACCAATGATCCATGAAGTGTAAAGTGTGCAGTTTACAATGTGATTGGTGGAAACAGATGCTATTTCCTGTTCTGTAGGAGCCCTGGGTACTATTCTGTGCCATCCTTACCAGTGTTTCCCCTCCTCCACCCATCCCAGCCTTGAGTAGTTTTCTCAGATACAGGTTATGATCTGTATTCTCCTGAATACTGTAGGTGACTCCCTGCAGAGCTCCAGTTTTCTCTCTCTACCCCTCACCCTTCATTCTCTTTCATCCTTTCTGTCTCTCTCTCTCTTTCTCTCTCCTATTTAATCTCAATCTCTCCTTGTTAAATTCACCTCTCCAGTACTCAGCTTTGTGAACTCCAGCCACTATGGTCTCCCTTGTGACTCAGCTCTGGGTCTCAAACTCAGGATATCTTCTAAGTTCTATTTTTGCCTTCCCTCCCAACACTGATGCTTCTTCACAATGCCCTGGAAACACTATCAAGGCAGTAACACAATAATTACAGGGTTCCACTGATTTGTTTCCTGTCTCACAAAATCACTGTGCTAAATTGACTGATACCCAATGTCTTAAAAACTGATTTATCATATGTCTTGTAATTGATTTCAGGGAAGGAGTGTAAATCCATTTCCTGTTAACACCATCTTGGCTAGAAGCAGAATGCCATTCTCTCTTAATTGAGATCTACTTTATTAGTGGAATATTGAACTGTGTAAATATTTTACAATGTCAAACCTTATTTCTTCCATGAAAATATCAATTGAAGGGTCTAGGAGTTCTTATTCTGAGTAAATTAAAGCTTGATGAAGATCCATAAATAGAATACTGATTGTCACCTAGTTACATATGTTAAGTACAGGTTACTATCAGTATGATGCAGCAATTTTAAATCACACTAATTGTTCTGAAAAGGGTTCCTGAAAATTGTGATACTTTGGCTAAATTTTGAAGGGTATTTAGAAGTGAACTAGACAAAGAAAAGAAAACAGTAAATTAAGTTGAGAGAATAGCATATAGGATTCATATACTATATTTGATGAGAGGTTATTGCAAATGGTTTAATAGAGTTGCAATGACAAATATCCAGAAAATGCCAACAGAAAAAGCTACAGATATGTAAATAAGCTAATGAAAAACATCAGTAGAGAAGATAAAATCATTGTAGGCTAGAGAAGATGTACGCATTGAAATTCCCATTCAACTTTGCTTCACCCTTCATATTGAATTTATCTGATTAAATTACATCTGACAAGTACTCCAGTTGTCACTCAAATACCTTTCTATATAAGCTAACATACTTAATCTGAGAAAAGTTTGAAGAGTTACCTGGCCCTAGTTATATATAGAGAAAGTTTTATTCTATACCCTTAATGGAGAACATATGAAAGTCTATATTTTTGCTAAATACTGGCGGAAGGAAGGTTAGCATAAGTAGACCTTTTAGTGTCAAGGTATCTAGGTATGCACTTCATTGCAATCTCTAGGAATTACCTGCCCAAGTCTTTAAAAGCAAAATGAGCAAGAAATTGTAATATATTAGTGGTTTTATTACAAGCTAAAATTTAAAGAAATAAAATCATTGAATTTCCCCTTAGATGTTTTGTGCTGTCTTCCAATAATTTAACTGCTTTATTTTAAGTTGCTTACAGTTTATTTTTTGAACCCTATGAGCTGATTTTGCACGTCTCTACAAATGGGCATTGATTGAACTGTTTAGGAATCATTTTTTTTTTCTTTTGTTTTCTTTTTTTTCTGTATGCAGGCCTCTCACTGTTGTGGCCTTTCCTGTTGTGGAACACAGGCTCTAGACGCGCAGGCTCAGCGGCCATGGCTCACGGGCCCAGCCACTCCGCGGCATGTGGGATCTTCCCGGACCGGGGCACGAACCCATGTCCCCTGCATCGGCAGGAGGACTCTCAACAACTGCGCCACCAGGGGAGCCCTAGGAATCATTTTTAAGTGGTAAGTCTAGTGTTATTTATCATGATCGTAATTTTTATAACTTTCTTAAAAATAGTCTAGGCTAGGAACATGACTTCTGACAGTTATATTTGAATTGACAGAAAGAAGACTAGAAATTTACTTGTATAATGAACTGTGCAATATTTCCTTTTAATGTGTCAACTCCTCTCTTTAATACTTCAATTTATCCATCAAAACCAGCTCATAAGAAGAAAAATAATTTTTACATAAAAGTACAGTGGGGTATAAAACTTCACTTGTTGAATGTCTCTGTATTTTAAAGGAGGCTGACAAAATATAGATTTATAAAATAAACTTAAATCTCACTGCTAGTGATAATTGCTGATAAAGCAGTTGTGTGTTTGCATATGTGTGTGTGTGTGTGTGTGTGTGTGTGTGTGTGTGGTGCTGTTGTTTTGTTATTCTTTACCACACCTCTGCCACATTTTAAAATAGTATGGCCAATTAAAAGTAGTAAAAGAAAGAGTATGAAAACTATATGAAAAATTTAGATAGAATTGTGTTTCTGAATCATGGACTCAGTTGTTCTCAAGATTTCCAACAAATAACACTGTGACTTGGTCATTAAATCATTCAGGAATAATCTTATAGGAGGAATAACAACCACGCCATCCTTAGCATACATTTCTTGTTACACACCTTTTGTGATTTTGTGTATTCTGTCACCCTTCTCAGTGTCCAATTTTCCAGACAAAATGGTGTCTGGGACTTTTAAATTAAAAACACAAATCTATTTATAGATTGCTGAAAAAGGAATCCCTACTGCAAACACATCCTGATATGTTAGTCACCATTGCCGGGGTAACAAATAACTCCCCAAATCTCAGTGTCTAACAATAAATATTTATTTCTTGATTATATTACATTAGAGTTGTTGAACAATTGTTTCTGTACTTCAGGCCACGGTCAACCGTACGCTATTCCATGTAACCTCTCATCCTGGGACAAAAGTTTTAAGAGCAGTTCATACGAGCTAACACAAGGGAATGATTGTCAAATCAGACTCATAAAAAATTGAGAGATCTAACAAAGTATCAAGATTTACTAATAATACTGTTTTTAGTCAATCAGGAGTCTCAGATGAAGAAGAGAGGGTTCCAGGCCTTTCTTCCCAAGCCTTTCTTCTGCATTGACCATGCACTTCCTGGGCCAGAATAAGATGGGGAATCTCTGAGTAAGTTTCATGCTTCACTTCACACAAGAGTCAGGTATGTTTGAGTCATGAGCTAGCTCTCTCATATGCCACAAGAGTTGTATAGCTTACAAGTAATTCTCTAAAGAAGCATATCTCATAAATCCTTAGATCCATTTTGCTGTATATATGATCCAACAATTGCTGAAAAAAGAGATATTGAAATCTGCAATTCTAATTATGAATTTGTCTATTTCCCCTGCAGATACTGTCACATTTTTTTTGTGCATTTTGAAGCTTTATTATTAGCTGCACTCATATATAGGATTGTTATATTTATGTCAATTATCTTTCAAATAGATCAAAAATAAGACAAATTACATTGCTTATACCGTGCATTTACAATTTCTGATGCTCTTCATTCATTTGTGTAACCCCAAATCTCCATTTGGCATCATGCCCTTTCTACTTAGAGATTTTTAGGTCTTTCTAATGTATAGCTTCTGAAAATAATTCCTTTGTTTTTGTTGCTCTAAATAAAGTATTTTTTTTCCACCTTCACTTTTGAACAATAATTCATTGGATAAAAATTCTAGGTTGACAATTAAAATTTTTTTTTTCCTCAACTGTCCTGGTTTGAATTGTTTCTGATAAGAGTCTGCTTTAACACATCTTTAAAAGTATTGTGCCTTTTTTTTCTCTTAAAGCTTTAAGATTTTCTCATTATCACTACTTTTCATGGTGTGGTTTTCTTTAGATTTACTTTACTTGGTGTTCATTGAGATTCTTTGACAAGCAAATTTATATTTTTCATTAAATTTAATAATTTTCAATCATTATATCTTCTAGTACCTTTCTCCTCTCTTTCTTTGTGTCCAATTACTTATATGTTAAACCACTTGCTATCAGTTAATCCAGCTCTTATTTTCTTCAGGTTTTGTCCTCTCTGCACTTCATTTTGGAAGTTTCTGTTGTTATGTCTTCCAGTTTGCTGATCTTATGAACATCCTAATATGCTAATACTGTTATCAAGTGTTGTGTTTCTGTCCTCAACATTCACATTTTTTTCCTTCTTATCAATCATATGAAGCATTCATAACAGCTCTTTTAACTTCTATTGTCCACTACTTCCATTACCTTTGTCACTTCTCAGTTTATTCTATAGATTGATTTTTCTCCTGGTTTGGAGTTATATTTTCCTGCTTTTTTGCTTGCCTTATAATTTCTTTTTGGGTGGGCATTGTGTATTTATGTTCTTAATTTTTATATTTTTGCTAGCCTTTCATGCTGATTTGTTGTAACATACATTAAGTTACTTGTAGTCAGCTGTATCCTTCTAAAGCTTGCTTTAAGTGTTTTTAGGGTGGGTCTAGAGCAGCCAAGAGTCCAGAACTAATCTAGCCCCATTTGTAAGGTAATGCCATTCTGAGGATTCTGTCCAATTTTTTGTTAATCATGAAATCTTCCTATTCTGATCAGTGGGAACACAAATAATTTCCAGACTCCTGAAGCTCCATTTGTTTTTGTTTTTTCTTTTTGTCTGCCTTTACCTGGAAGATTTTTCCAGAAACTCAGGTTGTTTTCTCTCATGGACATGTGGATCAGTATCAACAGTTTAAGAAAGAACCATTCTGCAGGTCTCCACAGCCATCTCCCTGTGAAAGTCTCTCCTTTTTTGTATGACACCCCGCAACATGAGCCTTCTTCACCTTTTCAAACTCAGGTTTCTGTCTCTTATTTCAGTAAGCTGACTGGGCTCTGTTTAGTTTTTCCAAACTTCTACTCTTACCTGGAAATTGTCTCTAGACAGTAAAATGTTTTCTCCATTGTTTCACAGTAACTTGACAATTCTTCCATGTATAGAGCTGGTGCAATCATAAGACTTACCTCATTTGTATCCATTCTCTTGGTAACCACCGTGCTGCACTATTATCACATTTATGAAAAATAAGAATGTTTTGTATATTTGGTTCCATTATCTGTTTGCTAGATTTGCCAGGAAAATCCAGTCTCTGTTAATTTACCTTGATGTTCAGTAGTTAACCATCTTATTTTAAATAATTTATGGAGGAAAAAAGATAGAGATGAACCAGCTTAAACATTTTTGGGGATAGAAATTAAAACATAAGTTTCTCATATCGTAGACAGCACCTAACCAAGTGATCAATGTTAACACCATCAGTAAGAAAATATATTATTATTGTGTACTTCTTGATATAAAACACCAGGAAAGTCATGGCATTCCTTTTGTGGTATTCTTGTTAAAAATGCATAACTTAAATTTAATTATGAACAAACACCAGACACTGAGAAATAGTCTATAAAATACCTTGTCAAAAGTCTTCAAATCTTCAATACCATAAAATAAAAAGGAGTGAGAAACTGTTTTAGATCAAAGGAGACTAAGAAGAAATGATTGAATGGGACGCATGAGACTGGGTTGAATATTGCTCTACAAAAAGCACATTGTTGGGGTGAATGTTAGTCTTTGAATAAGGTTGGTAGAGTTAAGAATATTTTCATGTCAATGTTAATGTCCCAGTTTTTATCACCATGCTGTGATTACGAAAGTTGTTAACATTTGAGAAGCATTATGAAGTGCATTTGGGAATTCTTTGTGCTGTTTCTACTTTGTATACAGTCTTTTGTGTACATATTAAATTATTTCAATATGGAAATTCAAATATGAAAAAAGAACTAAAAAGAGAACTATTCCAATATAAATTGAAGCTACAAAAGGAGATAATATCCAGGGGCATTGAATTATTCTTGTGGCATATTCCTGAAAACACCTGTTCTGGCACTGACAATGTTACTAAATGCCTTGGGGCACTTATACCTTCTGTTCATTCTTCATTATGCCAGTCTTTCTATTCCATTATCAGTGCCATAAATGCTTTCATACTTCCTATCTTTTGTGTTAAGTTACAATCTAGGATTTTAAAGCCATGCTTGCAAGGCTGACAACTATGACAGTTTTGTCTGACTTAGGAAAATAGTTTACTCTAAATGCCAAAGAAGCATCTTTTATATATTATTGTATTTTATCCTTCCTCAATTATAACTAATTTTGTTAGTTAAAATAAATTGAGTTAAAAATAATTTTCAAGAATACATGTGGTAATTCACTTTGTATCATTAATGTAACATTTCCAATGCATATATTTATTATAAAGAAATGTACTTGCCCTGTAGAAAATGCCACTTAGAAAGTAATGCCAATACATCTTTATTATGATACAGTTTTAAAGGTGTTGGTTACTGCATTAGCTTTAAGTTCAACTCTCAGTTACAGAATGACTTACAAATGTTATAAATATTGTTTCTCCTTTTCACAAACTTGGTAGTATAGGGCTCCGATGGCAGTTTCACAAGCATCATTGACACAATCCATGCTGTTACTCAGCCATCTTCAATCTCTAGCTTTCAACTTGTGGTCCAAACTGACTGCTCTAATGCTAATCACCATGATAGCATCCCAGCTTTCAGGGAAACAGACATGAAAAAAGAAGAATTTCTCCTTCATAAAAATCTGTTGCACAATGTTTGTTTGTGTTGCATTGGCCAGAAATTAATTACAGGGTCACAGACAGAAGTGAGGGAGCCTGGGAAGTACAGTATATTCAGGGAAGCCAGGTATATGGGGATCCTATTATTCTATAAAAGCAGGATACATATTGGGCAACAACTAGTTGTTTTTGTAAAAATTACTTAATGGATAGATAGAAAAGAAAAAGTGTCTGTAACCATCCAAATAAGAAACTTTATTTCATATGCAATTTCAAATAATTTTTAACTTAAAATGTTACATAATAGCCCTTCTTGTTATACAAAACAGCAAAAATATTGTCACTTACTGATAGTGTCTTAATCATCACAGTTCTCCAAATTTAAAACTGTGTTTAACAAGTTACTGATCATCTTGGAGGAAGAGGAAGGTCGTGATAGGGAAGGGGCATGTAAATGGATTTCTGGAACACTGAGAATGTTATGTCTTGACCTCAGCAGTGGTTAAATGAGTGAACACTTTATAAATATTAGTTATGTTTTCTGTAACCTTTTAAAATGCATGTTTATTTTTCAATGCAAAATTATATATACATATATGTGTGAAAAAATAAAAAAATAACTCAATTAAGATGTTTATTAATTTAAATTTGGAATCAGTAAGTCCATTTAAAAGAAGTATTGTGTCTCATTATTCTAGAAATTAACACAATCCCAGGGCAGAAAAACAGTTATTACAAACATTTAACTAAACCATTGAATATGTCCAAATTGTATTGTGCTGAACACACTTATTAGGGACTCTTATTTGCAGAACACTGTGCCAGTTTATCTTATCCTATCATCTCTTGGACAACTTCCCAGTATATGCCATAGAACTATGGTATTACAGACTTTAATTGCATGCATTTTATGGCTGCTGCCAACATAAGCGTGAAAAGATTAATCACTCCTGCGCTTAGTAAACGAAGTAGGGCCTTTTAAAGATTTCAGTCTTGTTCATTTTTCCAAAAGGTTCATTTGAATGCACAGAAGTACGTTTTGATTGACTACCTTTCCCACTATTTCAATTTTCAAACTAAAAGCCAGGACACTTATCAACAAGAAGAAAAACCCATTTGAAATACAGTACACCTGGGAGTAAAAATGTTGAATAAAACTAGCAATTTCAGTTCAAAGACTTTTGCATTATTTTAAATAAAATGGCAAAGAAATACCCTATATTAAGTAAGGTATCTATTTTTTTCCAAAATGACACATTTATGTACGTTTAGAAACAAAAGTTGGGAGGACATTACAGGATACTATGTGCTTTTAAGATGCCCCTAAAACAAAAGTACACTTCAACTTTCTATCAAACTTTGTGCATTGAGCAGTAAGCAGAACTTTCTGTAGATTAAAAAAAAAAAAAAATGTTCTGTACTCAGTTCTCTGCTGGTGTCTATGACCCCTGGTTAACTTTTATGCTTTCAATTTGGCTTTGTTCTAGAACATTTTTTCCTATGTTACTTAAAGTACTTTCAGTTACTCTGGAGGGAAAATTGTATTATCAAAAGCAATTGCTGTTATGACACTGCTTCTGGAATCTTAGAGCTTGACAACTAGTCTTAGACTTCTGCCTTTTAAAACAGATTCTAGGATTTCATTTTTGCTATGTCCAATCATGCCAAACCATACTTATTGTTAGCTTGCTGAATGGAAAAGCTTGGAATAGTTTATAACACTGACTGACCTATGAATGGGAAATGCTATCCCATGAGTAGAGGAAACAGTCAAATTCGAGGGGTGCAGCAATTGACAAGATCAGAGTACTAAATCGTACCTCTGAGGATCACACTGTCACACTCGCCCTAAGGTAAAACCTCAACATTTTTATCATCATTGTTCCAGGTAACACCTTACCTAAGGAAAAAGGATACCAAAAAGATTCAAGTAGCATCTTGGATCATCTAGCTTCTATTCCCACAGAGATAAGGCTTGACTCATAGTTCTAAGATCAAAATCCCTTGTTAGAAAACTATACATGAAATAATTACCTTGGAGGAGAATGGTAAATTTTAAATGATGGGGAAAAGAAAATATATTAATAACATGATTTAAAAATTCTTTGACAAATCAGTAAATTATTACTTGATAATGATTAAGTAAATGATTTTGTAACTAATTAGGGGATTAGCCCACATTAAGAACAGACTCTCCTCTAGCTCTGTTTTCTCACACTCAATAGTTGTCTTGAAAGTACAGATGGACATTGGAAATCTCTGAGACCCCATACCCTAATATCAACCTCATGAACAAGCAAAATCTCTCTATACTGTGAAGTAATCTTGTTTTTCATAGATATAATTTTTTTATTATGATTGTCAATATCCTTTTACAATCTCCATGGCTATAGCTTGTTCAATTTGTATTGCTACAAGTTAGTATACACAGTATCTGTCTCAACTACCTTTCATTGAAGAAATAATTAATGAATGTCCCCCAAACTGCTCATATATGATGATGCACCTTCTTTACAAGTACTCACAACAACATCTAACTTATTTATGGCAGAAAGGGTCTAATAACGCTTTCAATAATTGGAGCAACCTCTTTTAATTATATCCACAGATCAATTAGTAAGAAGTGCAGCACTTTATTTATTTATTTTTTTAATTTTACTTTATTCCTGAAACATCTGATCTCTCAGAGTCATAGATCCAAGCTGATGCCCTAATTCCCATATAGCTTCCATTGAGGAAGCTAAAAAAATGTATCTGTCATCCTGAAAAAATATCTTTCTGGGTAATAGTCTCAATCTCACCATTTTCTTCTGGAAGCACATTTTTTCAGCGGCAGCTCATCCACCACCTATCAAAAATATTCAGTCTCAGACATGGTGATCACTGTCTTAATAACTTAATTATATTTTCAGTCTCGCCCAAATATATATTCTCTAAATGCAGATTTCTTGGCATCTTTGGGCCAAAAATGGCAATTCAAAAATCTATTAATTAATTTGCAATTCATAGTAACCCTAGATATGCCTCCAGCTAACACAAGTCTGCCTCATTCAAAACTGGACCAAGGTAAGGACATCCGAACAGCACGGAAAGCTAGAATTGAATAGGAGAATAAACACAAGTGCTCACTTTGAGTGATTGCATGGAGTGCAGATTGTTTTGGGAGCATGCTAAGATCATGCTAAGTTGTATGCAAGTGGAAGATGATTTGGAATTTAATATGAGCCAGAAATCCCATTTTGTATGAAACAAATAAATAAACATCTCACAATTGTACAAACAGGTAACCAGTGCGTTTGGGGAATTCTGCCTCTTGGAAAAGACAAACTATTCATTGTGTGTCATCAGAATTATATAAAAAAATCACAAATATTCAATATGACATTTTCTTCAACTATAGGAAACAAAACCAGAAAACAGCTAGGCTACTATTAGATAAAAATGTTTTGAGTTGATTTTCTAAATAAGTATCACTGCATTTTTCTACCCTTATTGTAAACAAAACAACTTCAATTTTATGCTAATTCATATACAGATATACTACTTCAAATTTATGTACTTATAAAGAATTTCCTTAAATGTATAGTGACAGCTATTTTTCCAGATTGATTGTTTTCATGAGTTTGCCTTTTCAAGTGGTATATAATCCTTGACCTGTTAAAGAAACTGCAGGTTACTTTTCCATCCTTTCCCTCGACTCCCACCCCCACCCCCTGCCCCAGGACCAGCACCGCTCTGACTACACAGCGCTTGCTCTGAGTTCCCAGCAGCTCCATCTACCGGGACCTCATCAACCATGCTGAGGTGTTCTCCGACATCTACAAGATCAGGCAGGTCACCAAAGGGCTGTGTCTGGAGGTGGAGGGGAAGATGGTCAGTAGGACAGAGTGTAACATTGATGACTCGCTCACTGGTGGAAATGCCTCCTCTGCTGAAGGGCCTGAGGAGGAAGGTACAGAAAGCACAGAAATCACTGATGTCGACATTGTCATGAACTATCACTTGCAGGAAACCAGTTACACAAAAGAAGCTTACAAGAAGTACATCAAAGATTACATGAAGTCAATCAAAGGGAAACTTGAAGAACAGAGACCAGAAAGAGTAAAATGTTTTATGACAGGGGCTGCAGAACAAATCAAGCACATACTTGCTAATTTCAACAACTGTCAGCCTCTTATTGGTGAAAACATGAATCCAGATGGCATGGTTGTTCTGCTAGACTACCGTGAGCATGGTGTGAGCCCATATATGATTTTCTTTAAGGGTGGTTTAGAAATGGAAAAATGTTAACAAATTTGGCTGTTCCTTTGGATCTAGCACCTGTCGTGATAACTGGCTGGCTGCAGCTTTTCATCAGCATAACACCAGGACTTAGACAAATGAGACTGATGTCATCTTGAGCTCTTCATTTATTTTAACAGTTGATTTATTTGGAGTGGAAACATTGTTTTTGTGAAAAAAGGTATGTCACGTAGGTTGTCTAAAAATAAAATGCATTTAAACTCATTTGAGAGAATGACTCTTAGTTTAATATGTAAAATCTAAATCCATCCTGTGTAGCCTTCCTGGAGAAGCTAGAGCCTGGTTGTAGACCACTACTGAAAAGCATAAGACCATCTTCAGATAACTTCTACAGTGAAAACCACTTCTGGCACTTGGAATATAAACAAGAATCAAAAGTAATTGAGTTGAAGTAAAGGGAAAGACCATGCTCATAGCAGTGCCAGCATTTGAAGTAGATTTCTTACACATTTCATCACCTACAAATGGAACTAGTTAACCCTGGAAGAGATTACCAAAAGAACAAAAAAAGACTAACACAGTTGGAAGCAAAAAAAAAAAAAAAAAAGAAACCGTATGTTGCTCTCCCACAAATAACCACCACGTGTAGATACATATTTTTTTGTTTTCACTTCTAACATTCTACAGAGCAGAGCAGCAACAAATAGGATTGTATACTATAAACTTGTACACAGTCCTGTAGAGTCAAAAAGTACTTTATGAAGTTTTTAGAAAGCACCAGTAAAATAGCCAGAGAGACAATGTTGGGGTCTTTGATTTCCCTAACAGATTGAAGAGACACTGTGTAAATAGCACAGCTGTGTTGATACACATGCACTGTCAGTGTGGATGGTCTCTGGAAGCTGAGTGCATGCAGTGCATATAGTGCAGCCATTCCACTCCTCAGCATTTACCTGACAGAAATGAAAGCGTATGCTGTACAAAGACTTGTACACGGATGTTCATAACCCCATCATTTATAATAGCCCAAAATGGAAACAATTAAACTTTCTATCAACAAGTGAATAGATAAACATATTGTAATACAATCATGCAAGGAAATACTACACATAAAAACAAGAATTATTATAACATACTACAACATGAATGTATCTCAAATAATTATACTGAGTGAAAGAAGCCAGACAAAAAAAAGAGTATATACTGTTTGGTTACTTTTGTATAAAAACTATAGAAAATTAGGGACTTCTCTGTGGCACAGTGGTTAAGAATCTGCCTGCCAATGCAGGGGACACGGGTTCGAGCCCTGGTCCATGAAGATCCCACATGCTGCAGAGAAACTAAGCCCATGTGCCACAACTACTGAGCCTGCACTCTAGAGCCCGTGAGCCACAACTACTGAGGCCTTCACGCCTAGAGACCGTGCTCCACAAGAAAAGCCACTGCAATGAGAAGCCCACGAACTGCAATGAAGAGTAGCCCCCACTCGCCACAACTAGAGAAAAGCCCACGCGCAGCAATGAAGACCCAACACAACCAAAAATAAGTAAATAAATAAATATAATAAATTTATTTAAAAAAAAAAACCTACAGAAAATTAAAACTAATCCATAGTGGCAAAAAGCTCACCAATGATAGGTGGAGGTCGAGGGGGGCATGGAATGGAGGTAGGCAAGAATGAAGGATTACTTAGTGGCACATGGAAACTTCTGTAGGTGATGGGTATTATATATTAATTATTTTGATATTGAAGGTAGTTTCACTGGGGTAAAAATCTGTAGAATACCTTCACATTGACATTTAAATACATGAAATTTATTTGTCTGTCAGTTGCATCTCAATCCAAGCCAATAAAAATCTTGGTAATAAATGATACCTAGTTGTCTCACTTAGTAAGCAGGATGCTTCTGTATGATCTTGAATGAAATATGAACCGTGAAAGTATTTGCTATCTATAGTAAAAACACATTTTTGCTGTAGGCAAATAAGCTTTGTGTATGTGATGTCTTGAATATCCATTGACTACTTTAGTATGTTACACAGAATTTTAAAATTGTCAGTAGACTGTAGGTAAAATACTTAAAAGAGACTCTCAGTTCCTTGGCTGAAATCTCTAGTTAATGTTGAAAGTAGCAAAGTATATTACAGTGTTTTATTCCAAAGGCAGTTATATTTTAGCGGGGAGTGAGGGGCACATTTATAGGGACTATGGGACCCGGCAGAATTTTTTTTAGTTTGGAGTTTACATCTAATGAACTAAATTTATTATGCCAAAGAGACATTTGCAATTGGCCATTTCCACACACTGGACATAACACTTGAAAATTCATGGACATCTACGTGAAAAGTTTACTCCAAATTTTAATAAGTTCTATTGGACTCAAAAGAATTTTTTTTTTTTTTTTTTTTGCGGTATGTGGGCCTCTCACTGTTGTGGCCTCTCCCGCTGCGGAGCACAGGCTCCGGACATGCAGGCTCAGCGGCCATGGCTCACAGGCCCAGCCGCTCCGCAGCATGTGGGATCTTCCCAGACCGGGGCACGGACCCGTGTCCCCTGCATCGGCAGGCGGACTCTCAACCACTGCGCCACCAGGGAAGCCCATCAAAAGAATTTTTGAGAGAAGAAAAGAATATTGTTTATTTTACAACTCTTTTCTGAAGTGTAACCTTTGGATACAAAAAATGTTTCTTTAATTCAAATTGAAAAATATGATAATTAACATAAAAATATAAAAATGTAACAGCAGTGCTATCTCCTAGGAAAATTTTGCCTATTTACAGATTTCATTATCTAGTCTTTTAGGTTGCCCTGAAATCACAACTCTTAGAGCTGAGATAGGTAATGGATTTAATCTTTTGGATTAACTCCAATAAAATAATAGAGATTATCAGCACATTATCTTGCAAGAATTCTGTAGCCGCAATGGCTTTTCTGCATGTGGGGGAGAAAGTGGTTGTCCATGAGATACTAGCATCCCTATTCAAGAGCTACCGACACTCAAGTTGTTCTTTTGATCTGTGTTATCTATAGAAGAGATGGTCATGCATCTGGTTAACGGTGTTTCAGTTTGTTTATTGTTAATACTCTAAAAATTGAATAGCATGCTTCTACCATCCAGAGACATACAGTTTTCTCTGGAATATTGTGAGTTCGGTATTCAATGTGAGTCAATGGAAAAAACTTGGTAAGCGTACATGCCTGGGAAGTTAAACATCCCATGGCATTCATCACTAAGCAAATGATGAATCAAGGGGAACCAAATCTCTTACAAAGACTGTAGAAAAGAACATTTATTAACCCATATTCACATTTTAAAAAATGAAACAAAATTCTCAGGACACAGTGATATCTACTTTGAAGTGGCCATTCAGTTCATTTGAGTAAAAGACAAATATGTATTCATATTTTTTAACTTTACTCTCCTATGTATCAATTAAATATTTTGAACTAATATAAAAATGTTTTCTACTTCCCACATAATACTATTTTGAAGCATAAAATCCTCCCTTTTTTATATGCAGTATAATCTTTTTATTTTTTTAATTTGAAATTCTATCTGGCTGAGTCAGATGATGTATAGAATTCTATACAGATTTACTAATAATGACCCTGTGCAAGTTTTCAAAATAATTTTAATCAGTTTCCATTTTTAATGGAATTAGTTCTAATTAAAATTTCTTTCTGGGGAGAACTTGGAACAACAAATTATTTTGAGGTAGCTTTCATGTTATATGGCTACATTTTTTTTTTGTTACATTCTTTTTAAACTGTCTTCTGATTTTGAAAATTATTTTGCCATTTACTTTTCATTTTTAAGTGTTGTTCCCTCTGAGAAAATTATTTATTAATGTGAAAATATTGTCAAAATAGCATTTTTAATGTTTAACCTCAGCACAAAATCAATAGTGCTATGAAAAGGTGTCTAGTCAATGTTACACTCTGAAGGATTCTTCTTATAGGTTCAGTATAATTTGGGGCCATTTTATGATGTTTACTTTCCATCATTCTAAATGTTTAAAGGCTGATGTAAACTACATTCTGGGAAACAGATTTATAGGGACATTTAAAAATATATTTTCCATTTGTCTGAATAACAATTCACGTGGCTTTGCAATAGATCAAGTTTTGACATTAAAATTTGGATGTGATATTGCATGTCATGGCAACTCATTGCACTTATCAAAGCCTCTATATTGAAAGAAAGACACCCTTCACTTTTTAAAGCACTAAACTCTCTCAAATTCTGTTTTAAAGTACATAAATTAATTATAATTGCAGCATAAACACCACCCTTAGGAAATTTAAAAATTCATTAAGTCAATACTTATATGTCTTCAACATTACACAAAAACAGGATTGGGGTGGTTCTTAAATTTCATCTAATCGAACCATGCTTCTAATAACTAAACTCTATACCATCCCCACTAAGTGTCCATCTAGGATATGCCTGATCACTTCCCACTATGGTGAAGTCAGTGAATCTTCAGGCAATCATTTCATCTCAAGACATACTTTCTTCAATTACTGGGTCTTAAGATCAAATTAAAATGCATATCCTCTCCCAGATGAGCATTTTCAAATATTTGGAAAGCAGCTCTTTCTCTACTCTAGTTGAATATTCCAGAGTTTTTCATATTCATTGTAAATTTAACATATTAAATTTCCTTCTCATCAAGCTTGCTTTTTCTCTGAACATAACCCAGTTAATCTAGATGTCTTCAAACCTATTTTATCCATTATTGAGAGCAATGTGGTATCTAAACTACAGAAATTATTAATATGAAGGCTTAAAGCAGAGATTTGGAAGAAAAATGAGGTTTCCCGCTTCTTGAAACAAGAGAAATGGTGTTTTTCTTCTGTGAAATAGAGAACAGGGAAAGGTTACAAGTTGGAAGAATTAAAAAATTATTAGATTAAATTTTAAACTTAGACTTTAAAGTGTGAGAAGCCCAAATAAGGATGGGGGAGAATGAGGGGGATTTGGGGAAACAGCTCCAATAGAGAGTCTAAGACACAAAATAAAATTGCTCAGATAGAATATGAAGAATAACGAAAGATCAAAGTACAAGTTTTATGGAAGGTCAGTGATTACGGGGTATGTTTTGCTGTGTGTATTTGTATGCTGAGGGAAGACATCAGTAGGTAGATTGAAGGTACATGCAGTTGAGCCAAATCTCCAGGGAAAGGGCAGAGTCCCATGTCAGGTAAGTGGACTGCAGGTAAGAGGATGCTTTCTTTTGAGACTGGCAGGAAGGAGGCATGCCAAAGTTCTGGTGCAGATATTTGTGTGAGAAAGTTGAAGAAATTTCTTCCTTATAGACTTCCTTTTCCTATAAAAAGGAAAACAGAATAATATTGTAAATGTGAAAGAGACAGCATTGAAATTATGAGTTTTAATAACAAAGAAGTTGTAAAATAGTTGTTGAAGTTAGTAGGATAGTGAACTTTCCAGAAACATGTAACAGATGACCTGGCAATGTTGAAGACTGAGGGAAGGTCATAATTCTCATATATTTAATGACAAATATATCTATAATGATATAATTGTCTTTGATAGAATTATCTATTTGGTAGTGAGATTTAAAAAGACAGACTTTTGTTGGGGCAGGGCAGGGAGCAATTGAACCACAGCCTCATGAGCCGGACAACTTTAAATTTAGGCACATCATCCATCATGGTCTCTTCACCAGAGTCCAACCTCTATCCATGTTTTGTTATATACTAGTCATCACATCCTTGTCTTCTCATGAGTTTGCTGCTATAACCTGAAGGAACCCCTACCCCCTACCTCTATTTAAAAGATATTCAGGCTTAAAACCACAACTGTTTCCTCTGCATGAAGAATATTTCTTCAAATATTCTAAAACTGTCTGAGACTTTCTTTGAAATGTCATTGCAAATAAAATCAATACTTATATTTAAGTTTCTTAACTGTTCTCATTTTTTTCATCTGTATTGGTTTTGTGGCATAATTCAAAGCCCAGGTACTTGTCTTATATTGTATATCCTTCAGTGTCCTTTGACTATAAATATTATATATGAACACAATAAAAACGTATTCATTTAATATGATTGATTCAATATAAACAACTTTTTTCTGGTGAGTAAAATAGATTGAGGATGAGTAACTTTTGCTTAAAACACAAGATAGTAAATATTTTTAGCTTTGTGGGCCAAATATCTCCTTTGAAAATATTAAATTAGCCATTGTAGTGTGAAAATAGCCATAGACAATATGTAAACTAACAGGAATGGCTGTGTTCCAACAAGACTATTTATGGACACACATATTGGCATTTCAGATAATTTTTACTTGTCAAGAAATATTCTTCTTTTAATTTTTTTCTAAGCATTGAAAAATGTAAAAAAAAAAAAAAAGCAAATGTTCTTAGTGTATGAGTCATACAAAAACAGACCACAGGTGATGTTTGGCCTGTGGGGTGGAGTTAAGTGATTCATGCTATCAATCAAAATTACTAATGTACAAAGTTTGAAACCTGCTAAGCAATAAATCCTTATATGTGTTTGAGATCCACTTTTTGTTTTAAATTTTAAAGCTAGAACATGGCTTACAGATTTTTCAGTCTTTGGTTTATGAGAAAGTAGCATGTATGTCCTGGCACATGAGTGTTGAAGCATAAGTCTTACCAGTTCTGTGGTCTAAGGCAGGTCATGTGATATCTCCAACCCGCAACTTCCTCAATCATGTCATAAGAGGTAGCTATCTAATAGGGTTCCTGTGAGCATTCAATAAGTTAATAATGCATCATTTCACTTAGGTGAGTGTCTGTACATAATAATAAAAACCTAATAAATATTAGATTTTAAACAGTATTATTCAAAAATATTTTTTTTCTGGAAGATTAAAACAGTATTGCTAAGAAATGAAGGTCTTTCACCACTCATTTAGTGATAGGATCAATGCTAAAAAATAGGCTTCCTGCCTTTAAATATCAACATTTCTCCCCATTCCTCCACAAGAAGGAATTCATGAATTTAGCTCTTAATGAAATATTAAGTTGTTGTAAAATGTAAAATATCTTTGGCTTAACTGAAGTTCAGAAAAATACCATTTGCTTTGTTTTGTTTTGTTTCGAGATATGATACTACTCAGAGTACAGAAAAGTCCTAGATTTAGTAAATCCATTTCAGGCAGGAAAAAGCAGAAATATATTTGGTCTGGCTAGAGAAAATGAAAAGATAAGAACTTTAATTCTCAGTATTAAATACAGTAAAACCATAACTTTTAAAGTATTAAATATTTGTTTCCCATTAAAACTTAATAATATAGAGACTAAAGTAATTAAATGTTATAAAATCTCTTTTAAGTTATTCTGATTAATTAAACCAATCTACAGGAAAGTAATTACCTCCTGTTCTTTTTATTAGAAGGTGATAGATGATTGATATAGATAGATTAGACAGAGAGATAATAGATTATAGAAAAATAGATGATAGATAGATAGATAGATGATAGATAAACAGATGGATAGAAAGGTAAAGGTAGATAATAGTCTTAACAAAGAATCAGACTTATGTAGTCGGGTATAAGTATTTGGTAAAGTTAACTCTGTAACTGGCAATATTAACATGTATTCTGTAGTTCTCAAATCTTATGTCTGGAAAAACATAACTCCTTATAAAAAATATTTAAATCTTATAAGTAAAGAGAAAACAAAGCAGTCATGGGAAATATCATGTTGTGTTTAATGTAATACTGAGCTCTGTCACTGACTCTATCTGCCACCAAATTATGAAATGTTAGAAATGATGTCAAGAAACTTGGCATATAAAAATTTTGATATGAACTACTCAAGACATAAACATAAATGATATTTATTCAGTGATGCCAAAATATACAAACCAGGGAGTATCTGATACGGTAATCTTAAATTCAAGAAGTAGGAAAAAATATGTTCAAGTCTGTAGCTGATTCTGTATAAATAAATCATATTTCTATGAATAATTGTATGGACAGATCAATTCATGTAGCATAAAATATAAAAAGACAGTTTGATGAGTTTGTATCTATTTTATAAAACACACTTCTTGCCAGATTTGTGCAGTTACTCACTTTTTAAATCATCTGTAATAAAATTGTGTGTATCTGCAAGGAAGTGTATATGACAGAAGGCTTTCTTACCTCAACATTGATGAACAGAGGTAAAAGGAGCCTGATGGCTATTAAACAGTCAAGAACCATCTGAGGAGAAATCAATAGCTTTTTCCTTTGGCAACTGGTGAATGTCAGATCTAGGACTAAAACCCAGGTCCTATAACTTCACACTAGGTAAACTTCATTTTTAAAATATTCTGCTTAGGGTTGATAAATGTGTTATGTGTTCTCAATGGAAGTCACAAAAATGTCCCCATCATATCATCAAGAAGTTTAGAGAAACCAGGGGGTGAGGAGGGTTAGAAGAAATGATTGACACAGTTGGGCCAATGACTACTGTGAACCAACAATAAGAAAGTAGAGAGATTTTTACGGTAACACATTTCAAACTGCATGAAGATTTACCACATACAAACTAACAGTGAATTTGTTTTAAATTCATATTAAAAGATGAGTAAATGGATGATACAGGAATAGCTCACAAAATGGCACCATTCTTCCTCCTGATAAATTATTTTCATAGTTCCAAAAATACTACCATAAGAGTCATTGAGATAATTACTCCAGCTCCACCCTGTCGTTACAAATGTTAATGCAGAAAGATTTAAAGATCTACATTTAATATGGATGACTGGATTTGGTTAGATCAATAGCTACTGAAAAGTGACTTTACCTTTTATTGTGTGCTTACTTGATTCAGTATTAAGATTAGCTTTAAGCAGTTTACACAAGGTCTTCATTTTCACAAAATCAGTTTCAGGAAGCAGGTTAGAAATGCTTTCATCTGAAGTAGATTCAAGTGAGGCTTCTCATAGGAACCGGTTAAAACAGAAGCTTATATTTCATGAGCGTTCACATGGGTTCCCCACTAGGAGGCACCAGCTATGTGGTTATATGCCAAGGGAATTAGAAAAGTTACATAATTTTAATATGGTTAAAAAAACATATTCTACCAGTAACTGTGTGATAATAAGCTTCTGAAGGTTCATGTCAAACACTAGTTTAAACTCTTGTTCCATAACTTTTGAAGAAAATAATTCAGAAAAAAAAATAAAGAAAGATTTTGGTTTTTGTGGGTTTGGGAATTGGGGAGTATTTTAGTAGCGCCAGTCTGAAAATTGCTTAATGCTGTCTGTATTACAGGGCAGATACAGATGTAAAACCCCTTTATGAGTGAGCATAGACACAAATCAAAGAGATTCTGATATTCAAGTGATAAGAGTATAACAGTCGGGTTGAGGCCAGTACTGCCATGAGACCAGCTCGTCAGAGACCAGAATCACCTCTGGGCATGTAGTGAGCTGTTGTGCTCATTTAAATACTGGACCTCAAGGTAAAAATCATAGTGCTTGTATCAGTCCATGCATTAGGATGAATGACAAAATACTGGAAAATCTTATTTTTACTTGATTTTAATTTCATAATTTCTTTTTGTTCACGATTTATAATGTTCATAGCCTATCAATACATTATATGTACAGTGTATATGAATGCACACACAAACCCACTCATATATAGAGGCATTAACTAATAATTGTCTTTCGGATATGTTAAATGATCAAAAGTGTTCAAATACCCCTGTTTTAAAAATAAGATGTGACACTTTCCCTAGGAAACTGGGAATTCTAAAAAGCTGCAAGGAGTACAACAAAGAAGTAGAGAAACCTTTCATAGGTGGGTGATAAATAGAGCCCAGGAAATAAGCCCCAGCACAGAATAAGGCCTTGGTGGAACATAAGCTCTAACAAACGAAAGGTAAAGCTGGATTTTTCCTAAGTAAAAAAGAAACTCACTTTATAGCAGATGCAGTTACAAATCAACCACAGAACAATATAGAGAATATACAGCAAAGAAACAGCAGCTTCTGAACCAGAGCAAGAGAAAAACTAGTATATGGTGTACAGAACCAACATAAATGCAGAAAAGCCCAGACCAGCCCCTCTCAAGATAATTCAAAATGAAGTGCGAAGAAGGAATACAGGAATACAGCACAGTGGTTAAGAAAACTCTGTAAACAAAACAGTGGGCTCCATTATTTCAGTTCTGTCTCTTACTGACTGAGACCTCAAATTTGTCACAAAATCCCTCTAAATATCTCAGCATAAGTCTCTACAACTGTGAAGTGGGTATATTTCTGGTTTCTTATAAAGATGTAATGAGATAATGGGTGTGATGTATTTAGGTCATTGTCTGGGATAGTGTATGCTCTCATTGGGTATCAGCCACTAGTAGCAGTAGTTTTGTTGGAACACATAAACAGATTTATGCCTGCTGTCAGAAATGACCAAGATGGAGAATAAGAGAAAAGGCAAAAATATATTTGAAAAATTAAGATGTATACAGCATGAAGTTTAGGAAAATTACTTAGTAACAAGTTAAGTCATCCCTCACTGGTACAGTGGGTTGAATGGTGGTCCCCCAAAGAAATATATAAATATTGTAATTCCCAGAACCTATGAATGTGACCCTACTTGGGGAGAAAAAAAAGCTTTTGGCAAATGCATTTAAGTTAAGGATCTCAAGATGAGATCATCCTGGCTTATCCACCAAACCCAAGTGTCCTTATAAGAGACATACAAAGAAAAATATACACAGAGGAGAAGGCCATGTGAAGGAAGTCAAGATTGAAGTTTTGCAGCCACGAGCCAATGAACCTACAGAGCCACTTGAAGCTGGAAAAAGCAGGAAAAGAAATCCATCCTAGAGCTTCTAGTGGGAGTACAGCTGCCAGAACTGTTAGAGAATAAATTTCTATTGTTTTAATTTACTAAGTTTGTGGTGATTTGTTATGGCAGCCTTAGGAAACTAATAAAATTGCTTAAAAATAATAAAGAATTTGTAATTAAAAGAGAACACAGGGGCATTGCAAATATTAATACATTTATCAAGCACAGTGTGTCTGCTATACAGCAAAACTGTTAGGACCCATAGAGGGTACAAAAATGAATAGCTCCTAGTAATTAGAAATATTTGGGACCTAGGTAACTCTTGAAGAATCATTTTTTTAAACTTTTTTTTCCATTAACTTTTCTGGACAATTTTTTAAAAGAATTTTACCTTTTGTAGAGATACCCATTTTTAAAGTAAAAATGTCTAGCATCTAAGGGTTCTGTTGAGAATGAAAAACTTATCCTCTGCCCTCTTAGGCTCATTGTCTGGGAGCATGTGAATTAAACAAACAAAAGAGAGATTAACAGGAGAAAAGGCATATAATTTTTGTTAATATTCATGGGCATGGGAGTTCACAGAGAAGTGAAACTCAAAAAAGTGGTTAGACTTGGGAACCTATAGACCATCTTAAAAAAGGAAAAGGGATTTGGGCTTCAAAAGACAAAAAACTGGTGAACTAACTAGGAACCTTATGAGGAAACCAATGAAAGTTAAGGGTTATTTCAGTATGGTTTGTTGTTGATGCATACTCATCTTGTTCCAACTGTCTCTTCTGTGATGAGTCAATCTCTTCCTCCAGATAAGGGAGAGAGGGACACTTCCACAAGGGAAAATTGTGCGGCCTTCACAAAGGAAATCTATGACTTGCTTTTAGGCAGAAAAGGGAAGGGTAGAGAACTCTTCCTGAATCTGCTCATTCTCAATTGCTTTCAGCACAAAATAATCCTAAGCCTAAAATGGCATGTTTTGAGGTGGCATATTTTGAACCCTTTCAGTCTTAAATGGCCACCTTACTCAAATTTTGTGACCCATGAATAAATTAACCAAGTATATAAATGTGCAGATACACACAATTTACAAGATTGCTATTATTATCTACTAATTATGATGAAAGAACTATGGTTTCCCAATTGTCTAAGGTCATGGTGCCATTTAAAGGTATAGCCAACACTCAAAATAGCACTTGTCTGAATGAAGTTTGCCTTCTGAATCACTCCTCTATTGCCATGTAACCTAGTCTCATACTTGCATGGCTCATTATAATACAGGAAGTAATGAATCTGGCCCAAAAACAGCCATTTATATTTTCATTGTGTTCTTATCATACTTCATTTTCATTTATTGCCTTATACGCTCAACTATAATTTTTGTTGTTACAAGGTTTAAATGCCAGCAACCAGATAACTGATAAACAAGTTGGTAAGATTATCATTTTCAGTTTTTTAAGGAACTTCCATACTGTTCTCCATAGTGGCTGTATCAATTTACATTCTCACCAACAGTGCAAGAGGGTTCCCTTTTCTCCACACTCTCTAGAATTTAATGTTTGTATATTTTTTGATGATGGCCATTCTGAGCAGTGTGAGGTGATACTTCAAGTGGGAGGGAGATGTAAGAGGGAGGGGATATGGAAATATATGTACACATATAGCTGATTCATTTTGTTATACAGCAGAAATTAATACCACATTGTAAAGCAATTATACTCCAATAAAGATGTTGAAAAAAAAAGGTTATCATTTTCTCCAGAAAGATATTCCTTAAAAATATTCCCTAGATGTTTAGGCAGCAGATGGTATCTAATAAGTTAAACTCCATGGCAGTCATGAATAAATGATGATTAAATTTTAAATCAAATCATGTTCTCAGAAGTATCTTGATATCTCATTTTATTTTCATTAATTGCACTCTGAATGGTTCAAGTCTTAGAAGTAATCAATGCAATTCCATGTGTCTACATTTAGTATAAAATGTTCATTTGGAAGATTTTACAGATAATCAGGAAGGCATAGATTTATAAAATTCTGTTTACTATTTCATTTAACAATCCAAAATATATTAAGCTCTTAATATGTGTCAAGCTCCAAGGCAGGTGCTAGGGATAAATAATACATGATTCTTCCTGCAGGAAACACCTAATCTAATAAGAGAGACTAACATATAAGAATGTAGGGACTTCAGAACCTGTAGAACAAATAGTCATTGTACAAAGATGGAGGTGAAATACATTTCGGGGTAGGTCAGAACTTGATCATGAAAGGCAAATAGGCATTACTGGGCAGCCAAAGCAAGGACAGATATTTAAGGCAATGAGAATTCCATTAGCCAGATCAGAAGTAGAATAGCTAAACTCAAAGATCCCTAAGTTTTTCATCTTAGCATGCATAACCTAACATTTATTGTACATTTAGTATAAGGTGAAGATGTGGAGGCATTAGAATGTACACATGCTACTGATGGGAATGTAAAATGGGACAGCCACTTTCCAAATCAGTTGTCAATTTCTTTAAAAGTCAAATCTATGCCCACAGTATGACCTAGCCATTCAAATCCTTAGTACTTAACCCAAAATAAATGAGAGCATATATCAAGACAAAGACTTCTACACAAATACTTACAAACTAATTATTTGTAATAGTCTAAAACTGGAAACAGCTCAGATGTCCATCAATAGATGAATGGATAAACAAATTGTGGAATATTCATACAGTGGAATACTACTCAGTAATAAAAAGGAATTATCTATTACACACATGTCAACATGGATAAATCTCAAAATAGTCATGCTGAATCAAAGAAGTTAGCAAAAATAGTACATATTGTATGATTTAATTTATATAAAATTGTAGGAAATTCAAGCTAACTGATTTTGACAGAAAGTTGCTCAATGTTTGCCTGTGAATGATATGGGGACTCGCAGAATTGGGTGAGAGAAATGGATTACAAAGAAGCATTAGGAATCTTTAGGGAGCAATGGATCTGTTCATTATCTCGATTGTGGTAGTGGTTTCATAGGCATATACATTTGTCAATACAACTTAAATTTACATATTAAATATATGCAGTTAATTGTATATAAATCATACCTCAATAAAGTTTTCAAAATAACTCAACTCAAGAGGTGACAGAATTAAGAAGAGAAATGTACAAATCTATGAATTTATACATTATGAAAAAGTTGTCTCTGTAATCGAAAGAAAAATCAGACAAAAATCAGTAAGGAAAATAAAAGACTTGAAACATTATACCTAACAAAACTTTACTAATTCACATGCATATAACAACGTAAGCAACAGTGGTAGAATGCACATTTATTTAAATTCAAATGAAATATTACACTAAACTTGGGAATGGGGTAATAAAGCAAGTAAAAATATATTTCATATGACTCAAATAATACAATGTATGGTGTCTGACTATAGTAGTATTAAGCTAAAATATATAACCAGATGATAACTAGAAAATTCTTGGAAGTTCAATAGCACACTTCTAAACTTACCTTAGATCAAAGAAAATATCTTTGTGGAAACTATAAAATGTTTTTGTTTAAATAATGAGAAAATGACGCAAAACACAACTTGTAAGATGCACTATATGTTAGCTAGGAAATTTGCAATTCTAAATTTATATATTAAGAAAGAAGAAAAACTGACAGCGATCTACGCATCAGTCTCAAAAATAAAATAGGAACAGCTAATTTAATAAAAAAATAAATAAAAGTAAGCTGCTAAGATAGAAAACAACAGAAATTGGGGAAATTTCTTAAATAGAGTATAATTAAAAGTCTAAAAGTTGGTTATTTGAAAAAACTAATATCTTAGTCTGTGTTCCACTGAAAATAGATCTTAAAACAACAACTTTTATGCAAGATAGTGTATTTGAGGGTTTATCCCAGGAAGCAAGAAGGAATGAGGGAACAGACATTGAAAGAGAAAGTAGAAAAATAAATATCAAGGGTAAATTATCAAGTTAAGCATCACTATGTTCAAATAAGTCTCGATTCTGTTTATAATTATTAATGCTTCTCAGAATCATTGACTAGAAGGTTGAAAATATGTATTCATTCAAGGCTTTCATCACCTATATTTGAGAGTTCCCTAGGGGAAGTACATCCCCAGTATTTGTATCTGTCAACAGTCTCGTTCCTTAATCCCATATGTCAGTATTGTAGAAAATAATGAAAGAATAAGGAAAAGTGTGACATGAGTGCTTGAATTAGACAACAGCATAAAGTGAGTTGAGGACTGAAGGTTTGCATAGTTATATCTAAAAATAGATATATGGCCCACTAAAAAATTGATAACTTGCAACATTGACCAAGAGAAAAAAAATACCACAAACTACCAATACCAGAAATAAAAAGGGACAAAATTTCAGAGCACTTAGATATTAAAAACATTAGATATTATAAAAAACTTTATGCCAATGAATTATTTAAAATGAAGAGTAATAGAAAATATGAACATTTATTTAAGCATTAAATAAGTTAAATGAAATATTGAAATCCAGAAGATTTATGCTACCAATATGAAAACTTATGATAATGTATAGTAGTTAATACTTACCCGTATGTGCACAAGGATAAAGAAATAAACCAAAAATAAACATTTACCTGATACATATAACCCTCCAGTGTTGTGAATAAAGGGTTTTCTTTTTAATTAATGGTGATAACTCAATAATATATACACATGGAGGAAAAAAATCATCTGTAACTCCACATCACAATGTATTTAAAAATTATTTTCAGATCAATAATTTTCTCTAAATTCAAAAAGACAAAGAATAAAGTCGTTAGGCTGAAATACAGGAGTTTATCTTCAGACTTGGGATAGAAAAAAAATTCTTAAACAAGATAAAAACGAAAAAACCCAAGAAACAACATTGACCACACAGGAAACTTTGATGAGCTTGAATACAATCAATTAAGAATTGCTAGCAGAAAGAGATATTGTAAACTCACTACATCACCAAAAATTCACTCCAATTTATCAATATTTATTTGCTTAAAAACTAGAAATAAAAATTTCCTTATGTTGGTTAATTGTATCATTATAAACTTTAACAAACATAATAATGGTAAAAAATTGAATTCTTAAGAAAGTATATCTATTCTCACAATTTTTATTCAGTACTGTACCAGAGATTCTACTGAGTTAAATAAGACAAGGAAAATAAAGCAACAGAAAATAAATTAATTAAAAACACAAAATTTTTAAAACAAGAATTAATTCTGTCAATATTTGTAGGTGATATTATTGTACATATAAACAATTTATAAGAATATGATTATGAGATTTTATAAGCAGATTTAGCTATTGGGTTAATGTATAAAAATCAAGTACATGTTCATGAAAAAACAGAAAATAAAATTTTAGAATGATAATATTTACAAAAACATTAAAACCCACCTAATGCTTAGGAATAAATCTAGCAAAGTTTATGCATTAGCTCTACACACACACACACACACAAAACTATAAAATATTAGTTAAGACAAGTGCATTATGTTAATATACTGGAAGATTCTATCCTGTAATGATGTCAAAGATTCTAAAATAGATCTATAATTCAATGAAATCCCAATCCAAATTCCAGCAGGTTTTCTTTCTTGTAATTTACAATCTCATTCTAAATTATATATGAAAGTGAGAATTGCCAAGATTAATCAAAGAAATCTTGAAAATTAACAAAGTGAGAAGGATTACAATAGTGGATATTAAGGTTTATTATGAGGCTAAATTAGTTACAACTATTTGGTTTTTTTCTCAATGTTGAAAAATAGAATAATGGATCAGAAATTACTTTCCAAAGACAAACTTCCACACAGGGCACTTGACTTATGACAAAAAATGAAGGTACAAAGAAGAAAAGAAAGGGTTTTCATTACAATATGTCAGTTATTCAAATGGGAAAAGCTGTATCTTTATCCCTTCCTCATAAAAGGCAAAATTTTATTCATATATTTTATGGAAATTATGGTTAAAGATAAACCAGTAAAATGTCTAGATCATTATATATGAGCTCGTACTTTCTGTACCAAAGCTTTTTGGTACAGAAGGAAACTTTAATAATTAAAAAAAATAGTGATAAATTTGACTACATTAAAATAGAAACCAATGTTAAACAAACATACCTTAAGTCAGTGAAAAAACAAAGCAAAAAAGATACGTCTGCAGTCCATATAATCAAAAATAGAAAAAACCTATACACAGAATACATAAACTTTTCTTTAAAATTGTAAGAAAATGCAACCCAATAGAAAAGTAGGCATCAGAATTTTGAAAAGAAACTTCATATAAAACAGTATCCAAATGGGCAATTAACAAATGTATGAAAATGTTCTCAATACATATCTTTAATAATCAGGGAACTATAAGTCAAAACCAAAGTAAGATGTCCCTATATAGTCAAAAAAATGGCTGAAATGAAATAATTGGCAATGTTAAATTTTGATAAGGATGCAAGGCAGCTGGAAAATGTATAAAATGTTTTTACATACCACATAACCCAACAAAATTTCCTTCTCTCTCTCTCTCTCTCTACCCCTCCTTCTCCCCCTCATTCCGCCTCCCTCCCTGTCTCTGTCTTGTCTAACCATCTGTACATACAACAAAAGGCATCAGTGCATCAAGAGAAGAGAGGATTACGTGTGTGAGTATTCGTAAGTGTGTGTTTTTGTTTATTTGGCATACTAAATTTTGGAACAAAACAATAAAATTAAACAAAATGGATGAATCTCACATTCTAAAACAAATACAACAGAGTACATACTGTATCAGCCCAATTATTACATGAATTTCAAAAAGAAGTAAAACTAACCTTTGATGTTAGTGTTTACATATATGATGGGGGTGGATAAGATGATTGGAAAGGAAGAGGAATATAATTTAGGAATGTTAATAACATTGTGTTTCTGACCTATTTGAGAATCACTTGGATGTTTTCATTTTTTACTAATTTTTTGCACAGCACTTAGTTTTGCAGTATTCCAAGTATATGATTATTAAATAAAGCTAATTTGGTTGTGTCAAAATCCAGTTTTCTAACTACAAAGAAAAACTGAAAATATAAAATATCATGAGAGAAGAAAGTATATTTATGAAGATAAAAGACTGATGCTTAGTCTTAGAAGAACAGGTGTTTCTGAGGCAGAAAGGATAACACCTTAGGAAGCAACAATGAATTAAATGGTAGCTGAAAACTTGCAAAGGTTAAAAAAAAGTAAGGACTTGACTTTACAGAGCAAATACCAGGAAAATATAATATATACTTCTTTCTGTAAAAATTATTAAACAGAAGCCTCCTCAATATTCTGTAATAACCTATATGGGAAAAGAATCTGAAAAAGAATGAATATATGTATATGTATAATTGAACCACTATATTGTACACCTGACACTAATACCACATTATAAATCAACTATACTACAATAAAATTTTAAAAAAAAGCCTTAATTAAATACAGTGAGAAGACAAAATGGGGTGCTCTTATGTCCTGTGACCATACTGGAGCCCAGCAAGAAGAAGAAAGACTCCTCTCTTTTCCTGGCAAGGACTCAGCTAATGAAAAGCCATGGACTCTCTGTTTACTATAGTCGTCCCACCCATCTTCATTTCCCTTATTATAAATGTGTTCTCCTTCCCTTGCTATGCCGGGACTTGCACAAGGCTCCCTACAGTCGTAGACCCTGAATTGCAATTCTCTGCTAATCCTGAATAAACCCATCTTTGATAGAGAAATATTTAACAGTCTATTTGTTTTAGGTCAACATTTTACAACTCTATACCATCCCCTAGCATAATATTGAGCTTACAGCAGACACAGTGCTTTACTTTTATTCCATTATCTTCAAGGGTTATATTAATGGTTATGTTAAACATAGAAGGCAAATTTTAATCAACATATACACTCTTGCTTATTACATAGTTTTTAAATCAGTGTGTATATTCTTGCTTATTGCCTAGTTTTGAATGCTTAAAATTTTCCTTTTAAATTTATTTATACTTATATGTATAATCAGAATTGCTTGTTGTAATTTGAGCCCAGTATAGATTTTGATATGACACTAAACATGTATGTGATAATACATACCAGAAATTATGAAATAGATTTCATAGTGATTAATAACATACAGTATCTCTTTGTTCATAGAGTCTTTGAAATTATTGGCATAACTTTTAAGCATGTATTCCAAGTCATAGATTTACATTGCAAAGTGTATGCTTAGGGGAATAAGGTAGATATGTCTATCATTTCTGATAAGAAATAACAATTGTCACTTCAGAAGTCACATTTATAAATTTCAACACTTTATTTAATACAAGTCCTCTTGTATTTGAGGTGCTAGTGTATTAACAGATCAGTTACTTTCATCCAGAAATCCTGCAGCCCAATATCCTCAGGAATAACAAGTACCACAGGATTTTAGGAGAACCAAAGGCAACAGGATTATATGGACAAGTATATGAAGGATATGAAATAGCCAAACTACAAAGAATTTTTCACCCAGTAAAATCTCCTCTGTGTAATATATATATATATATGTATATATATATATATATATATATATATATATATATATATATATATATATATATACACAGTTGTCAGTTGTCCCTTGGTATCTTTGGGAGATTTGTTCCAGGACCCTAGGGAATACCCAAATCTCAGGTTCCTTATATAAATTGGCATATAACCATGCACATTCTTCCATATACTTTATATCATGTCTAGATTACTTATAGTACCTAATACAATGTAAATGTTATGTAAACAGTTGTAAATACAATGTAAATGCTATGTAAATAGTTGCCAAGGTAAGGTAAATTTAAGTTTTGTTTTTGGGAACTTTCTGGAATTTGTTTTCAAATATTTTCACCTCATGGTTAATTGAATCTGGGGATGTAGACCCCTAGGATATGGAACGGCAATTGTATATATGTATCTGGGAATGTTATAGTTTATAATTTAGATTTTCTCTAAACAGTGAGTGGCAGAATCAGATTGTTTTGCACAAAGATCACCAAAACAATACTTCTCATTCAACAACATGACTTAGAACATTACCATAGCACCCTTAACAGATATTGTTATTTCCCTCCCTTAAATTGTATGTGTTTGTGACTTGCTTGTGACCACACGAATCAGTGACAGAAGTGGCAGTCAGAGGCTTCCAGTCATAAAAGAGATGCAAGTTGTTCACTGGAACACTAATGCTGAAGCCCTGAACTGTCATGTAGAAAATCTAATGACCATAAGACCACCATGCTAGAAGAAAGCCTGGGTCACACAAGGAGGTCCTATGTGGGTGTTTACACCAACTGTCCAGCTGAGATCTAGGCTTACAGCCAGCAATAACCACTAGAAAAGAGAGTAAATATCCTTCTGATAATTCTAGCTGCAAGCAGTTGAGCCCGCCCACCTAGGCTCAAAGTCTTCTCAACTAAAGCTCTAGATATTGTGGAGCAGATTACGATCTCCATGGCACTTTTTCTGAACTTTTGACCTGGGAATAGATTATGAAATAAATATTGATTTAAGCCAGTAAGTTTTGGGATATTCTGATTTGCAGCAATTGTAACTAAAACAAACAAAACACTTTTTAATTAATGGTATTTGAAAATTATTTGTGAGAATCTGTGACTCAATTCCAGCTGTTTTCAGCGGAGCCAATATGGGTTTAACAGCATGTCAGTGGGATAGTTACTTTTTGCTGGTGACTGTTTATTATCAGTTCGTGATACCAGCTCCCAGTGAACAGTTCATGTGTTTAAATTCTTATAAAATGGTAATATGGAAATAATATCAGAAATTTAAGAATTGAGCATGCGTGAGGATGGAATTGCACTTGAGAAGGAACACATTTTTCCTGGTTAGCTTTATTCAAGGAATGACTGTACCTATTCCAGAGATATAAAAGTAAAATAATCTGATTTTAAAACCAGATAAATATATGTCAATATAGTACTTTTTTAAAAGAAAAATGCCAAAAATACTAACCTACTTTATAAGAATTTATAGATTTAGTTTGTGTGGTATAGTTTAAAACCTTACTTAGATAATAATTTACATGCGAAATCACAGTGACCATTTATTTTTGCAAAGAACTCTACAATCTACTTTAATGTATACCCAAATTATCCATGTGAGGTAATATCTCATTTTAGTTTTGATATACATTTCCCTGATGCTTACTGATGTTGAGCACCTTTTTTTTTTTTTTTTTTTTTTGCTGTACGCGAGCTTCTCACTGTTGTGGTCTCTCCCATTGAGGAGCACAGCCTCCGGACACACAGGCTCAGCGGCCATGGCTCACGGACCCAGCCACTCCACGGCATGTGAGATCCTCCTGGACCAGGGCACGAACCGTGTCCCCTGCATCGGCAGGCGGACTCTCAACCACTGTGCCACCAGGGAAGTCCTTGAGCACATTTTAATGTACCTGTTGGCCGTTTCTATGTCTTCTTTGGAAAAAATGTCTATTGGGTTCCTCTGCCCATTATTTAACTGGGTTGTTGGCAGGGGCGCGGGGTGGGGGAGTTGCTATTGAGTTGTATGAGTTCTTTATATATTTTGGACATTAACCACTTGTCAGATATATAATGTATAATATTTTCTCCTTTTTGACAGATTGTCTTTTCATTTTGTTGATGGTTTCTTTTGCTGTGCAAAGCTTTTTAGTTTGACATTGTCCCACTTGATGACTTTCCCCTTAATCCTGAAGCATTACGACAACTGTAAATAATAACTTTATTTTAATTTTACACATATCACACATCAATTAAAACCTGCAGTTTTTGTGTTACTGTTTTTTTTTTTTTTTCTTTTTGTCGTTGTCTGTTTCTTTATGTTCTAGACTGCTAAATTGAGAAAGTGTGTGCTGTGGTTATTGGCTCTGTGCAGCATTGCAAGAGATCTGGGGAGACCTTTTATTATTTCTTTCCTGAATCAGTTTAGTCTCCTTTGGTTGTTTTAATAACTTCTTGGCACTCTGCAGTAATTGTGGCAGTTGTTTCTCTTTTGCTTTTCTGTTAAGATAATGACTTTATAGGAATGTAATGCATTGTGAAAATGTCTGATGAACAGATTGATATGCCTTTTCACAGTAGTTTATTAAAACACATATTATGCAAAATTTGCAACAGGTCAGTTCAATTCTTATGTAATCATGCCACTTATGGAGTGTTATTTTACATAAGATGAAACTCCACTAAATTTTACTACTAGGAGAAAGGAAACATTTAACATTGGAAAAAGAAGAAAATTTGCATGTTTTTTATAAAATTTTAGTTTTTAGCATAATGAGTATCAAATTGTTTTAATTAAAGGTTGCCTAAAACAAGACTATAGTGCATATACTCAGAAAAAGAAAATTAAAGCTATTCTCAGGGTAATTTTAAACATTAAAATATGCTCAAAACAAAAATAATTTAAATTAATGAATATAAACTTTAATACAGAAAATATGGGTATAATAAAATAAAATAACTTGACCAGGAAGAAAGAACTTAATAAGAAATAAGTCAAAATATATGAATTAGAGGGAAAAAATCACAATGAAGAGTTCTTTGGAAACAAAAATTTAGACAAACCACTATCAAATGCAAGCAAGAGAAAATATAGAAGTTGTAAAAAATAATTAGAAAAAATATACTAAGATAACATAGCAAAATAGTCTTGAAAGGAAAAAAGAAATATTGAGAGAACTGTACCATCACAATACACTGCAAAGATGTCTAAGACTGTCACAAAATGCATTCAATCAATATGCCTTTTTTTTTGTTTTGTCTGTTTTGTTTTACATTTTCTATCAGACAATCACATAAAAGTAAATTTCCAAACTATCTTAAGAACATAAAGAACATTTTGGAAAACTTCCTAGGTCATTTTATTAGGTTATCAAAATCTTAATTCCAAAACCTTATAAAATAGCTCTGAGTACAGACTAACAGTATTTATGAATAAAAATAAATATATACTACACAATATATTTTAAAAATTGTATCTTAAGCATAGTAGATAATGTTATACTTAATAAAAATAATTTTTTCCAGAAAAATGTATAGTTCAATATTAGAAAACTATTTCTGTAGTTTATCACACCAATAGGTTAGTGAAAAAAGTCAAATAGATAAAACACTGCAAGAAGAAAAATATAAGGCATTTTTTAAAAATTCAACATCAGTTTCTTATATGTTAAATTACTAAATGCAAGAAATAAAGATATTTTCTTCATAAGATATTGAGTAAGCATCATTATTAATCAAAAAGATTAAATATCCATAAAATTTAAAATATCTAGACATTTACTTGAGAATAGATATGCATGATATAAGGAACTAAAATAAAGGAACAAAAATAAATCTTAAATAAACAAGGAAAGCACAAAGTTAGATGGATGGCAATTGTCAATATTCCAAAATTCATCTGTAGGTTCGACTTCATCTTGCACCAAAATAAATTCTAAATGAATAAAAATATAATTATGGATAATCATTAATGGCCATGATGGAATAACAAGGATCAGACATAACTTCTGACTGTAAACAAGAAAACTGCAGAATACATGAAATAACTGGTCTCCAACATTGTACACCAGCTGCATAGGACTGGGATTCCTAGGAAAGGAAAACCAGTAGGGAGAATGGTGTTATTCCAGCCTTCTGCCTGTAGATAATTATTGTTCTGAAAATACAGGGAAACTGCTCAAAGCTGGGGAAATAAGGAAAAAAGAGCTGTAAACCTAACAATCCCAAGAGTTTGCACAGAATGGGAGACATTTGAGCTCAAAACAGAGTGAAGATATTATAGTGCTTTTTCCCAAATAAAAAAATTCTGTATTTTCATGTTTCTCTCTTTTTTGAAATGTCTTCTCATTTATTTATTTTGACTCAGTTTACACAATTTGGATTTGCCTCCCTGGCTTAGAGACTCAGATAATTTATCTTGTCAGCATCTCCTGGGCACAAACTGACTGCAAAGAAAAATAAAACCTAAACTCTTTCCACTGGAACATTTTGTCTTTGTTAAATAAAACATTTCCTCTTTCTGGTCATTCAGATAGTCCCTTTGTTATAGAAGCCCATACATCAGGGAAAAAGCCAAGGTTTATATTCATGATGAGGATAAAGAAGAACAAAATCCAGCTTTGTGTATGCATGTGTGTCTTTCTGTTAGTGTAAGTGCTAAAATTTAACACTCTGCTACTGTATTCATGAAGAGGAGATTGGTCTTTTAAAAGTACTATGTAGTCACACAAAGTAACTTTAGTGAAGATAAAAAGGCTCTGTGAATATTGACTTTTAAAAGCACTCAAGGTTTAAAGTGAAAAATGAAGTTTAAAAATAGCATCTTTAATATGAAGCCAAATGTAGGAAAAACTCTATTTTATATATTTATACTCCAAAATATTAAGATGTAAGATTATATGTGAAGCTCACTTTTTTCTTCATGCATCCTTATTTTATTTTAGATCTTTATACTGTTTATATAATTGTTTTTTCTATTTATTATGTAAAAATTTATTAGCAATACATTATAATTATTGTTTTACATCACCTCCTTGGTACCACAACCAAGTGAATCACATACCTATAGCCAACCTCCCGTCTCTCTCTTCTCATAATTATCCACTCTAATGTACCTATTCTTTAATTATTAAGTATAGTATTTTTTTTCTAGATATTGTGGATTCTCAATGCATATCAGCATTCCTGCTAGGAAAAACCAGAGAAGCCCGATTTGACATATGTAGGTGTAGGGGTGTGTGTGTGTGTGTGTGTGTGTACATGCACACACACATAAGTGCACATTAGGAGAGAGATGAGCCAAACGGGATGTGAAGGGCCAGGATCCCATAAAGAAGGAACTATGGTGAGATAAGCTTATATTCTGCTTGTACTTTTTCTTCAAGAGATTTTCCTATTCTTCCGAGAGATGGGGTAGAAGTTGAAAATACAAACAGAGGGCCAGAACATAAAGCTACTGCTAAGTGACAAAGAATCCATCAGAAAATTGGCAATTTCATGGGACTTAGAAGAGAAAAATTGAAGTCCAGAGCTATGGAGGCAGCCAGGATTTGGGAGGGAGGGGTAAATTGTGTCCCCCCAATATTAATATGGTAAAATCTTAACCCCCTTACCTCAGAATATGACTATTTGGAGATAGAACCCTAAAAGAGGTATTTAAGGTAAACTAAGACATGTGGGTTGACCCTAATCCAATATGACTGGTGTCCGTATAGGAAAAGGAGA
This sequence comes from Delphinus delphis, assembly GCF_949987515.2. Taxonomy (NCBI): domain Eukaryota; kingdom Metazoa; phylum Chordata; class Mammalia; order Artiodactyla; family Delphinidae; genus Delphinus; species Delphinus delphis. The sequence continues at coordinate 25,089,804 of NC_082686.1, forward strand.
CTAGGACTGAGACCTAGGGAAGACCATGTGAAGACACTGAAGAAGCCAGCCACCTACAGGCCAAGGAAAGAGACCTCAGAAAAAAACTAAATCTACCAATACTTAGATCTCAGGCTTCTGGCCTCCAGAACTGTGCGGAAATACATTTCTATTGTTTAAGCCATCCAGTCTATGGTACTTTGTTATGACTTTGTTAGCAACTAATACAGATTCCGGTGAGAAGGAAAACACAAAACTTTGAGACCGACACCGTGCTGGCTTTTCCCTTAATGCATTGGTCAAGTTTTTCAACCACAAAGTTATACAAAAGGGAAGCAAAGCAGGAATCTGGTGAAGGGCAGAAAAAATATATCCGGGATCTCATGGTGCTGAGGAGGCAATACTTGAGTTCATGTCTTCCAGGATCTCAGTTAGGAAACTTGGAGGATCATACCCAAGGATCTATTACAAACTGGGTGGAGAAAGCTCTACCAAAACAATAACCCAGGCTTGAATCAGCTCTGGCTGACATCATAAAAAAATGATGTACCACACTTTTTCGGGTTACACAGAGTAAAGCAAACTCTCTCTGGTAGGAGATGAAGTTATTAATTTCCTCCATAATTTGCTACACAACATTAGCCATATAAACAATGATTTCCAGGCATATGGAGAAAAAAGTGCACAGAAAAATGTAGGAGCTATCAAAGAAAACTTTAAAATGGTAGTGGTTAATCTGTTGAAGAAAACAGAAAGCAAGATGTGTAGAAGTGAGTATATTTTGGATAATTTTTAGGTGTGGAGGCCAAAAATTTCCTGTCAAAATTGGATGTAGATTTTAAGAGAAATATGGTTGGTATAGACTGAAAGTGTCTGCCTAAAATTCATATGTTGAAATCCTAACCCTCCAATGTAATGGTATTAGGAGATGGACCTCTGGTGGGTGATTAGGTCATCAAGGGGGACACAGAATTTGTGCTCCCACCAGACACAGAATTTGCAAGTGCCTTTATCTTGGACTTCCCAGCCTCCAGAACCATGAGAAATAAATGTTTATTGTTTAAGTCACCCAGTCTATGGTATTTTTGTTACAGCAGCCCAGATACACTAAGAAAATAGAAATTGAAGATGATACAACATGTCAAATTCTTTCTGGCATCAAATATGTGGTGTCTTTTCTAACACCAGTTCTCTGACATCAACTGTATATCCAGTAATTCAATTTAATTCTGACACTAACTGATAAGAGTTAGTACAAATTTCGCAAGTTAAGGTCCCATTTCCACAAGGCTGTCCTACTTCACAGGCTAGTCAAAAGTCCCAGGACCAATCCCCATATCTGGCCATCTGGCTATAAGTCAAGTGTTCTCACAACGCCCTCCTCAGTTTTAATAATTCTGTAGAATATTCACAAAACTCAGGAAAACAATTCACTAATGGTTATCATTTTATTATAAAGGATACAACTAAGGACCAGCCAAATGGAAGAAATGATGGGGAAGGTATGGGAGGAAGGTATGCGGAGTTTCTGTGCCCTCTACTCATGTGCCACCTTCCCAGAACTTTATTGTGTTCACAACATAAAAACTCCCAAAGTTTAGCTTTGGGTTTTCTATGGAGATTTTATAAAGTAAGCATGATTGATTAATCATTGGCTATTGGTGATTGAATTAATTTTCCAGCCCCTTGTCCCTCCTAAAATGTTGTGAGTGGGGCTGAAAGTTCTAGTGCTCTAACCACCTAGTAGTTTTTACTAGTGACCAGCCCTGCCCAGAATATATCTGGCCACCAGCCAAGAGTCACCTCATTAGCATAAACTTCAGTATAATTAATTGAAAGACATTCCTTCTGAATAACAAAAGACACTCCTATCACTCAGAAAATTCCAAGGATTTTAGGAGCTCTGTGACAGAAACCAGGAAAAGTATATCAAATATACTTTTTGTTATACCACATAAGATTTTAGGCCTGAATACCTGAAAGGATGGAATTGCTATTAATTGAAAGTGGGAAAAATTCAGACAGTTTACCTTTGAAGGAAAACAATAGTTTAGTTTTGAATATGTTAAATTTGAAATGTCAAATAGTTTTCTAAGACACGTTGAGTGGTTATATCACGAACCATAAACTAAATTAAAATTTAATAAAATATTGCTACAATCATTAACATGAATTGCAATAACATTTTTATTTAAAATAAGCTCATACTCCACATGCCACAACTAGAGAAAGAAAACCCTCAAGTCACAGCTAGAGAGAAGCCCGTGCACCGCAACAAAAAAGAGATCCTGTGTGCAGCTTCTAAGACCTGACACACATAAAATTAATTAGTTAATTAATAAGCTCATACTAGTAAAAAGAAAAATACAAAAATTATAATAGGAAAATAATATAAATATGCTATGCCACTAATTATAGAAGAAACAAGAAAGCCTAATAAGCCTGTTGAATAATTCAGTAGTTAATAAGTCAAATTAAATAAAATGTGATTTTGTTTCTAGACAGGTATAAATCATTGTTAAAATTGGCAAAGATGAAACAATTAATGATAGCACTGATGGGAAATGTGTAGGGTCATTGGTAGTACTGGTATAGTTTTTCTGGAAAGGAACTCAATATATCGAGTCACTTAAAGACGTAAAATACATTCATTCTCTTCCATGTAGTAATTTGTTTTATACTTTTATTTTAAGAAAAAAAGGTTTTTTGTAGGAACTACATTTGGAGTACTATGATTTATTTTCTCTTTCTTCTCAATGGCTTATTAGGATTGGAATACATTATAATTATCTTGAGTACAACATGTCTTACTCCTTTTTTCTTTGCTTGGAATTCATGAAGTCTTGTCTAAATCAGTTGGAATTTACTAAAATCCTATGCTCTAAATACAGTGGCTGGAATAAATAAGTGCTTCCTGACTGTGAAGAAACAATTTTCCTAGTTTCCTAGGGCCATAATAACAAATTACCACCAACTTGGTGGCTTAAATCTACAGAAGTTTATTCTCTCATATTTCAGGAGAACAGAAGTCTGAAATCATGTTATCTGCGGGATTGGTTCCTTCTAAGTCTCTGTGACAAACTGTTCCATGCCTCTGTTAAAAGACAAATGGAAGCTTATTAAATTTTAAAAAGTTTATTTTAACTAAAATCTATTTCAATCAGGCAGTGCCAAACCAGGAGTAATTAGAATCTCTCCACCAACAGGAGCTAGGTGCAAGACTTTTTAGACTATGGAATAATGAGAGTTCAAGGCACTCACAAAAGCAACACAAGGAAATTATTTGATTGATTATAGCTTACGTGGCTGCCTTATTTGGGAAAGCATAGTTGGCCTTTGTGGCTGGCTGTCTTTAGATTTTGATTTCTTAAACTTGAGGCTTTTACAGGCTTAAGTTTTGGTTTGCTTATCTGAGCTACTAAGGCATGAGTTACCTCAGCCTAATGGCCTCCATGTTTAATTTAACACCTGTCTCCTAGGATTTGGTTGCTGCAGGAAATCCTTGGCATTCTTTAGCTTGGAGATGCATTACCCCAACCTCTATCTCCATCTTAGCATGGCTTTTGTAACCATAAAGAATTCTGTTTACCAACAGGAATCCTGAATATTAGTTCATGGTAAACAACATATTCATCCATTTCTGTTGAATAGTACATGCACATATTCCAAAATAGTTATGTGAGTAAACTGGAAGAGAAATGAATTTTATCCAACTAAAATTTCAATAATCATGTTAACTCTTTATATTATTTTTACAAGAAAAATTATTTCTTGTTGATAACATGAACAAGAAAAGTTACGTTACAAATAACTTGTATTTTTAAAACCTTTCTAAGTATCTCTCAAATTCACTCACTACTACCACTTCATTCTGAGTCACCATTATTTTATCCAGACTACAGGACGTTACTTGCTTCTGGGCATCCTCAAGTGTGTCCTTTTTGCTGCAATCAGAGTGATAATTTCAAAATGAAATCTGATGATGTTGTATTTCTTCTCTACTGCACCCTACTCATGTCATGTACTCTACCCCATTACTCTACATAATGAAAAATTGATTCCTAGTAGTTCCAAAATCCCACCTGATTTCATGCTTGTTGACTCTCCAGCTTCGTGTACCACACTATTCCTGCTGTCTGCTGTCTAACTCTTCAGCCTCCTTGCAGATCCTTGAGGTGTCATGCTGTGTCTTGCCTTTCTCTTTGTACATGCATTTCTCTTTGCCTAAATGTACATCTACCCAACACCTATTTAATCACCTCCAATGTATTGCTTATGTAATTGCTTTTATCCAGATTCAATTTGATCCCTAAGAGAAGAACCTCCTGACTAGGTCAGTGATGAGACAATACTGTATGGTCTAGAAACTCATTTACCCCCCTCATTTTGGTAACCATGCCAAGAGCTAACTCAGTTGACCTGAACAATCTATAGGGAGACGTCAAGGTGTTGGCTGATATTGATGTACCTTGCATCAAGGATGAGCCCTGGTATGAAAGACCTGGTGTTGGGATGCATATCTTGGGCCTTGGGATGCTATGTCTTGGCCTGGAGATTCCTTGACCAATGTCTTGTGTCTAGGTGTTCCCAACCCCTCTTGGGCTACAGTATGTAACCAGATTTGGGGGATTAGGTTTGTTCTCAGATTCAGAGTGCTCTCAGCAGTGCACCCAGACTAGTTTCCTGTCTACTAAAGCCTCAGCCAGGATGCATACAGAACTTCCATCTTTGGACTAGACTATGGAATAATGAGAGTTCAAGGCACTCTCATCACTACACTTCTCTGCTCACAAGTTTCCCCTAATATATCCTATGCTACATCTGCAAATTGTGTTGCCAAAGTTGTGTATCCTACAGTTACTTCCATCTATTTTGCATCCTCATGACACTCCTCTCTATATCATTTACTATAATCTCAATTGTTACATTTTGGCAATCATTTGATTAATGTCTGTCATCTCATCTGAATCTATGCACCATAAGGGAATGAAAACAGAGATTGTTTTGTTTTATTTTACTTGTTCCCACATCTCTGGCAAAATGCCTAGTACATAGTAAAGATTAATAAACATATTTGAATGAACAAAATATTTGGTAAATCATTTAACTCAATGAAATAGGTGATGTAATAGATATTTGTGGATGAAATGATATTTCAATGTCTCTCATGTTATCCCACAATGACAGTGATAAATTATATGCTTCTGGCAAGAAAAAGGACAGGCTTAAGCGTTTGGTGATATGAACCCTTTCTAATAAACTGACATTACATAGATCATTTAAATTATGCAATTTATCAATTAGAGCTATAAAGGAAGAGAAATGATGCAATATTTGCAATGGCATGAATGAGAATGTTAATGAATGATTTGAAGCTATTTCAAAGAAGGAAGATTAGGGCAGCTTCGATTTAAATACCACCACATCACAGGCTCCAACCCTTTGCATGAATTCTCCAATTTAATTAAGTAGCTATTACAATAGGCCTTCAATGGGTACTTTTGGATTTATGTATCAATAAATTAGGGATAAGGTATTATTAAGAAACCCAAAATGTTTGCCTCTAAATTTAAAAATGTCCCTGTTTTAAACTTTTGCTAAAATGATGTATCACAGAAGTTATGCCATAAAACTTATTTCAGAAACTTACTTATGTTAGAAATATATTGGTTATATATTAGTCAAAGTTTGCAAGTATAAGTTTCTACAAATTTCTCAAAATGATTACTAATGTTATTACAAGGTCTTTATGTTTCTTTGAATTTATTAATCAACTAAATTTTAAATATCCCTGCTACTTTGGTCAATCTCTTTTTTATCAAAGTGATTATATATGAAATAATTTTATATTATATCATAGTTTATAATGTTGATAGTAAAGAATATACATGAAAAAGTTTCAGAAAAGATAAAGGCCCATAAAAGTGACATTTCAGAATAAGTAATAAAAAAATACCTTGTATACTTCCAGAAAGGAGAAAAAATTTGTCAATCCAACAGGAGCAAAATTCACAATAGAATTCTACTTTCCAATATCTCAGTCAGTTTCCAGAAGACAATATCTAATCAGTCTTGAATAACATATGTATCTACTTTATAAATCCATGTATTGCACTCAGAATAGTTCACTCAATTTATTTCTTATGAAATATTTCTTGGGATGATACTTGAGAATAATACCAGAGTTTTAACCTAGAAAGAAGATTTTTTTTCACCTAGGATTAATGAAAAAAAAAATGGGTACAGGTCATCAATGGAAATCATAGGATGACAGTGGTGCAAAAGTTTTGAAAAAAAAGCAACCCCTGGAGACTCCTCCTTACCTTATACCATCCAGAAAACAAGTCCCAGACAAATAATATATCTAATATGAAGATAAAACATAAAAGTTTCTAGACAATCTTGTAAGAAAGTAACTTTATGCCATAGGCATGGGAAAATATTTCTTAAATAGGGTACAAATCTACTGACCATAAAATAAATGATAAAATCAACTAAACTGTATTAAAATAGAGAAATAAGAACTTCTAATTATGAAATAACACAAGTGATCTAAAATGTAATGTAGTCAATGGAAGTGTCACTTGCAACACATTTAAACAAATCATTAAAAAAATCATATACAGAAGTTATTGTCAATCAATAAGAAATTTGGCAGACAACCCAATAAAAAAATAAGAACAAGAAACTTAAGTAGACACTTTTACAAGTGTAAATATGAACACCCCAAACATATAAAAGGCAGTTCAAATTTCTTAATAACCAGAGAATTAAAACCAAAGAAAGATGTCACAACCTATCTACAGAATATCTAAAACATAAGAATTAAAATGCTGTAAGTTGTTGACAAAGTAGAGCCCTAGAAATTTGAATATAGCATGGAGAAAAATATATACTGGTACTTCCACAGTTATAAACCATTTGGTAATATTTCTAAAAACTGGGCTTATGATGTTTAGAGCAGTATTTATTTTGGACAAATTTACTCTTGGTCAACAAGTGGCCTAGCAATATATTTGGAAATTAGGGCTGATTACAGCCTGAGTAATTCCTCCAGGTTAAGGCCACTGAAGGAATTTTTATAGGAGATGAAATAGATTCAAGAAAGTGGAAGAATGATGACCTAAGCTGGCACAGTGTAATACAGTTAAATATAACCAAGGGATTTAAAATTTCTTTCATCAAATCAACTCGGCCATTTCTCAGTCTATCTCATACACAGAAAGTTTTTGGTCTGCAACAATGTTTTTTGTTTTGTTTTGTTTTGTTTTGGGTCAATTTTTCACTTAATCATATATGCATCTTTAGTTCTCATGTGCTAGTTTGGCCAAAAGAAAACAAACACATATCACCATCTAGACCATTACATGTGCCTTGAATTCTAGATTCCCAAGAAGAGGCTGTGTAGAAGATGTTGTTGTGCCACAGCCATAATCCTCAAGACTTACCATTTCAGAGCATCCCAGCTCTACTAGAAACTCCTTGAGGTATAAAAGTTGGCTTGTCATACAGAGTGAAGTAAGTCAGAAAGAGAAAAACAAATGCCATACGCTAACACACATATAGGAATCTAAGAAAAAAAAAGGTCATGAAGAACCTAGGGGTAAGACAGGAATAAAGACACAGACCTACTAGAGAATGGACTTGAGGATATGGGGAGGGGGAAGGATAAGCTGTGACAAAGTGAGAGAGTGGCATGGACATATATACACTACCAAACGTAAAATAGATAGCTAGTGGGAAGCAACTGCATAGCACAGGGAGGTCAGCTCTGTGCTTTGTGACCACCTAGAGGGGTGGGATAGGGAGCGTGGGAGGGAGGGAGACGCAAGAGGGAAGAGATATGGGAGCATATGTATATGTATAACTGATTCACTTTGTTATAAAGCAGAAACTAACACACCATTGTAAAGCAATTATACTCCAATAAAGATGTTAAAAAAAAAAAAAAAGTTGGCCATCCATGCCTGTGTGTGTGTATACTGCAAACTGACAATGTTGGGCAATTAACACCCCCCTGGGGCCACCCTCAGAAAAGACCAATGGGTGTTGGTGAATAAATATCAAACTCATTTGTCCCTCAGGTCAGGAAATTCTGACACTTGTGTTCTATACTATCCCTCAAGTTTCCCCAGTGGGATCAATCTCTAGTTGCCCCCGTGGTAACTTGTTTAATAATGTATCATTATTATCATCCTTTCCTTCCCTTTCTCATGTATCCCTCCCAAGAAGAGTTTCCTAGGATTACCTTCCAAATAAAGTAATTACTCTTGAATTCTTGTGTTGATGCCTGTTTGTGTAAAATACAATCTAAGATCAGTTGGGTCTTTGTTTAAACAAGCTGATCTATATGGATTCTTGTTGTGGTATACAGAGGCATTGTGTGGACTTTGGTTTGTTGCTGAGATATTATGTCCTTTTGATGATAAGAAAACTGTATTTTATTTTCTTCATGTATTATTTTCTTGATTCTTGGCTAGTAAAGAATGTGTTACCAAGTAGAATCTGTATATATAACTTTCTGGGCCCTAGCACAGTATAATAGTACTAAGTTTACAAATACTTCATCTTAACTGATTCACCAGTATCATATTTGGGTTTTTCTAGTAGGTTTTGCTCACCAGAACCCTGAAATGATGTTAAAGCTGGAGATAGTATCATACAGACTAATAAGAAATAACTTAAAAGCACAATAGGTGGTTATATTATTTTTTATTGCCTACAACGTTATGTTGTCTATGGTAATGAGGCAAGTAACCTCTTGGACATCCCCATTATTGTTTTGTTTTGTTTTTTATATGAACATGCTCCAAGTTGTTTGTTTGCATGTTTATTTTGGTTTGGCTGTCATACTCATTAAGGTAAAAAATAAGGATTCAGGCCAATTTGAATATGTTTTGTGACAGTTTTTATCTGCTTTAAATTCCTTTGAACACTGCTGTCATATTTTGAGGATTATGAGGACAGTTGTAAAGATTGTTAAAAAAACAACAACACTGATTTGTTTTCCTGCCTGTTCTAAGAAATGTTTCCCTCTGTCACTGGTAATAGAAACAGGCAACTTCCTATGAAAAATTAAACAATTAAAAATTTCCTTTGTAACTGTAAATATCAACTCTTCTGATATTTAGGCAATCCTACAACAAGGAAATAACATGTAAGCACTTGAAAATATTCATATAAATGTAGCTAGGGATATAGAATGCACCCCATTAGGAGAAGACAAGGGCTGCTCCCATTACCAGAATCATCTTAGGTTGCCCCATTGTGGACTTGATAGGCCATCTAAAACCACAGTCTTTTCAAATTTTTTTAATCTTTTATTTATTTATTTATTTTTGGCTGCATCGGGTCTTCATTGCTGCTTGTGGGCTTTCTCTAGTTTCGGCGGGTGAGGGCTACTCTTGGATGCAGTGTGCCGACTTCTCATTGTGGTGGCTTTTCTTGTTGCTGTACACGGGCCCTAGAGCATGCAGGCTTCCGTTGTTGCAGAGCGTGGGCTCAGTAGTTGTGGCGCTCGGGCTTAGTTGCTCCGTGGCATGTTGGATCTTCCCAGACCAGGGATTGAACCTGTGTCCCCTGCTTTGGCATGCAGATTCTTAACCACTGTGCCACCAGGTAAGTCCCTAACACCACATCTTGAGCCATTTGTATAGACTAAGGGAAACCATTGTTTCTTAGTATGACTTGTCATTCCTCTTTTCCTTAGGTAAGTCATAGAACATGTAAGGAAGATGATGGAGAAGAATCAGAGAGGTAAATATATGAATACCTGGTGTTTGGAACAGATTTAACTACACAAAATAGAATTTGGGTAATGAATTTGAGACTTTTCAAAGAAGATAACAATTTTCGTATCATTTAGTTTTTTAATAATATGTGAACTCAGTCAGAAGACAAGTAAAAAGAATATAAGTTGCTTCCTAGACTACAAAACCAGCTGATATACGTTTCTTTGAGATCTTATAGTCATTTTCCTTTTATATATATTTAGTCCACATATCTCATAATTCTCACGATACTGGTACAGAAAATGCTTGCTGTTAGCATGAGAACACAGTATCACTTCAGAAGAAACTTTATATTTATCTCTGCAAAGCCCTTAGCAGGATGTTCCCGGTTAAGAATACATTTAGTAAACAGAACCCAGGATTTGTGAGCTATGGTCCCCTGGACAATGTCTCATAAGCTGTCCAAGTCCCCGGGCTTATAAATGAAGACTTTTCATCATTTAAACATACTCCACTGAGAAACATTGCAAGAAAAGAACTGGGTTGAGTAAGTAAGTTCAACTTACTCATTTCATGAGTAAGTTGAAGGAATGACATTGTGAGTTTATTTTGGAAAAACTTAAAAAAAATTGTGGTAAAGCCTGCCACAAGATTTTCATATTTTTCTTAATCCCATATCTTTGTTAGTCAAATTTTGTACAAGGAAAGAGTTGGGGGATGGGGGTAAATAGTGCACACATTGTATATGTATTGTTAGTTCCATTATAAAGAATTTATGCCAAGAATAAATTATCAGAATTAGCCAAAAATGATTAATGTATTGAAATTTACTGGTATTTAGAGATAGTAATAAGCTCTATGACAGAAAAGGGAACAGGAATTTCTATGCTTTTACTATAAGTGGGTGAAAGTTTTACAATAATTTCTTTACATAATAAAATGTAGCTATTAGAAAGAATAAAACAGCTGTATGTACTGATACTGAATATATTTAAATATTTCAGAATAAATTTACTTTGAGTCTAGAAAACAAATACAGTTAATCACCATATAGAGCTATCCCACTGACTAGCTATATAATTTTTATATTTTAAGACTGTCTATTCTGACACTAAAGAATATTTAAAATTCATAAAATACATTTCTTCATTAAGTTACAACACTGAACGCTGTCACTGAATTCATAATTCTGTAATAAAAAGGGAAAAGAAAAATCTCTTATCTGATAAAGCTATGCCAAATTTAATGGATATAAATATTTGAAACTTTTAGTAATTAAAGTTGATTCTTTATTACATCACTATTTTTCCCTGCATGTACACACACACAGAGATGCACAGAGAAATACTACATAGCTTTTGACTTGCATTACACTGATATTCTTAAGTATAATGTTCTTATATACTTAACAGGAAACTGCCCTGGTTATATATTTCCCAGATTGTACTGTAACAATAAACATTGATATTTAGTTAAGAAGTACATTTTTATGGGCCATATTCAGAGGTAGGTAGCTTTTATTTTTTTATTATTATTATTTATTTATGTATTTATGTTTTTTCGGTACACGGGCCTCTCACTGTTGTGGCCTCTCCCGTTGCGGAGCACAGGCTCCAGACGCGCAGGCTCAGCAGCCATGGCTCACGGGCCCAGCCGCTCCGCGGCATGTGGGATCCTCCCGGACCGGGGCACGAACCCGTGTCCCCTGCATCAGCAGGCGGACTCTCAACCACTGCGCCACCAGGGAAGCCCAGATAGGTAGCTTTTATATAAAAAGTCAACAATTTTCAGTTCAGTGAACAAGTAGATATCAGAATACTATTTGGAATAATTAGAAAATAAATAGAAGCATGGACCAAACTACTTTCATTCATTGAATTTTCATGTATTTGGAGGTATAACATGTAATATCATTTTCCTAACTTTGCAATTAAAATCACGTCTTCCTATTCTTAAATTGATAGAGGGGAAAAATTGTCTTACAAATCTACAGCTAACCCAACTTCCATAGGTTTTTCTCCCTTAAAAACAAAAGGAGCTAATTGTCCAAAATCCTTCAACATATCGAAATATTGAGATTTACTTCTGAAGTCCAGAATGGGTCCCAAATGCTGCTTGACATATAGAAACACATTTCTCTGAACCCAGCTGCTTACTTGAAAGAAAGAAAACAGATTATCTGACTTTTTTATCTGTTTTTTACAAAGACTCATTTTCTTTTAAAGGTCAAATGCCTGTGAACACCTTGGTTTCTGGTCAATATGCTTTTCTCTGGAAAGTATAAAGGGCAAAAGGGCTACCTGAAATGAATAGCCTCCTTTGATTCCCAGCTGTGATGTGGATATGCGCTGATTGGAAAACAAAGACTGCAGAAGCTGAGCTAATTTTTCTCATTCAAGACCTGCTGTTGAAACAGCATCTGGACCTTATCATTCCAATACTGTATAGCCACAATCTGCTTAGGAAATTCACAGTAGCTATTGAATTATAGCTCTCTGGTGAAGCAAAATTTAGTAAGATTATATCTGAGATTTGGATACTTTGAGATGCACATTTTTCAAGTCCCTCTCTTTTTTTTTATTTAAAATGTCTAACTTTTTAAAAAGTGTCAAAGATCTGGCTGGTTCTGAATACCAAACAATATGAATGGAAATTATTTTCTATTTCATTTAAAAAGAAAAATCACATAAAGCAAATCTAGAATAGTGCATTTGAAACTCAACTTAGGAAAGATCAAGAATATACACAAATATTCAGGTAATTTTCTAGAAATACATATTTCTTAGGCATTAGATACCCAACTATGGGGTAAAATGTGATAAAAAGTCATGTTCCCTTTAGGAAATTCATCATGTTTTAATAATTTTTGTTCTAAGTAATCATGGATTCATGATTGCTTAAATAGTTCTATTTCAGGATGTTTGAGGGTAATATAGATATAATCTCAACAAAGAAAGCTTTATTAAACTTCTGTGTTATATCTATTTAGGAGTACTCACTGAATCCTCAAAATAAAATTTAAAAACAGAATCAAGGAAAACAGGCTTTTCTGATTATTTTATACTTCATTTTGCGATATGACTGAAAGGCATGAAAATGGGCAATCAACATCTAGCAATGTACTTTTTCAGAAATCAAAAAAGAAAGAATAAATTTACCATACTTGGCGAATTCATTAAAATACTAAATGCTATCTCTAAAACATACCCCCCAAAAAAATAAATAAATAAAAAATAAAAGTAAAACATACCCTAAATCAATGGCCATCTCATCTGCTGCCACATTATATTTGGAAATCAGGCTTGAAATTAAATATTTGAGCTTTTTTTGAAGTTTTGAGAACATTTTTAAAAATTAGCATTGTTTTCAATTTTAGTGAAGGCTTGGTATTTCCAGCACTTGTGAAATTATATGCCTTAAATATAATATATATTTTAAGTTTTTCGAGAAAGTCTGTCAAATAGCCTTACTTAAATAGGAGAACCAATTAGAGAGCTTGACTTTATTATTTACAACTTGAGGTAAGAAAACAAAGTGCAGTTCAAAAATGGAACTTTCCAAGAAATTAAAATACGTTTCTTAACATAGAATATTACAGAAATACAATTCAAATAATTCATTATTTTACTTATTTGTCTTTTTATATGGATAAGCTTTTCACCTAGAGATGAATCTCTTGACACCATGCACTTTTAATTGTTTTGGTAAAAAATAGAATCTCATTGAGTCAACAATACAATGTGCCAAATGAACCATATTAGTTCAGGAAATCATAGAAGTTTCTTTAGAGCATACTCTCTTGGCATTTTTACTAAAATGTGTTGTAAACTTACGATATAAGCACACAATAAGCAGTTACCTTAGTTTACATGAGCATAGAGCACTTTTCTCCCCATTAATAAGGACACCTTATTAACACCATGTGATTTTACTAAGCACAATTTTAGTTACTGGAGCTTACGGTATATGAGAAAACATATTTTCTTTGTCTCCTGATTATACTGCATACATTCCAGACTCTAAGACCCTGTTTAGACTCTTCTCCCTTCTCCCCTTGATCTATCTATATTTGAACTACATTCCAACTTGACTGTAATTTGCATAGAGCCTTAATTTTAATCTATGTATTAAAAATGTTATTTAAATACTCATAGGTTAGAAAGAACAATTTAGTCAGTTCAATGTGTAAATAATAAGATGATATCCTTTCTTTTTTAACCTCATGTGTTGTGTTCTGATGATAATTGTTTTTTAATAGAACTTTTTTTCTGCAGTGAGTTTTCTTAGAATTTATGCTAATTTGTTCAGTATAGCATTAGTGAAACCTTAAAACAGAATAAAAATAAAATGATGATACTTTCTCTATTATTAAACATAGAACTAGGCCTTGAAAGAGCTAAATAATCATGTAAGAAATCAGACAAAGCCTAACAAAATATATTGCCATACTATGTAAATGCTGAAATGTAGCTTAGAGATTACCTACATGCATGCCTTTAGTTTACAAATGAGTTGTGTATATGAGTCCTGAAAAGGTTAGGTGTCTTAACCTTGCATGGTAACACATGTATTTTACTAAATAAAATATGTGTCAGGTATTTTTGAAATGATCATTAGTGGTTTTTAGTGACTGGTGTTACCATAAATTGAGTTTGAATTTAGGTTTAATATTCATACAATAATACCATTATTTATGTGGCATAGGTAGGTAAGGACAATGCTGTGGAAAATACACTTTTACCATGGCTTAATGTCTTTTCCCTCTTATGAAATGATATTTTTTATGGTACTATAATAATCTGCCTTTCACAAAACTTTATGGCCATATGAGAAACTTCTTGCACACATTCCTGACAAGGTGGCAATTTAGTATCACAGTAGATCTGTAAAGGCAGAGGATTGAATAGGGAAAGAAATGAGAAGGTGAAAGAGTCACAATGTGGGAGAATCTGACTCCCTGGGAAGCAGATTCACTGTGCTGAAAAGATGAGGGCCTAAGCAAATCCTTCCTGGCATATGCTGACATGATGACGTGCCTTATTTCATGCTCCATTGAGAGAGAATGCAGCAGTTCAGCATTAATGTTCATTGTCACTTTCCTCTCTCTTGCTGATATGAGAGCCTTCATTACTGAGTGTAAATGCACTGCAGCATGCAAAGTAATATTCCGAGGGTCATATTTTCCTCTGTCATTATCTAGCCTCTAAAATGGGTGCACAGTTTTGCTGCACAAGTTCACTTCTGTATTCCATACTTCAAAAAATGGTTGTAACTTGGCAGTAAAAATGTGCAAAGTGACTTACTCTAGATTCAAATGCTGAAGATTGGCCAAGTTTTACCAATATTAATGAATAAATGTTTTTCAATGAGAAGCATAGTATAATATAAAGAACATGATCGAAACATAGGTCCAGATACAAGCTCTGTGTCTCATTAGTTATTGTACCTTTGGAAAGCAATGTTTCTTGTCCCAAGTTTATCATCTCTAAATTACAATAGCAGTGCCTCTCCTGAAGAATTATTGTAAGGAATAGAAATAATGAATGTCAAAATCTTTTACAGTATCATATGGTAGTTATAACTAGAGAGGGTCTAAAAGATTTATCAGTTAGGGTTCAATTAGAGAGACAGAACTAATATGAGTGGTATAGAATAATGGACTAATTACAGGGATTAGACCTTAACAGTTATGAGAATTGATACAGGAGTCTATGAAATTCCAGTGATGACCCTAATGTTGGGAACACTAGAAGTATTGTGAGAGAGAAAGGAAAAACTGGACTCCATGAACCCAAATTGGAATTCACAAGAACAAACTAGGTTTTTAACTCATCTGTCACCACCTGAAAGCTCTTGATGCAGGTAACCTTCAGGAGACCATGGTACCCTTTGCCTTGATGCTGCATACATTTGGCCTAGGACTTTGAGAAGACAGAAGATCTGGTGGAAGCTGAAGGAGTTCCCAGCAGAGCTGCTACCAGACTCCAGCAAAGTAAACCAGTAGATGATCAACAATGCATGCAAGCTGCAATGGTGTCAGGTGCCCTAGTCTGACCATCAGTGCATGCTGGCTGCTGCTTTTCTTCTGTCTTCTGAATCTCATGCATTTTTCTCTTGAGTCCTGTTCTAACCCAGAACCATGTAGAGAAGAGTGTACTAATAAATATAGTTCTAGCATAGCTAAGCTGACATAATACAAAGATACTTCAATAGGATAGTCTATGCTATTTTGTTGTAATCTCTCCCAAATCTCAGAGGCTTAAGTCAACAAGGGTTTATTTCTTATGAAAGTTACCTGTTCATAATTATTCTGTGGTAGATGTGTCCCACATCCTCCTTTTTCCTGGGCCCAGTGTGATAAAGCAACCTCTAACAGAAGCTGGTATTCATGAAGGCAGAAACAAAGAAATAATGTCAAACAATGTACTTGCTCATAAAGCTTTTGTGCAGAAGTGACATATGTATACTTTGTTCCTGCTTACTATTTATTCATTGCCCAAAACAAGTCACAAAGGCCAAGTGTAATGTCAGTGAGGCCAGAGAAATATAATCCTCCAGGAAGTGGGAACAGGTATTTGCAAATGATAGTACAGTCTTCCACAGTCAACTATTCTTGTGAAAAATATTTGGTGTACTCTCTTTGTTCTATGTGTAAGTACACTCACAGACTCTCCAGGGTAGACCACACAAAATGTAATTTAATAATGGCATCAGACTCAAATCCAGGTCTCTGTGGGTTTTCTTGCTCAGAGACCTTGCCAAAAACAAAAACAAAACAAAACAGAAAAAAACAAAAACAACAAAACAAAGCAAAACAAAAACCACCAACATAAAAGCCACGCGAATTATTTGCTCCCCTTACTCCTCATATATTATGGCAGAAGAAGAGAGAAGAAACGTGATAAGAATAATAAAGATAAATACAAGTAAGAATAGAAAGAATAGCACATTCACTACACCATGGCAGTTCTGAAATCACAAAAGGAAAGATGGTAATTTCTACTGTTAAGCTCTACTCCTTCTTGCTGGGAGAAGTTCCCTAATTCATAGCTTTTAGTGGACATAGCTTCACCCTGATGGAGAACATTCTCTGTCCATCATCCTACTTGGTTAAATTTGAAGAGGAGAGATATGTCCTCCTTGGTGGCTGAGCAATTTTCAAGGTCTTTCTTGGCCTGTAGAACCTTGGCAGTTCAGGGATCATTTCAGGGATAGAACAATCACAGTCTTAGTCCAGGCTGGTAGGTTCCTTCAGTACAGCTTTGAAAACTTAGCTTTTTATTCATTAATTCTGATCAGTCCCATGTGCCAAGAGACACAGCCACAATTTGTTTTGACTCTTTATACATTTTTGTGGTCATTTTGAGGCAGTTCATTGGATGGCCAAGAGTCACATGTTTAATTTCTTTTCTTTGAGTCAGTTAATTCAACTAAAAGACTTTATTGGTTACTGCCTGCCAACTAGACTACTAATTTGGCTTTTGACACAAAGCTGAGTTTTATTTGTCCTTGTCACTCAAATATTCTCTCAATTTTATATTTTACTGTTTACAGTTGATAGAAAGTTACTCTAAAGCCCCTGAATTTCTGGACCTACTTTTTTTTTTTTTTAAATGAAAGCTTCTTTATTTATTTATTTTATTTTTGGCTGTGTTGGGTCTTCATTTCTTTGCAAGGGCTTTCTCTAGTTGTGGCAAGCGGGGGCCACTCTTCATCGCGGTGCGCGGGCCTCTCACTGTCGCGGCCTCTCTTGTTGTGGAGCACAAACTCCAGACGCGCAGGCTCAGTAGTTGTGGCTCACAGGACTAGTTGCTCCGCGGCATGTGGGATCTTCCCCGACCAGGGCTCGAACCCATGTCCCCTACACTGGCAGGCAGATTCTCAACCACTGTGCCACCAGGGAAGCCCTCTGGACCTACTTTTGTTGGAAGATAGTTTTCCATGAGTCTAAGCCATTTTGCACATCTCATAAGTGAGACACTCATTGGCCTTTATTCTTCCTTATTTTCTCAAGGATAGTTCAATAGCTAACAGCCTTTGAAGAAGATACAGTGCCCTCCCACCAGGGCAAAGTGTAGATATGCTTATTGTCCAGGATAATGAAGATGAAGTCTCCTCTAGAGCAAGGGACAAGTATGCTTACTGTCTATCAGAAAATATTTGTGTTTCCTAAGCTCAGTGTTCCTCTCCTGTAATGCAGCCCATTGCATGTGCCAATGCCATCTGACCTTCTTCCCACTCTCTGAGATTCGAGGCTCAAGAAACTGGCACAAAATGCCAACACTCTTGCTACTACTACTTCTATTGTAAACTTTTTCTCTGACCCAGAAGTCTCCTGTCTTCTACCAAGAGACACCCATGAAATCATGGCAGCCTAACTAATTAGCTCGCAAGTGGTGTATAATCTCAGACTCTGAGAGTTCTTAATATTTCCCTGTTATTTCTGTTTGCAAGCCGGACATTTTTTTAGTGAGTTCATGTCTTATGCATTCTCTTGCCACATTTAGCCAATGAAAACAAAGCATTTTACTAATATTTTGTTTTTCAATGTCTTGGCATGAAGTTTGCCCAGTACATTATTGCTTTTCAAATTGTCACAAATTTTGTATCAAATGATTCACAGTGGATTATGCAATTCCTATCACCCAGTAAGTTCCTCGTCATGTTCTATCTGGCTCCTAAGCCAATGCTGCACTTTGTTTTTGTTATTGTTGTTGTTGTTACATCAGAAATCCGTCTCCAGACTACCAGTTTCCCTGATCCACTGAATTAGTTCTCACCTCACCATCCATTTTGCATCTACCAGAAAGTCATAAATTTAAATTACTATTTCAAGATCTTTATTATTATGTATAAACCCTATTTTAAATGTCACTGTAGTGAGATTATAAAAAGGGAGAGATCATGAACACTGACATTTTTTAATAAAGCTTTGTCTTGATTCTTTAGTTCCATTAAACTTTCCTTCTTCTCTTTCTCTTACAAAAAGATTCTGATGCAAGATTCTTGGCTTGACTAGGACTACTGAAAAGAAAGGAGAATAATATCTAATGTACACAAAGTTTACATTTTAAAGTAATTCTCCAGCAGAAATTTTAGATTAAACTCTAATTATAGATAGCTCTTAACTTTTATGAAACTACACCATAACTCTTAGTAGTGAATAAACTCTGGTAATTGCACAGTTCAATACTAACCTCTCTTGGTTGGGTTTCTTGAAATTATATATTTTCCACTAGGGATTCACATTATTTCATTTTCTATTTAGCTCTACATATTTCACTCATTAAATGTTTCATTGCCATTCCATAATTTATTTTAATTATAAATTCAAACCCTGTACTGAATGAAACAATTAAATGAATGACTTCAAATAGTCCAAGCACTCCCAAATATAAATTGCCTTATGAAACGAAAACAGAACTAAGCAAAACTTTTTAATATTGACCATGAGACCATAAGAAAGAAACTTATACCCCAATTGACCTTGATTTAGTGCCAGCAATCTCTAAATCTCATTCCCTGTCTGTCATGTCATAAATCCTTCCCCATCCACACCACAAATACATGCTCCCTTGTTCTGCTTCTTTCAAATTTTTCACTGGGGGGCAGGGGGGTAAATCTTCAGTCTGGCAGACTTTGCTGTTATAAAACACCTGCACACTTGGTATTGGCTCTCTCAGTCCTAGACTTCCTCTGGGAGAGTCATCCTATGCCTTTTGCTTTGGGATTTTCCTGCCTGTGTAATAAATCTTTTGATCATACCAAAGGAAGGCTAGACTAGGGTCATGAGTTTTGATGTCTGGACCTGACCTGGAAAGGGATTTTTCCCCACACTACAGTGAGGTTTTTATAACACTGATAAATGTAAAATTTATAATAAATCATGTTTATACTATCATATATGGATATATACATATATACATGTATATGCATATTTTATCATTTTGAAGAATTTCATTTCATTTCATAAACAACTAAATTGTAATAATCTGTATATTTTATGCAGCAAAACTGCTTTACTTCCTCAAGTGGATTCTTTTAAAATGGAGAAATAAGTACTAGTTATTTTCATTCAGTTAAAGTAGAGGAATATAGACTGATTAATTGCATTATATTTATAACTTTAAAATAGATAAAAAGAGCAGAACAGTCACTTATACTTTAATTGTTTAAGTATAAATCTTATATTTTAAGACATCTGTCAATAATATTTGATTTTCTAAAAATGGAGTACTGATTTGCTAATTTTTCATTATGAGCTTGATAATCAAAGAAATACTTATTTGTTCTTTGTATACAAATTATCTCACAAGACTAATTATCATTACCAGTCAATTATTCTATTTGCATGAAACTTCCAGATTATGGATCAAACTGCTTTACCCACAAAGAAAAGCAACTCTCTAAATATTGACTGAATTTATGACATGTCCAAATTATATAACTACAGAATGTCTTTCTTCCCATTGTTGAAATCTTAGACCCTTACAGCTAAAAGTAAATGTTTATAATTCTCCCTAGTGAAGACAAAACTAAGATAATAATTTCCCAATTAAAGTGACAGCATGTATCTTCCACAATCCTACAAATTCTTCATCACCTGCTAAACTCATAATGGGACTTTTTACCTTTTGTTATTCATTGTTTAAGAGTGAGGCATATCACAGAAACAATTCACAATGTGTAAGAACATCATATCTCACACTTTTACTCTAGATATTGTTTCTCATAAATAAAACTAGCAGTATCCACTGATTTTATTTTGGATTTCCTGTTATAGGATCCTTCCAAGGGCCACCTCCCAGAGAGGACCAGAACAGAGGGTTTCCTCACATGGCCCTAGTTCCCACCTCCAAGGACTGGGAATGTGGAAGTAAGTGTATTCCTTCTTAATGGTCCATGCTAACGGCCACCTCTCAGGGTACACCTCATAGCTGAGAAGCTTGTGCTCAGAGTACTAAGTATGCAAACATCTGCCTTTTCTTGTTCCTGAGCTCCCACTATTTCCAAAACTTCAAATAATTGCACATCTCTGACACCTTCTTTTCCTTGTTTTTCTCCTTACAGGGTCTGGCTAACCTGTACATTTTCTCCTGAATATATTGGCTCCTTTGATTTCTATAAGCTAAACTCAACAACTTCCCTTGCTACTGAGGCGTTATAGAAGAGTGATTAAAGGAGAGATTTTAGAGCCAGCAAATGTAGGTCCTAATCTCATTCTTACCAAATATGGGCTGTATAAACTTTCCTCTGTTTCCTTATTCATAAAATGGAGAAAAAAATTGTAAACTTGACCCTAAGGGGTGGTGTGAGAACTGGATGGCTTAATACTTATAAAGGACTTAGAAAAAGTGCTGAGGCTCAAAGTTAACACTGTATAAGTTTGAATGCATATTAAAATTTCTATAAAATAGATAATCCCTATAATTTCTCCTTATGATCAATAGTTCCAACTTGACATCTACATTTTCTCTTTTCTGTAATTTTTATATTATGAGAGACTTTCTGCTTGAAGAAGAAGCATAACTATGTTATGTAATATGATATAGTTGGTTGTCCTTCAGAATCAGAAATTCAGTACGATGTACTTTATTCAGGCTTAAATTATTCTGGTTAAAACTGAAGAGAATGTTTGCTATTAGTAAGGAAAGATAAAAATTAAAACGTAAGAGAAAAAAGACTATAACAAATAATTAAGGAAATATAGTTTTTTTAACTTAAACTGCAAAGAATCATTAGGAAACAAAAGGCCTTGTGTCATCAGTTCAAATGAAGAAATCCCCTAATGGGTTATTTTATTATTGAGTTTTTAAATTTATTCAGAAATCTCACTTGTATTGTAAATTTCATGAACTTTCTCAGTCTCCTGACGTTACTATAGCTCTTTTGACAGTTTCAGGTACTTTTTTTTTTTTTTTTTTTTTTTTTTTTGCGGTACACGGGCCTCTCACTGTTGTGGCCTCTCCTGTTGCGGAGCACAGGCTCCGGACGCGCAGGCTCAGCGGCCATGGCTCACAGGCCCAGCCACTCTGCGGCATGTGGGATCTTCCCAGACCGGGGCACGAACCCGTGTCCCCTGCATTGGCAGGCAGACTCTCAACCACTGCGCCACCAGGGAAGCCCTCAGGCACATTTTTTAAGAAGGCAATTGCCACTTTTATTTATTTAGTCCTGGACTATCTTCTTAAGATTGATTCAACACTAGTTTTATTTGGAATGATGTTGTATCACCCACAGTAAGAGAAATGTATAACTTTTATGTGATTTTTAAATCAATTAAGTCAATATTCACATTATCAATATATGTATTTTAGAATAGTTTTATTTATTCCTCAACAATTCAATACCTATTATTGTGCATATTATATACTAGATTTTTGTGCTAGGTCCTAAGGGATATGAAGAAGATTAAATGTGCTTCTGATTTCAAAGAGTTGACGACCTCGTAAGCAACAGAGATAAAAAAAATGTAATAATGAATATGAATTAGGTTGGCTAAGACTGTAATAAATATCTATACAAATACATTGAAAGAATAAATTTATACAGGGAAATTAGGGAAGCAATTACTCAAAAAGAAGCACTTGAGCTGAGATTTGTCTAATTTTCATTTCCTAATCATTTTTTTATATATATTCTATAATTTTCAAACACCAATTGCAAACCACACTAAAAAATAGTCTATTTAAAAAACAAAATCAATGGCTTTCTTTATAAGCATTATACTCCTAAGTGAAGAGATCATTGTATCCAGCAAGATCTTCATAGACTTATGTAACAGGAAGTGGTAAATTCCTGGGCACTCACCATCTTAATCACTTTCCAAAAGAAGGAAACAATTTTTGTTTGATTTTTTTCCTTCCATGTCAGTAAATGGATACAAGTCTTCATTATGTTTCCTGTGGCCTTCAAACCTCCGGTTCAGGTCTTCTGCTTCTGCCCTTCTTCAGTGTTTCATGTTTTCACTTAGTGTCCAGCATAGAATGAAAGCCATCAACACTCATTCCTAGAGCTTAGACCCTATGTATACATCATTATGTAGGAGGTGCTGACTTTCTATCTTCATCTGTAACCCTTCATTCCCATCAAATGAAGTCGAATTAGGTTCCCCAGACAAGGGATATTGGATTGGACCCATGTACAAACTCACAGTCAGATTATTCAAGAGCATACTTTGAAGTGTCTATGATATGGATTTCTCTCCCTTGCCTGCAGTGGTTTAAGAGCCTCAAAATCAGGACCATGTCTTTTCTATGTTCATTTTCCTTGATTCATTTCTACATTTTCCATACCTAGAGCGTAGCGAACTCCTATTAATACTAACCCATATTTAGTGATGACCATAATGACAACCTTCCCAATGTCCTCAGGAAGTACTTGAACTTCCTGAAGTTATTCTCTTACTGAATCCAGTTACATAAATGTAAAGTGATTTTAAATAATCTTGGTTTTACGTATTGCAATTGTGATCTAGTAAATCTATCATGAATTCTGTATACTTTTGTGCTTATCAGTCCAACTGTTAGTGAATTTGATCAGATGGTTTATATCAATAAATATTGACAATTTATACATGATAAATATAAGTGAATTTCTTTGAAATTTTATCATACTGTTTTACATACATTAAAAAAAATCCATGCATCTGTTGGAATCAAATTGCTCAAAATATTTTCTACACTTTCAAACATATTCCAAACTGTATTGCCAAATTTTGATTGATAGAAGTTTGAATTCCTTCAAAATAGATTGACCATTAATAACTGGAGATAAATTTATGGTTATTATTTGAATAACAAACTAGAAATGAATAATAAAAAGTTTTTACTCAGCTGTTTGTCAAAATTTCCTTACACAATATTTCTGGAAAAAATATTCAATGATTAATTCTTGCTCACTATTTGGAAAGGAAATTATTATTATTATTATTATAGCCACACCGTGCAGCATGTGGGATCTTAGTTCCCCAACAAGGAATCTAACCCATGCTCCCTGCAGTGGAAGCGCAGAGCCCTTACCACTGGATCACCAGAGAATTCCCTGGAAAGGAAGTTCTTAAGTTTATTTCCTGATAATCAATACAAAGTGAGAAATAGCATAAATGTTCTGGAAAAAAAAATTACACTTTAGGATAGAATCTAAAGTTTAAGATCTGTTGTGTGTGTAAATATACACACAACAAACTGAATTGGTTTCAGTAATTGTACATTTTGAACTACAATTTGCTCAGTATCTCTTTTTTAAGATCATAAATTATATGCAGAAACCCAAACTCAATATTTTATTTGCATATCTGGGATCAGTAAGGCAAAAAAAAAAGTATTTAAGTGTCTATATTTCTAATATACCTTAGTTTTTTAAATAATTTCACTTCATTTTTATATGAGACAAAAGCTTTTTGGAAGAGCCATGATTATGGCGCCCACATGCATCGCTTTTCTGCTGCTGTGGGTGTAGAGCTGACAAACACTCAGCAAACAGATGGCTAACCCTCTGAATGACATTATTCATGTTAAACAAAACAGCTTTTTGACGATCATAATGTAGCACCCGCTCTGGTGTTTTTCTTCTAAGGGCAGAGGAAATATGGTATTTAGTGAGACTGTCAAATGCGGTACCAGACTTATGTTTGCTGACGGTCTTACTAAAAAAAGGAAATTGCTAATCAATTAGAAACAACTCCTTATTTTGTAATGTTCATCACAGAGCTGGAATAAAATTTAATTTGTCAAATGTTGCATATATATTTTTTGATATCAATGAACAAAAGGACTTTCGGTACATGTTGATAAACCTTAAGGAATTTTTTTTTTCCAAATGTACTGAAAAGCTAAACTGAATGAATTACTACTAAAATTTTAAATGAAAACAAACACATATCACAATATTCAATTTACCCTTATCTACTTGGTACTAATTTTCCAATCTTATTTCAAGTATCTCATAATATTTCACCACTGGTACTAGATGATTATTTTATGAATCTAAATTTCTCATTATGAAAACACCTTTCAGATTAAATTATTTTTCCTCTGCTTCTTATAGAACTGAATTTCTGATAAGTCCCTTCAATTTACAACAACTTTCCACAATGAAATGTAAACGTGTTTAATCAGAATTCATTATCAGTTGTCAATGAAATAAAGTTGGTCTCCCCCAAGGTTTTACTTCTCTAAACTAATTGATGCTAATTCTGTTAGCATATTTTCACAGTTAACTTTCTCAAATTCTCTAATCATTATAGGTCTGTTGCCTGGCTACTCTACCAGTCCTTACTATTACTCAGATATATGGCTGCACCATACTGGCTGCAGCATCATGATCAATAATAAATCTGAAGGAAGAATTGCTCAAGGTTTTGAAACTACCACTGTCACCAAAGGCTAAGTATATCGACATTGTATTTGATGTATTTGCCTACTTCGGTAAACCAAAGACTATCAATAATTAACAGAAATAAATTGTATTTTTGCTATACTTTGTTGGTAATGCAAAGTTTATTTCCTAGTATCTTTTCCAGATGAAAAAGTATCCACTGAATTTAGAAAGGTACTTCATTAGGTTTGTATTTCTACTTTCATACCTAGACTTCATAGTAATATTTTAAGCCATATTTTGATCTCTTATATACATAAATGAAATGTTAGCATGAGAAACAAACTTTTTTAATACTGAAAGTTACAGAAATTACTCACTTTAATACCAATTGTACATATCTTTAAACTTAATATCTAAAATAAAGACAAATCCTTAAATATATATGTTTGTCTGCCTTGGAAGAAACAAATATATGTTACTTTCACATTCCAAAAGCCTGAGAAAATGGAGAGTGAGTCATTCACAGACCAGCTAAGGAAAGGGTCGGCCTATTTGTGATTGAGTGAAATTGAGATGTTGAATGTCACTGAAGTTCTATTGATGTTCTTTATCTCCTTCCCTTTAGGAAATTGATTTTTCAGCACCATTTACATGCAGAACATAAAATAATTGCCAAAATACTTTAAGGGTGATTTCCTAAAAAATTATATTTTCATTTAAAATATTATAAAAATCATAATAGTTGTAAAGAGTTATAAATAATATCTTGAAATACAAGATTTGGGATAGTGGGGTGGTTAGCATCTGCTATAGGCAAAAAGTTGAGTTCACATGAATGCTTTGTTTTTATAAGTAAAAGATTGATGGCTATAGAATATTGTAAGAAATAAAGAAGAAATGAGTATAATGTTGACAGATTTCTGTAAAGGTTATGTAAAAATCTTAAATCAGATAAATTAGAAATGATTTTGGCATTTTATATCTATATATACAGCTACAGCTATATTTATACCTATATTTATTTAAATATATTTTGATTATGTTTCTTGATAAGTAAGATTCACTACTGTTGACCCCAGTTGCCTATACAGAGAATAAATATAAGTGAATTTCTCTATTCAGGTAACAAAGTTTTACTCTTAACAATATGGAAGTGACCTCAAATGAAAATCACTGTAGCTTGATTGCATCTGCCTTAAGCCTAATTTGGCTAATATATGTGAAGCTATGCTCAAAGCAATAACATAATATTTTAGAAATTTTCAAGCCACATTTCTCTGTGTTGGACAGTGTTTTCTGAAAAGAATTTTGACCTACCCTAGAGTTCTTTTTAAGGCACATCTCCATGTCATGCCATTTTACTTACATTTTATTTATCTCTGTTCTGGTTTGAGATTTTAGATTTCATTAGGAGTTGCCAGTCCTACCTCCATCTAGATTGATTATCAAAGCACATAGATCTGCCTTTAATTTCCAGTGCTGAAGATAATATAATCTAATTTTTTTGCAAAAATGTCAAACATTGCTTAAAAAAAAGAAAAAAAACATAATCTTGAATAGCATATTTTTAAAAAAAATGAGCCATTTTTCTTTAGAATGTATTCTTTGCTAATATCAGTCTAATACCAAGGTAACCAGACGTGTATATGTATATTGTTCTCAGCGATATGACTTCTAATACTTCTATTCTGTGGAAATATCTCAATCTATTTCCATACTCATGGGGTTTATATTGCTTCTTAAGATCCATGTTGCAAGTATTTGTTTTCTGGAGGGTAGCAGATTTCTTAAATTAATTTCAACCTTCACTTTTCTTAGCCTTTTCATAAACAAACATTTACCCCCTCAAATATATTGGGATTTTCACTCTTCAAGTCTTTAAATTCAGTGCCTAAAATATTCCAAGTTGGATTGGTTTATTCCTCCTTTTTTTAGATTATTTGTTTAGCTTAGATGTCAAATAATATTAAACCTAAGACTACCAAAAATAAATACACTTTATTAGATAGAAACTTGGCCATTTGTCTTTATTTATAGTTTTTCACACTACATTTTAATCTTTATTTTATATTGTGTAAACAAAGGTTTTAGAAGCAGTATAAAATACTTTCCCAAAGTCCAAACATATGACAGGGGCTCTATCGCTTTCTTCCAATAATTTTGTAATTGTATTTAAATCTGTCAAGTTAATCCAGAATAATTATTTAAATCCTGTGCTATTACACTGTGTCTCTACATCCTTAACATTTATAAAAATTTATTTTAATATAAGCATATCTTATTAATAAGAGAGAAAATTTTAAAAATATATTTTATAATATTGTTACCCTTAATCTTTCTATTTATAATTCTTTATCTATTATCTTATTGATTTTTCATTTTTCAGTAAAGGATTCAAAAATTTCATCTATTAATAATTGTGGTAGCCAGCTATCACACTTACCTAGTTAGCAAAAGTATTAGCCCATTTGCTTAAAATCCAGAATACTTAATGTTCTTAAATGATTTAAATTTAAATTTTAATATTTCTATGCATTTTAGAATAAGACCTTTACCAGGTCAGAAAATTTAGTACTAGCCTTCATTACTTAGTCTTCCACATATCTTGCATATATATTGTCTCTTTCAAATGTCTCTCTACTCTGTTCAGCATTCTATATTTTTGCAGCTACAGTCATAGTTCAATTATCACCATCTTTCTCTTGAACTGCAAAAATGGCCCCTGAATTGTCATCCTCACTTCCTTTCTTGCTGCTCCATTCCAATTAATTTCCTGCTTAACATTCAGAATGAGTAAATAAAGCAAAGCAAAGCAAAATGAAATAAACAGGAAAAGCATGAGTTGGGTCAGGTCAATGGCGTGCTAGGAGTTTAATGGCTTCCCTTTTTCTTCATAACCCCACATTATCTATCCCTAAACATGTCTTAACCCTCATCCTGAGCTAGTCTGCCCACATCCATAGTCACTACACTATAGCTCTGCTCCAAATGATAATCATTACATGTGATTGTCCCTCTATGTGCAGTACACTGGTTTGATTTTTATTATTTTTTCACTTCTCAATGTGGGTGAGATTTCAAGTCTCAGCACTTTGACAGGTGATATAACATTTTGGTTATGGAGGCAGACCACCTACAGCCCTAATACCAATTCAACCTTTCATTACCAGCATGGCCTTGGGCAATTCACTCCATCTCTGTATTGCATTTTCTTCACTTATAAAATGCAAGTAATAATATCCCCCACCTCAAAGATTTGTCACACAGAGTAAATAAACTAATACATGTATAGCACTTAAAAGACTGTTTAGTATATTTTAAGCACTTAAGGCAGTTATTAGAGTTTTATCTTAATAAAATGTCCTTGGTGAATACATTAGTAATTAATATAATAATAGCAACAATATAAGTATAGCTAACTCTTCAATAACTCTAGCTAAGTTTCAGGGACAGTCTTCTCTAATTACATTCTTTCTGTGAGTCTCTATCACAAAACACTGATTTTTTAAAAATCACATTAAAATCTTAAATATGTATTTATCTACTTATGTGTGTATAACCTATACAATCCACTAAACTCTAAGGTCCAGGCAGGTAATTACTATGTCTGATTTGTTTATCACTGTATAACTAACTCTTATAACTGGCTGAAATGGAGATCAATAATTATTTTTGAATGAATGAATACTATTTATAGCACTGAGTTTCTTTAAGCAACAAAGTGGGGCAAGCTTCTGAGACTAAAGTGAGAACTCCCATACATGATAAAAAAGGGAGTCCATTAACCTAACAGAAGTGACTAAAGAAGACAGTTTGGCAGGCTGCTCTTAGTAATATTCAAACTTTCAGACCAGATAGTCAGCAACAAGCAGATTCAATGAAAGGATCCAACTGGAACACTTGTAGATGCGTAGAAGTAGCATGGGAGACACCTGTCCGTAGACAGTGGGTGGAATCCAGGTAGTCCCTAAGTAAAGGGCATCTGTCAATAATTAGTGTGAATATCTGATCATTTGAGCTCTTTGCTTCTGGGTCAAATAAAGCACTCACAACAAGGAATGAGACATAGGCAAACAAGGTAGGAATTAGTATACCAGGTGGAAATTTTGTCATAAAAAGTGAAATAAAAGCTTATAGCCGAAAATATATTGTGATGATAGCATGACACTGACCAGCACAATTAAAGGACTCTATTTCCTTAAAGTCATTGAATTTTTTTTCTTTTTACCTTTAATTTTCTTATGTCCTCATTGAGGGATATTTATTTAGGGAAACTGTTTTTTTGGTATAAACTATACTAGGCACAGTCAAAAGCAAATTAGACAAACTTTCCTTCTAAAATGAGTGAAGTTACTGTTAATGTGTATTTTTCATGATGATTTCATTGTGCTCCTCTTTGTCTTTGATTTTCTCACTCCAGTTAAGTCATTGTTGCAATTTTTCTTTGCTCTGCCTCCTCTGGCAAACAGCTGATCTTATTTGAATTAAAAAATGCAGCTGTCTTAATCAGTCTTTCATGGTATATATGGATTTAAAAAATACATTTCTAAGTACAAAAACTCATGACATTATTCAGCTTATGAGCTAATTCAAGATCTGTTTGTCATGATGTAGCTGTTTCCATTCCTATGCAAATTCCACTTTGTTCTCAGCATTGACATTTTCCCCCATTTCACAGTTGGCAGAATTAAAACATACACTAAAAACATTACAAGTAAACTCCCATTATATTAATGCAAAAGCTCAAATTATCCTAACTATAACTATTAATATAATTAATCTACAAACAAATGCTAATGCCATTGTTAGTTTATGTGACCTGTCGATCATTTCAAATTGCGTATCTTTCTTAGAATTCTCCGTTTTCACACCTCTAAAGTAGGAAAAGTTATGCAGAAATAATTCAAAGCCTCTATGAGTTAACCACATTGCCTATAAGGCATCAAAGATGAAATTTCAAATAATTAAGCTAATATTTGACATTCATTTTCTTCACATGTTTGAAGGTTATTTTGGAAACTAGAATACCTATTTTGTGCATCTGACTAAAACTGAATGTTTATTATTCTTTTTATATTGGAGTCACAGGTGTAGTTAGGAAGGAATGGAATTATTTTCTAGTCGGTTCATCGTATTTGATATGACTGAGAAGTTGCTATCAAAATAATTCACATCTAAATGAAAAAAATAAATATTATTACACATTTGCAACTTGCCAACAGTACTGGATTTGTGAAAAAATACATGCTTTGAGAATGTTCTTGTTTTCAAACTTTTAAATAAATCAGAATATGCCATTTTGCTAAGATCACAGCTCCCTCATCTCTGAATGCATTCAATCATATCATTAATGCATATTCAATTAGTATTAACCTTGTCTCCACTACATACAATTTTATAAAGAATGATATTCATATCTGTCAACTAATTGCACCAATAAGCTTCACCGCAGTGACATGATTAATAGACCATAATATTTAGGAAGGTGACATTTCTTACTTTTTTAGAACTTTCAACTTAGAATTTGAAAGGAAAAATAAGCTACTGGTGTCAGGGTGTTAATCTAGAGTAGTATCTAGTTGGCAGTTAACTGAAATAGCTTTCTTTCCCTTAACAGCAATGAAATAAAAAGGACTAATTACCCCTTTTATAGGTGCAGTTGGAACCTAAAACTCTAGAGACAGTGTGAACTGTAAACCACTGATATGTCTATTTCACCATCTGCACCTCAAAACTCTAGCTACCAAATCAACAAACAAACAGAAGACTCAATCATGCTAAATACATTATTCCAAGTTTTGAAATTGTTTATTAACCTTCTCTGGTGACAGCAGTTAAAACAGATATTCATTTAAAAATAATCAGATTTTCAATTCATATGTACTTTTAGATAAGAGGAATCTTCAGAACTAGATATTTAATAAGTCATAAATCTGTTTTAGAACTTTTTAACAATAATTTTAAAATGTCTTTATTTTTTATTGCTTTTTCTAAGAACATTTACTTTAGCTGAATAATTAAAGTTG
Organism: Delphinus delphis; assembly: GCF_949987515.2. NCBI lineage: Eukaryota > Metazoa > Chordata > Mammalia > Artiodactyla > Delphinidae > Delphinus > Delphinus delphis. Next base: position 25,120,861 of record NC_082686.1, read on the forward strand.
TTTCCTCCAAAATCTGACCATTTAGAATGTTTCTTTAGTAATTATGATGCAATATCCTCTTCAAAATGGAAACCAAACATGATAGTCAAAAGTGCATTTATGTGTTGAGATACTCACCATCTTCAAGAAAGACAGTTTTAAATACAGTCACAAACACAAGAATAAATGTTATTAAATAATTCTAGAATGTAATGTGTTGTTAAGTGATTTCAGATATTACCTATAAAATCACATTCAATTTGGACCTACAGGTTTTCAAAACTAACCTTTCAACAAACTGAGTGGAGTTAAAAATACAGTTTTTTTCTACTTTACTTCAGTCAGGAGAGTGTAAAATAAACTTAGGCATAAGGATAGGGCCTGGGAGGCTCTAAACTATTTTAACTAATTCTTTTTAATTTTTAAATTGGTGTGATATGCTTCTCAAAAATTTAATGAGAAGATTCCTTTATAGTCTGAGCTACGGTTTTCCAGAACCTGTTCTTAATTTGGAAATCGCCATCAATTATTATTTTTTAATTAGCCATGCTAAAAAATTTCTAGAAAATCCCTCCTCCATACTCTTTTAAATATAAAAATATATTCATTTATCATTCAGCAGAAATAGTCTGACCAATATTGCACTGAAGTGAGATTAGATGTGGTGCATTTATTGGAAGTCATGATATCAGTTTGCTATGGACCTCATCCAATCGGTTGAAGGACCAAGTAAAACAAAATAAGACCAGCCTCCTCCAGCAAGAGGGAATTGTCCAGCAGACTGCCTTCAGATTTCATCTACTCCAGGCTTTCCTGGATCTATAGGCTGCTGGCCTTTGGAGTAGAACCCCACTAGCTGCCTTTCTGAGTCTCCATTTGCTGGCCATCACTGCAGATTTTGGACTTGACAACCATAATTTTGTGAGCCAATTCTTTATAATAAATCTCTTTCTTCACGTGTACACATATTGACTCTGTTTTTCTGGAGAACTCTGACTAATACACTGGCTTACCTGGTGATTCAAGTCATGGAATCTGTCAGAGATTTGGGGGGGCTAATTGGGTGGATCCCACGTGTATCACCCTCCTTCCATCATGAATTTTAACAGTTAAATGTTCCCATCTTTCAAACCTGTATCATATTATTTTACTGGTTTGTTCTCCCCCTTATCTTTGTCTTTTTAGATTGGATTATTTTATTCATTTATTTGTTTAAATTTATTTATTTATTTAAATTTATTTATTTATTTTTGGCTGCACTCTGTCTTTGTTGCTGCGCGCAGGCTTTTCTCCAGTTGCAGTTAGCAGGGGCTACTCTTCGTTGTGGTGTGCAGGCTTCCCATTGCAGTGGCTTCTCTTGTTGTGGAGCACAGGCTTCAGTAGTTGTGGCACAAGGGCTTTAGAGCACAGGCTCAGTAGTTGTGGCGCATGGGCTTAGTTGCTCCGCAGAATGTGGGATCTTCCTGGACCAGGGCTCGAACCCATGTCCCCTGCATTGGCAGGCAGATTCTCAACCACTGCACCACCAGGGAAGCCCAGATTAGATTATTTTTTTTAAATGTGTTTATAATCATTATAGTAGAGCTCAAGGGGGTAAGTAAACAAGCTAGATATACATTTATATACTTTTAAATAAAATTGTCTACATTGGCACAGATTTACTGTGACTATATTTGTGGTTTGACTCAATCCTTAGACCCTGAAAATCATCTTCTATCTTCTGAATATTAACTTTTCAAAAATTGACATATATATATATAATGAATCACTTTGCTGTACACCTGAAACATTGTTAACCAACTATACTTGTATTAAAAATCAACTAACATTTCTTATAGAAATAAAGCTACTTATTATAAACTATTTATATTCAGTACAGTGAAATTGATGGGTCATAATATTTGGAATTGAAAAGAAAGTTAGGAATCACCTAATGAAGTTTGCACACGTTTGAGGACTTCCCTCTATAACTTCCTGTTAGTTTTATTACTATCTCTGCCTCAACAGCAAAATAGAGAATTCACAACTTTTTGCCACTTCATATTTTGTTTTCGGATACCTCCAGTTCTCAGATATGTCTTTGTCATAAGGATTGAATTTTTCTCCTTCTATCTCTTTCTAATTGCTACTCAAAGGTATCCTTTGTATTTAAACATAATTATAATTTAATCAATACAATTTTCCCACACAGTAGGGTTTTTTCAATTGGAATATGACCATGAAGTTTATACTTTCCATTCCACTCCCCACCTTCCCACCTGAATTCTTCACAATAACCAGTCAATATTTCAAGTGTTGGGCATAAATGAGCAATATTTTCTACGAGTTCATCAGAGCATTCATCTCTGGATGTGCTGTATTTGGTTAACTGGCCATTCAAACTATTCCTTGTATATCCTAACTATGGCAGACTTCTCAGCACAGTACTTTATTGGTACTGCTGAATACTGCTTTAAGCATTGTCATATTGCTGACCTAAGTGAGCTAATAGTTTTACTCAAAATAATTAATACTTTTTATCTATCCCTACCTTTTACTTGTCTCTTAGGGTTGTTTTGAGGGGCATAATTGTAACTTTTACAACTATCCTTGTTAAATTATATGATGAGGTTTTTAGTACACTATTTTTTCCAAAACACTAATTCTGCCAACTTATACTTTTCTATCCCTCCCATGTTGATGTTATGTTGGAACTTGATAAGCATGCCATCAATATCTTCCTTCTATCATTAATTTAAAAACTGTTGACAAGAACAAAGTTGAGGGTGGAGGCCTGTAACATAAGGTTGAAAACTGTCAAGACACCATTGATAGGCACTGTTTTCTCACTGCCACAGTAAAAACACACTTCTCTGATTTAAATTATCCAAGAGTTCTTCTTTTGAACATAAACACATTATGAAAAATTTGATCAAATCCTTTTATGAAATGTTGATACACAGTTTTTACGCCTGTCCCTGTACCAATCAACTTCGTATATCATAGGCTTTATTGACACACACAAAAATTGTTCCACAGTTAGGTTTACTTTTGGTTTAAGTAACAGAAATCTGGATAAAATTTAAGCAAAAATAAATAAAATTATTTGAAGGGTAATGAAATGTTTTATGGACTTTTATTCAAGGCCTCAAGAATAAAACTGGAGAAGTAGGTCTTGTGGGAAAAGAAGGGGGTCATTTTACTTTTTCTTTGGCTCATCTCTGCATATTTCCTTCATTCTTCTCAACCTGCCTCCTATCTAAATGCTGGGACAGGACATCACCAAGCACATAAAAGGTACATATTTCAGTATAGCTATAAAAAATTAATTTTCTTTCACTAATTCCAAGTTTCAAATTCCCAGGAAGGATCTTCAACTCACTCTAGGAGTCAAAAATTGAACTATAAGCATTGACTAGAAGGATAGAGTTTCTAGAAGAAATAATGATTAGTTCAGACTTGTTCAATCTCTCTCCCCTAAACCAATAACAAATAACCTATACAAGTACAAACCCTTACAACAATAATTTAACTGAGGCAATGGTGGATCCTCTGAAACGTAAGGAGGGGGAGACTCTCTAAAAATGTTTGGAAAGGAAGTTGAGATTATTATATGGTTTAGTAAGTTCTACTATTTGGTGTCCACTTATATATTTTTCCTGTATTAAAATACCCCAAAAATGTCAAATATCAGAATCTAACTATCTGGTGTTCACAAACCGTGTAGAAGCTCAGCAATTCCTGACCAGCTCTACCACACAGAAACAATGCCATAGAGTACTCTCCTATCACTTTAGACTGTTTATGGGGTGTCCACTCCTATTCCATTTTATCTTTATGTCTGTGTTAATCAGGACATCAAGATTTTTTCTTCTGTTAGTGACAGAAACCTAACTCAAACTTGAAATCCATTGGCACAATCAAATAGAAACTCAAGGAAGAATGGCTTAGAAAAAGTGACACCCAGATGCTCAAAGAATATCCTCAGCAATATGTCTTTCATTACCTTTTAGGTTTATTGATTTCATTAGCAGGTATCTCTTCCCATACAGGAGCAAAAATAACCACAAAAACACTCCAGACTTGTATTCTACCAGTTTGCTACCTTTGGTGTAAAAGTGTCTCTCTTTTCTTTTTTTTTTTATTCAAACAGAAAGTCACAAAAATTATAATCATCCTCATCAGTTCACTCAGTCTCATGTAACTAATTTTTTTATCTTGATCTTTTGTTAGCACTTTTATGAATTCATCAGTTTTCCATTAGAGTTCTGAAAATTCTTATTCATTCAGTTCAGCATTATAGTCAGTTACCAGAAACCTGTACTTGTCAGAGTCTTATCCATGAATTCCTTAAAGATGAGACCCTTTTATAGGAACATTTTTGCAAAAGCATTAGAGTACACCCAGAACTGTCTGTAAATGACAAAAGACTTTAAAATGACCACGGTTAAAGATTTGATGAAAGTTCATAAGAATGCAATTGAAAAGGAAATTTAGTTATTTCTGAGATATACATTTTAAAATAATAACTAGAATTATGATTTATAACATTATACCAGAACATATAAGATTTTTAGGAATTTCATGTAATGTCTGAAACATTTATATTAACATATTTCCATACAAATAACCCAAAGAAAGTTTAGTATTTTTTTTAATTTTTTAATTTAATTTTATTTTTTTATACAGCAGGCTCTTATTAATCATCAATTTTATACATATCAGTGTACACATGTCAATCCCAATCACCCAAGTCACCACACCACCATCCCCAGCCCCCTGTGGCTTTCCCCTCTTGGTGTCCATATGTTTGTTCTCTACATCTGTGTCTCAACTTCTGTCCTGCAAACTGGTTCATCTGTACCATTATTCTAAGTTCCACATACATGCGTTAATATATGATATTTGCTTTTCTCTTTCTGACTTACTTCACTCTGCATGACAGTCTCTAGATCCATCCACATCTCAACAAATGACCCAATTTCATTCCTTTTTATGGCTGAGTAATATTCCACTGTATATATGTACATCTTCTTCTTTATCCATTCGTCTGTCGATGGGCATTTAGGTTGCTTCCATGACGTGGATATTGTAAAAAGTGCTGCAATGAACATTGGGGTGCATGCATCATTTTTTTTATTTATTTTTTTTTTGCGGTACGTGGGCCTCCCACTGCTGCAGCCCCTCCCACCGTGTCATAGCACAGCCTCCGGATGCGCAGGCCCAGCGGCTATGGCTCACGGGCCCAGCCACTCTGCGGCATGTGGGATCTTCCCGGACTGGGGCACAAACCCACGTCCCCTGCATCGGCAGGTGGACCCTCAACCTCTGTGCCACCAGGGAAGCCCTGCATGCGTCTTTTTGAATTATGGTTTTCTCTGGGTATAGGTCCAGTAGTGGGATTGCTGGATCATATGGTAATTCTATTTTTAGTTTTTTAAGGAACCTCCATACTGTTCTCCATAGTGGCTGTTTCAATTTACATTCCCACCAACAGTGCAAGAGTGTTCTCTTTTCTCCACAACCTCTCCAGCATTTGTTGTTTGTAGATTTTCTGATGATACCCATTCTAACTGGAATGAGGTGATACCTTATTGTAGTTTTCATTTGCATTTCTCTAATAATTAGTGATGTTGCGTAGCTTTTCATATGCTTCTTGTCCATCTATATGTCTTTTTTGGAGAAATGTCTATTTAGGTCTTCTGCCCATTATTGGATTGGGTTGTTGGTTTCTTTAATATTGAGCTGCATGTGCTGTTTATATATTTTGGAGATTAATCCTTCGTCCATTGATTCATTTGCAAATATATTCTCCCATTCTGAGGGTTGTCTTTTCGTCTTGTTTATGGTTTCCTTTGCTGTGCAAAAGCTTGTAAGTTTCATTAGGTCCATTTGTTTATTTTTATTTTCCTTACTATAGGAGGTGGGTCAAAAAGGATCTTGCTGTGATTTATGTAAAAGAGTGTTCTTCCTATGTTTTCCTCTAAGAGCTTTATAGTTTCTGGCCTTACATTAAGGTCTCTAATCCATTTTGAGTTTATTTTTCTGTATCGTGTTAGGGAGTGTTCTAATTTCATTCTTTTACATGTACCTGTCCAGTTTTCCCAGCACCACTTATTGAAGGGACTGTCTTTTGCCCATTGAATATCCTTGCCTCCTTTGTCATAGATTAGTTGACCATAGGTGTGTGGGTTTATCTCTGGGTTTTCTATCTTGTTCCACTGATCTGTTTCTGTTTCTGTGCCAGTACCATATTGTCTTGATTACTGTAGTTTTGCAGTATAGTCTGAAGTCAGGGAGTCTGATTCCTCCAGCTCCGTTTTTTTTCCCCTCAAGACTGCTTTGGCTATTCGGGATCTTTTGTGTCTCCATACAAATTTTAAGATTTTTTGTTCTAGTTCCATAAAAAATGCCATTGGTAATTTGATATGGATTGCATTGAATCTATAGATTGCTTTGAGTAGTATAGTCATTTTCACAATATTGATTCTTCCAATCCAAGAACATGGTATATCTCTCCATCTTTAATTTCTTTCATCATATCTTATAGTTTTCTACATACAGGTATTTTGTTTCCCTAGGTAGGTTTATTCCTAGGTATTTTTCCTTTTTGTTGCAATGGTAAATGGGAGTGTTTCCTTAATTTCTCTTTCAGATTTTTCATCATTAGTGTATAGGAATGCAAGAGATTTCTGTGCATTAATTTTGTATCCTGCAACTTTACCAAATTCATTGAGTAGCTCTAATTGTTTTCTGGTACCATTTTTTAGCATTCTCTATGTACAGTAACATGCCATCTGCAAACAGTGACAGTTTTACTTCTTCTCTTCCAATTGTATTACTTTTATTTCTTTTTCTTCTCTGATTGCCATGGCTAGGACTTCCAAAAGCATGTTGAATAATAGTGGTGAGAGTGGACATCCTTGTGTTGTTCCTGATCTTAGAGGGAATGCTTTCAGTTTTTCACCATTGAGAATAATGTTTGCTATGCATTTGTCATATATGCCCATTATTATGTTGAGGTAGGTTCCCTCTATGCCCACTTTCTGGACAGTTTTTATCATAAATCGCTGTTGAATTTTGTCAAAAGATTTCTCTGCATCTATTGAGATGATCATATGGTTTTTTCTTCTTCAATTTGTTAATATGGTGTATCACATTGATTGATTTGCGTGTATTGAAGAATTCTTCCAGCCCTGGGATAAATCCCACTTGATCATGGTGTATGATCCTTTTAATGTGTTGTTGGATTCTGTTTGCTAGTATTTTGTTGAGGATTTTTGCATCTATATTCATCAGTGATATTGGTCTGTAATTTTCTTTTTTTGTAGTATCTTTGTCTGGTTTTGTTATAAGGGTGATGGTGGCCTCATGGAATGAGTTTGGGAGTGTTTCTTCCTCTACAATTTGTTGGAAGAGTTTGAGAAGGATGGGTGTTAGCTCTTCTCTAAATGTTTGATAGAATTCATCTGTGAAGCCATCTGGTCCTGGACTTTTGTTTGTTGGAAGATTTTTAATCACAGTTTCAATTTCATTACTTGTGATTGGTCTGTTCATATATTCTGTTTCTTCCTGGTTCACTCTTGGAAGGTTATACCTTTCTAAGAATTTGTCCATTTGTTCCACATTGTCCATTTTATTGGCATAGAGTTGCTTGCAATAACCTCTTAGGATGCTTTGTATTTCTGTGGTGTCTGTTGTAACTTCTCCTTTTTCATTTCTAATTTTAGTGATTTGAGTCATCTCCCTCTTTTTCTTGATGAGTCTGGCTAATGGTTTATCAATTTTATTTATGTTCTCAAAGAACCAGCTTTTAGTTCTATTGATCTTTGCTATTGTTTTCTTTGTTACTATTGCATTTATTTCTTCTCTGATCTTTATGATATTTTCCTTCTGCTAACTTTGGGTTTTGTTTGTTCTTCTTTCTCTAGTTCTTTTAGGTGTAAGGTTATATAGTTTGTTTGAGATTTTTCTTGTTTCTTGAGGTAGGCTTGTATAGCTATAAACTTCCCTCTTAGAACCGCTTTTGCTGTACCCCATAGGTTTGGATAGTTGTGTTTTCATTGTCATTTGTCTCTAGGTATTTTTTGATTTCCTTTTTGATTTCTTCAGGATCTCTTGGTTATTTAGTAGCGCATTGTTTAGCCTCCATGTGTTTGTGTTTTTTATGTATTTTTCCCTGTAATTCATTTCTAATCTCAGAGCGTTGTGGTCAGAAAAGATGCTTGATATGCTTTCAATTTTCTTAAATTTACTGAGGCTTGATTTGTGACTCAAGGTGTGATCTATCCTGGAGAATGTTCCATGCGCACTTGAGAAGAAAGTGTAATCTGCTGTTTTTCAATGGAATGTCCTATAAATATCAATGAAATCTATCTGGTCTATTATGTCATTTAAAGCTTCTCTTTCCTTATTTATATTCATTTTGGATGATCTATCCATTAGTGTAAGTGAGGTGTTAAAATCCCCCACTATTATTGTGTTACTGTCGATTTCCTCTTTTATAGCTGTTAGCAGTTGCCTTATGTATTGTGGTCCTCCTATGATGGGTGCGTATATATTTATAATTGTTATATCTTCTTCTTGGATTGATCCCTTGATCATCATGTCATGTCCATCCTTGTCTCTTGTAACATTCTTTATTTTAAAGTCTTTTTTATCTGATATGAGCATTGCTACTTCAGTTTTCTTCTGATTTCCATTTGCATGGAATATCTTTTTCCATCTCCTCACTTTCAGTCTGTATGTGTCCCTAGGTCTGAAGTGGGTCTCTTGTAGACAGCATATATATGGTTCTTGCTTTTGTATTCATTCAGCAAGCCTGTATCTTTTGGTTGGAGCTTTTAATCAATTCACTTTTAAGGTAATTATTGATATGTATGTTCCTATTACCATTTTCTTAATTGTTTTGGGTTTGTTTTTCTAGGTCCTTTTGTTCTCTTGTGTTTCCCACTTAGAGAAGTTCCTTTAGCATTTGTTGTAGAGCTGGCTTGGTGCTGCTGAATTCTCTTAGCTTTTGCTTGTCTGTAAAGCTTTTGATTTCTCCATCAAATCTGAATGAGATCCTTGCCAGGTAGACTAATCTTGTTTGTAGGTTCTTCCCTTTCATCACTTTAAGTATATCATTCCACTCCCTTCTGGCTTGTAGAATTTCTGCTGAGAAATCAGCTGTTAACCTTATGGGAGTTCCCTTGTATGTTATTTGTCATTTCTCCATTGCTTCTTTCAATAATTTTTCTTTGTCTTTAATTTTTGCCAATTTGATTACTATGTGTCTCAGTGTGTTTATCCTTGGGTTTATCCTGCCTGGGACTCGCTGTACTTCCTGGACTTGGGTGGCTATTTCCTTTCACATGTTACGGAAGTTTTTGACTATAATGTCTTCAGATATTTTCTCGGGTCCTTTCTCTCTCTCTTCTCCTTCTGGGACCCCTATAATGCGAATGTTGTTGTGTTAAATGTTGTCCCAGAGGTCTCTTAGCCTGTCTTCATTTCTTTTCATTCTTTTTTCTTTATTCTGTTCTACAGCGGTGAATTCCACCATTTTGTCTTCCAGGTCACTTATCCGTTCTTCTGCCTCAGTTATTCTGTTATTGATTCCTTCTAGTTTACTTCTCATTTTAGTTATTGTATTGTTCATCTCTGTTTGTTCTTTAATTCTTCTAGGTCTTTGTTAAACATTTCTTGCATCTTCTCAATCTTTGCCTCCATTCTTTTTCCGAGGTCCTGGATCATTTTCACTATCATTATTCTGAATTCTTTTTCTGGAAGGTTGCCTATCTCCACTTCATTTAGTTGTTTTTCTGGGGTTTTATCTTGTTCCTTCATCTGGTACATAGCCCTCTGCCTTTTCATCTTGTCTATCTTTCTGTGAATGTGGTTTTTGTTCCACAGGCTGCAGGATTGTAGTTCTTCTTGCTTCTGCTGTCTGCCCTTTGGTGGATGAGGCTATCTAAGAGGCTTGTGTAAGTTACCTGATGGGAGGGACTGGTGCTGGGTAGAGCTGGCTGTGGCTCTGGTGGGCAGACCTCAGTAAAATTTTAATCTGCTTGTCTGCTGATGGGTGGGGATTGATTCCTTCTCTGTTGTTTGTTTGGCCTGAGGCAACCCAACACTGGAACCTACCTGGGCTCTTTGGTGGGGCTAATGACAGTTTCTGGGAGGGCTCACGCCAAGGAGTACTTCCCAGAACTTCTGCTGCCAGGGTCCTTGTCCCCATGGTGTGCCACAGCCACCCCCACCTCTGCAGGAGACCCTCTAACACTAGCAGGTAGGTCTGGTTCAGTCTCCCCTGGGGTCACTGCTCCTTCCCCTGGATCCCGAAGTGCACATTACTTTGTGTGTGCCCTCTAAGAGTGGAGTCTCTGTTTTCCCCAGTCCTGTCAGAGTCCTGCAATCAAATCCCACTAGGCTTCAAAGTCTGATTCCCTAGGAATTCCTCCTCCCATAGCTGAACCCCCAGGTTGAGAAGCCTGACGTGGGGCTCAGAACCTTCACTCCAGTGGGTGGACTTTTTGTGGTGTAAGTGTGTTCCAGTCTGTGAGTCACCCACCCAGCAGTTATGGGATTTGATTTTACTGTGATTGCACCCCTCCTACCATCTCATTGTGGCTTCTCCTTTGTCTTTGGATGTGGAGTATCTTTTTTGGTGAGTTCCAGTGTCTTCCTGTCGATGATTGCCCAGCAACTAGTTGTGATTCTGGTGTTCTCACAAGAGAGATTGAGAGCACGTCCTTCTACTCCACCATCTTTGTTCCTCCAGTTTCCCTCTATTCTAATTTCACCAGCTAAAATTATGAGACTGAATTTGTTTGGCTTTGTCTAAATCATGCCTTCCTGTAATTACCTTTGTGGTCAGCACAACCCAAAAGACATGGCTGACTGTAAAGGACTTTGGGGGGGGGGTCATCAAAAAGAATAGTTACATTCTGTACACCAGAAAAAGGATACTTGTGGGAGGATTACAGATACAACCACCTACAGACACAAAAACTGGTATGATCATGTGGAAGAGACAACGAATAGTTTTACCCTTTTGATATATCTAGTGGTGATACCCTAGCCTCTGAGCCAGTCTTTTTCATTAATATTCCAACCTATTCTAATTTTGCTTTAATACTTCATACTGCACACTACCTGATCAATTTAAACATACCCAAAACACCAGAAAGAGAAAGAACAAAGTACCACAAATTGCTCATCAGTCTAAGATTAAGATTATCCTGCTGAATTAGTGTGGTAGGAGAACTGATTGGACCAGTGAAAAGAATGAGCATCAATTAGTTACTTTCTTCTTTAGAAGTGGAGTATATCAGGTTATTATTAATGTCAGTTATGCCAGTAGAGTAATGGGGTGTACTTTCTTGAGAATAAAAATCATGAGAGAGAGAGAGAATGAGAGAAACAGAGAAAGAGAAGGTTTTCCAAGACACTGTTCTTGAGAAGATGACAAAGAATGCAGTCAGTCTCAAATTGAGGTAAATGTCAATCTTACAAAGGAGCCAAGATATTTCATCCAGAGAAACAGAGTGGGAACAGTATATTGCACAGTTTCAATACATTGGGTAGATGTGATGATGGAAGCTTTCAGAAGCAATCTTCTACATGTATTTTCCTTTTCTCAGTGTAAAGGGAAGTAAAAGTCATCAGACATGATAACTTTGGGTAGGGTTGGAGGTGTGGGAATAGGAAAGACAATGAAGGTGTTGTCTAGGAGACCAGGGGAATGACTGGACCAGGGAAATGCAGTACTATAGACAAGAGCCATTAAGGTCCACTTGGCGTAAATGGTCATAAAGATAAAGTAAGATCAGATAGCCTTGTTCATCTCTATAGAAATAAGTGAAGTGCTGATTTTTTTGTCCAACATAAAATAAAAGAAGGAATAGAAAGAAATTTAATGATTCAGCTACAGTGTTTATAGATGAACCACACTGTTTAACTTGTGTGAGAAGAACAGAGAGAAGGAGTCTCAATGAAAATGTAACAGGACCATTGAATTGTAGGTACAGGGTGCGTTTGAAAGACAGGTGTTGTAGAAAATGTTCTGGAAAGATAGGAGGTGGTGTTCAGAGAGTGAATGCATAAATTGATCATGGGTTTGGGAAAGAGTTGTAGTCAATGCTGATAGTAATGCCTAGGCCAGGGTAAGAAATGGGCACAGGCTGATGGAGAATGGAGACAAGATCATTGGAGGAAAAGAAGTCAAGACACTGAGTCAAAGTGATTTGAAGGATTACTGACATAGACATATAAGATAGGAACTGTAACAGTAGTTAGGAGAGGGCAGTGACTCATGTAAAAAATCTTCAAGAAAGCTCTGGGGTGTGTTTGTGGATAGGGGAAGGGGGTGACTAGGAAATGGGACAACTGCAACAGGAGGAGTTCTGGCTTGTACAGTCCAATGACTTGAAGTTCAAAGCAAGAGAAAAGAAGAAAGGTCTGGATGTACAACAGGGAGATAACTTTTCCTCCTCTTCAAGACCTATGGTATTAAGCACTTGGGAGAAAAATAACAGCACTTAAGAGAGCTTAAAGGGAAACAGCATTCTTAGCAGAGCCAAGATTCTCATAGAGCAAAACATGAAGTAGATGTATAACATAATATGCGTGTAATTATTATTTTCATTTTTGAAATACTAAGCTTTTGGAATGATCTCTTCATTTTAGGTGGTTTTGATGCATTTCATAAGATGGAAAAACCTATTTTTACAGAGTAGAAGGCAAGTCTATCAGAATGAAGGAGAAATGTAGGCATTAGTATCTAAGCTTATAAAAACATCTTTTGGTAATGATGTGTTTTGACATTTTTGAAAATAAATTGCTGATGAGTCATTAATCAACTGTTCTTTAATTAAGGAATTCAAAATAGTAATTGAACAAACAGCTGGGAATAGAAATGAAATCTCACATAGACCCATCCTCAATCATTTGTGAGGGGGTGTGGGAATAAATTTAAATGTTTTTGAAATTTTAGATCTTGAAGCGAACTTACAACACATAAACTTATAATCATCATGCTTTTATATTGGGGGATTCAAAACTTAATTATGTATTTCCTCCCTTTTGATTTCACCACTGAATACAGTTTGTTGAAAGTTCAGAATAATCACTATCACTTTCTGTTTTTGTCTAGTTTAAATATATATGGCAACTTTCCTGAAATAAACATCTCTATATCTTTGGTCACATTGATAAATGGTATTAAATATGAATATCATATATTTAATAAATACCAATGTTTAGAGAAATAGAGGTCTTTATAAATTAATGTTAGTAGAATTACTCTGGCTATCATATTTTTCTAACAAAACTAAAAAAAATAGCTATTTAGCAATACATTTAAGAAATAAGTTTAATTCTTTATTTTCCTACACAGATTATTGAATCACACTATTATTTGCTTCTTGTAAACAAGATTTTTTTGGGTTAAATAAGATAATTCTGCAGGACATTGACATACAACTCTCTTTCTTTTAGACTAAGCACTTAATGACCCATATAACCATCTCAAAAATCTCTTAAACAACTTGCTGTAAAAAAAAATAGATAAATAATGGTCTTGTGCATTAGCCTTGCAGAGAGATTATGTTAGAGATGAACCAAATTAGAATTGAAAAAATACAGAATATAATAGCTTCTGTATGATTGTAAATGGAGGGCAGTACATACCTGTCTAGGAAACTGAACCAATCAATCTGAGAGTCTTTGAAATTATAAATGTTTTTCCTGTCTATGTAGACCTCAGCACTTTTTTCAGGTTTTAACATTGACATTTATGACTCAGCATTATTTAGCTATAATTCTTGTTTTCAGTAACAAATAAACACAAGAATATAATGACTCCCTGGGCATTCAAATTAATTCATACTTACTCATAGGCATTGTGTAAGGAAGTCTTTGTTGAATGTTTCTTGTAGATTTTTGATTTTTTTCAGAACAATCCAATATGAGATCAATTCAACAATTGGGTAACAAAAAGTCTATGAAAACATACTGCTATAAAAAAGCTGATAAGCCCTCCCAGGAGATAAGAAATGCTTAAGTGTGATACCTGTATCAGAATCCCCACGGTATTCATCTGTGTTTTAATCACTTGGTGCCTTTCATATACACATTTCACTCATTTCTCATCCTAGAATTTTGAAAGCAGGAGCAATTTCTGTTTCTTCTTTGCTTCTTCCACCACACTTACAACTATGTCTTGCATAGTGAATACCTGCCTTATGAATAATTCAATATAAGTTTCAATGAATGAATGATAATACATTTTGGATTCCCCCCAAGAAGCACAATATGAGATAAAGGTAACACACAGAGGCCTTATGGAGGAAACTTTTAGGATTAACACCTATGGAAGAAAAGGGCAAAAGCAGGATTAAGCAGGGGGAGGAGCTGTTCTGTGATACAATCTCAATGAAGGGCTCTGCAGCTGATCTACAAGGAACTCTTTCAAAGTGGTCTGCATTTGGAGAAATGGCCCTGGTGTTGATATCCACTTCTGAATCATCATTGATTTAGGCTGCAGGAAACAGAGGGAGTGTACCCTTGGGCGAGGCTCTGCTTCTCAGATTGAAGCAATCCTTAAAGCTGGACAACATCTGAGGGCTGTCAGCAGTCCCACTCTCAGAAGCTGAAGCAATGAAAGCCCTGAGAAGGGCTCTTGGAGGTGCATCCCAGCACCTACCACAAATGAATACAGTATATCATAGGTTCATCATGTCTTTAGCGTGCTAACAGATACACAAATTGTTATGGAGAGTCAAAGGAAAGAAAGATAATATATGGATGGAAATATTAAGAAAGGCTTCATGAAGCCTTTCTTCACTTGAGCTATCTATATATATTATATCTGAGATGTCTGTTGGATAACAAACACGAATATGAATACAATGAATACATATCACAGAGAGAATGCTTTGATTAAGTAAATATCATGAGCAAAGGTGCAAAAATAGAAATGACAAGGAAAATCAAGAAGAGAAAACAATAGTTTAGTTTAGTTGATGTATTATAAGATATTTGGGGGGAAAAATTAATATATGTGAATAAAGGTTAAATTATAGGAATAATTGAATTTCAGATATATTCATCTCCATTTTGTTTTAATAGTTCCATTATTTTAATGGAATAGCAGTTTTATTGTACTTGCTTCTTTACAATAGTTTGAAGTCAATTGACCATAAAAAATAATTAAATAAATTCTGTGTAATGAGAATGGTGGTAATCAGAATAAATTAGGTGTTAGAGAACATTGGTGCCACTAGTAGAATGGTAACATCAGAATCCAGGTCCCAGGTTGCATTTTCCAAAGGTCACACTTTCAGTTGAGTATGCAACTGCTCCCAACTCTAATCAGAGTTCTGGGATCTATTGGATCCACTGGGACCAGAACTGAGCCAAGACTTCATTAGTAATATAGTCAGTACAGACCAAGCCTGACTCTGCTAAGAGTTTGACTCCTGCATCTAACTGTTCTAAAAATTGCTAAAGCTCAATATGCCTCCCCTACTTGTTATGCTGGGTTCCTGCTCACAATTTAAGTCTTTTCTTTAATCCTCATTCTCATCTGAACTTCTTTACCCTTACAAGCTTTCCACAGTTTCTTGATTTTTTTATATCATTACTCCTTGTTTTCTAGGATCCATATAACTTGGTAATATCTTCTCAGCTAAAATGAAGCCAGACCCCAAAGTCCAAAATAGCTTCTTGGTTAAAAGAAGTAGGTAGGTGGGGGAGATTAAAATGACACTTCCCTTTCAGCCTAGGCAGCCCCATGTAAAGAAATCCCCCATATTTTTATTAATGTGACTTCTTCACCATTTTCTGAGTGCACCATTCTTCCTCTCCTCTGTGCCTTCTCCTGAGCTACTTCAAAACTGCAAAACAAAGCCCAAATTGGCCCTACCCTGTTTCCAACAAGATACCAAGTTATTTTTTGGAGACAACAAGACAAAACTGCAAGTCACGCAGCTGAAGCATGAGCAGAGGAGAAAATTTTGACCATAAATAACCCCTAGAACCAAAGCCTCCCTTACCCCCCAACAGAACCAAAGGACTGGGTCATGACCAAAACCTGAATGCAAGAACACTTTCAGAGGGAAGGATTCACTGTCCAGGAAGATCTGCTGCTGAAGCCCTTTTATCCTACCTTACCATAAATGGCCAAATTTCAAAGCCCTCTAATCAAAACCTATCCCTCCAGCAATTCCACATACCAACCCTCCTTCCCTAACTCAAGTTCGACCGAACCCCAGCTGGGGAAACAGATTTGAGAGCCTTGCCTCCTGTCTCCTTGCCCATTGACCTTGCAATAAAGCTCTTTCTTTTCTCAAAAGCCAGTGCCATAGTATCAGCTTCTATGTGCCTTGGGCAGCAAGTCCTTGCCTTATAACATTTCCTCTACCAAAAGTGTTTCTCCTTTTCACCTGTCAGTTTCTTCTCCCTCTTTATTTACCTAACTTTTTCATTCCATTCAAACTTCAACCTTGATGGAGCTTCTTGTGAGTATTTTACCTTATACCTTAGTGTTAGCCTTCCTTTCTATATAGTTGAGGACACTACACAGAAATTAATTGTACTTGTCTTTTTTTTTAATGAGTTTTTACTCTTAATCTTTAAAAGAACTATGAACAGAGGAGGGCAGCTTCGTATAAACACATTTCGACAGCAGTATCTACAATAACATCTCCATTGCCTGAGGTTAATATACAAATCTGTAAATTAAAATTTTGTTCTGAACTGAATTCATACTTTAATTATGATCTGAGCTAGAGAAAATCAGCCACTAGCACACCCAACCCCAGGTCCCTCTGCTGGAGGGAACTTAAGGCCTCCATGGTCACAGGCTGCACCATGAAGAGACAGCCCAGGACTTTTCATGCTACTTAAGCTCTAAGATTTTATGGAGAATTTAGCTTGTACATTTGCACCAAGGATCTTCAATGTGATGACTATCACAGTATACATTGTCAAGGACATTCACATGTGATAAGGTGGTTGCGAAATACAGATCTAAGGGATTCAGGTGAGATAATGCTCTGATGCCTGAACGCAGAGGCAAAGGAGGAAAGAGATCTCCCCAGTAGAGAAACATAGAAACAACATTAATATTAACGTACATGGAGATGAACTTGTAGATTTGTGTGCACTAGACCATCACCTTTAATTTTTACTGGAGAGCAAATGCACCTTCTGTTCATGGTTAAGTTCCTTACACATGCTATCTTTGCTCAGATTGAACATATTATTTTTTCACTGGCTAAGTTCCCAAGAAAGTCATGGGCAGGTCCTGTTCCTCTCTGCCCCTATTTACTAGTCTTGGCTTGGACCTACTCTTTTGGTCTGGATACGATGTCTTGGTATTTGATTTTTGGGTGATTGAGTGACTGTCTTCTTCAACAGGCTGTCAGACATACCAAAGATGTGGAGGTCATCCCACTGCAGGTCTTTGAGGGCGACAAGATTAAGTCTGTGGTTTCCCTGGTGACTCAGGTGAGGGCTCTCATGAGACAGCTTGCTGCAATAAATACCAAACTCCTTGAGAGCAGTAAAATTCTGTTTACTATTGTATCACCAGAGGCTAGAACAATACCTTGGTGATCATAGGTGTTAAATGAGATGCTAACGGTATGATAGAATTTGAGGATAAGTAAAAACAAAAAGAAAATGATCGTTCATTGTGGAATAAGCTGAGTTTGAAAATGAGACAAATAATAATTTTGGAATTGTTTAGCAGGCCTTGTGAAAATAGAGGTCTGTAGCTTGGTGAAAGGTTGGTAAGAGAGATCCACATTTGCAAGACATCTGCATATTAACTCGGCAAGACAGGGAGTGTGGGTGAAATTGCAGAAGCAGAAAATAGAGTGAAAGACCAGCTGTCTGCTCAGATCTATATCATGGGCTTGATTGCAATAAGTATCCTGATCTTTGATTTTCTTGTACAATGTTCTTGCTTCTTTATTGTTCTTTTTCTTTTATCCGTATTGTAAATGTTACCTATTATGTATAATAGGTAACTTGATTTCCTGTATTTCTGGGATAAGGCAGGATAAGAAATGAAACAAAATCTCAGAAAAAAAGACTAGTCATTGAGTGATAGAAGGACTAAGATTGGATCAAGACAGGAAGAAAAAAGTTTTGAAAAGCAGCAAGCACGGGGACATCTGAGAACGAGAAGTAAAAAGAGAGCATGGGGTTTTATCTTCAGCTTCATTGTGACTGTGGAGAGCAGCCTTAGTGCATGGTTGGAGGAGGATGGCAATGAGGGAGAATGGAGCTATTCCGAGACAAAAGACTGACAGCAAGTGTGTGTGTGTGTACTGACCACCCTGTGCAACTGAATTTAAGTTTTCTAAATTTGTCCAGACTAGAAGCATGTTTGATCCTGAACTGTAGGCAGAGCTGAGCCTGTGGGCAAGGGTCAGATGATAAAAGCAGACATAACAGGAGCTAAAGCCAAAGAATTTAATTTGTGGCACTGGTCTCCCCGGGAAACAGTTTTGCTTTCTACCCTTAGCAAACTGACTATTACCTTCACTCTTGGGAGCTACCTTGATACACAATGTAAATCTAACAAATCTATTGAAAATATAACTCAAAGAACATGTACTTTTGATGTAGAGTTGGCTCTGTGACCTCAAAGTCCTGTCAATGCCCTCAAAGGGAGCCCTTTTCTGGCAAGTTGCCTTTTATGGTTCATTTAAAATGTTCGTTTTCACAAACGCAGGGGGTGGGGGTATAGTGGTGGTGGGATGAATTGGGAGATTGGGATTGACGTATATACACTATTTTGTATTAGTTATATAAAATAGATAATTAATAAGAAACTGCTGTATAAAAAATAATAAAATTCAATTTAATTAGAAAAAATTAAATGTTCATTTTCTTTACCAAGATTCGTGTTCTTGTCTGGTCATGAATTTAATGGCTTGACCTCTTTCATGAATCTGGCTCTGAAAATCACTCCATAGTCATACATAAGTGTTTTGCTTCCTTCATTTAGGACTTTTGTCTATAAATTACGGATATTTTATTTTCATTGTAGGTCATGTGGTTGTAATTTTTACTCAACCAAATATCTCTCTATAAGTTGGACTTTTGGTAGTCAAAGAGGCCAATAGTAAGTTGTATGATGATGGTGTCTTAATTTTTGTCCCCTGAAAAGTAGTTCCTAAGAGAAGTGCTTTTGTGTAAGAGTTTATTTGGAAGGTAAACCAGAAACACGGTGAGAGACTAGGAAAGTAAGATGGGTAAGGGGGGATAACGAATAAAAAGATACATTAATGACCGTTATACACACATTAATAACTACTGCAGGAACCAGAGTTCAATGCCAGTGAGTAACTGCATTGAAAATATTTCAGAATAGTACCCTGACATAGGAGTAAGGTTGGTTGTTTATTCACCAACATTCCTCCTCATTGTTTGAAGTTTGCTACTGTAATCACTAGTCCCTTGGCACTTCCAAACTGTCCTACAGGCAGGTTGATCTTGCCCATGTAACCAAAGAAAACTGTCAAGCAGAGAGATATAAGTACCTCATGTAGGAAGGCATTGTGTATAGTGTGACTCCACCTCAGTCACAATTATCTTCTAGGGTGAACTAAGGGAATTTGAGGGAAGCACCAAGCACATCTTAGGTTCATCGAGCAGTCTATGCCTTGCACCATTTAGACATTAAATCCACTTAGGCCTTCACTGATTCTTCAAGGTAATGGATGATTATGATTCCTAGGAAAATAAGATCTACCACAAAGAAGTTACCAAAACTAGAGTTTAAACTGACACAGTCAATTCTAAGAACATAACTAATATTCATTATCTTTTGTCTACCACTTCTTTTAGTTTCTTCGTATTCACCTAGCACTTCTGTTCATCTAAGTTGCTTGACTAGTGGGGTGACACAGATCTTGGACATAGGATGCAATAGAAAGGACTGAGTTTTAGTTTACCATGTCCTTGTCAGGCCCTGGTTGCTATAATTTCCTGTTCACTCTTATCCCTGGGCATAGAGACGTCATGAGATACTCAATCAAATATCTTGTATCACAGACATACTCTTTTGTTTTTCCATTATGTAAGACCACTTCTCGTCACCTATAATAATCAATGTCAAAAATCACAGGCATGATAGTAACACTTATCTAAACTTTTAATCTAAAACTTCAGTTTGTCAACATGAAAAGAACACAATGATCAGGGGGCAGTCAGTCACTGCTATACGTTAAATGGAAATCTTACTATGTTCTCTGATAGAAACTAGCATATAATCCACTACCTCCCTACTTTGGAGCATTAGCTTCTTGGCACTTCCTCTCTGTCCTGGGCATAAGCTGGTCATGCCCTGCAGCCAGAGAAAGCTCTCAAGTAGGGACACATTTTCATAAAGTAGGAAGAAATGGACATATATAATAGCTGTCCTGCAAAGCTGAGGGGGTTAAGGGAATAGAGGTTGGCACTGGCAGCTACAGATTGATAGCTAAAATATTAAGAGTACACCTGGTGTGTATGTTTATGTTTCTGCTCCTGGGAGATGAAGTATCTGATAGTATTGTAAATGATGGGTACAGAATTTATAATAAGATGGCAATAAGGTATATTGAGGAGAATAGTAAACCAGGGTAGTACATCCAGTGACCAGAATTCCATGGATGTGAAGGCAGTGAGAAGCATCATTAAGGGAGGGGCTAGAGGTAAGTAAGGATGGAGAGAGCTCCGTAGCTCTGTGGCTCAGCATCAGTGCTCACCAGACTCAGATAGTGAGCCCAGATATGCTGTAACTGGTTACATGTATCCTTGTGAGACAAGGAGTCTCATGTTAAGAATTTAGTGAACATAGCTTTTGTTCACTCCTAGAGGCGATGGTTAGTAAGAAATCTTTCTTCTGAATTTGATTCTGGGTCAATGACTTGGTGCCAGAGATAAAACAGTTTTCAATGCATTTCACTAGACTTCCTCCTTACCCTCCTGCTCTCTTATCTCACAGACTGGCTAAAATCAGTCTCAACTGTTCAATGCAGTGGTCTATGATCATTGAATAACAATATAATATTCATATATATTTTTTTAATTTGAAGTTCTTATGTACAAAGAACTAGGTTGTATATCCAGAAAGAGAATCAAAATCGATCCCTGAGTAGCCCAAAGAACCTTATTTTGCAGTGACAATTACCTGAAGTCCCTAATACAATTTAAGTTTATTGAAGATGTTTTCTCTTTATTAGTAATGTGATCATAATCTCCATTGGATATTGAGCTGGATAAATAAAGACAACTAAATTTTAATTGTTCAAATGCAGTATTCATTAGAAAATCTTAACGAGAAGGGAAAGAAATAGAATTTGTATTTAACATGTAAAAATTAGACTAAAGGATTAAATTTTTATGATTATCACAGCCTGCTATCCCTTTCCACCTATATCCAGGATAATCAAAGTGATTTTCCTCTTTCTCTCTCTTCTCTCAGACTCTCTCTCTCTCTCCACTTTTGCAGGTTTACCTGTGCCTTCAGTTTTGGACCTATAATCTCCTGGACCTCTTCTAATCCCTAACACCAAAAAGTAGTCCAGCTGAAGTTTATGGTAACTTAGTGACAGATAAATATTGAACTAAACAAGAATCTTTTGATACTTTTACTCTCATTTGAGGATGCTTATATATTTATAAATATGGGTGTAAACTATCTTCATAAAGCACTATTTTAGTCATTTTTATACTCATGCTTTTGTATTTTAGGTGATTTTAGCGACATGCACAGTATACTTATTCTATTACATATATTTTGTGAAGCTTTCAAATGCAGTTACAAAGAGTAAAGTAATTGTTTTTTCATCTCTAGTGATTGCAATATGTAGCTGTATTTTTATTTTTATAAATCTGAATGCAGGTTATCTCTTTACCAGGGAATACACTAGCTGATATTAATCCTCCCAAACAAGATAATATTATAGCTTTTGAAATTGGTATCAACACACAAGTTAATGAACAACTCAACATTCTAAGGAAAACTATGTTTTAATTGCCAAGTACAGTTAATTAACTTATAAACTATAATCTGGTATATAAGAGATGCTATCTTTCATATTTCTTCTTAAAAATTCTCAGCATTTATATGTTAAGAAAGCTGAAAGAAACACTTTCCCCAAATAATTATTTTCTTTAATATTGGAATTATTTTATACATTTTTTTTTTTTTTTTTTTTTCTGTACGCGGGCCTCTCACTGCTGTGGCCTCTCCCATTGCGGAGCACAGGCTCCAGACGCGCAGGTTCAGCGGCCATGGCTCACAGGCCCAGCCGCTCCGCGGCATGTGGGATCCTCCCAGACTGGGGCACGAACCCGTGTCCCCTGCATCGGCAGGCGGACTCTAACCACTGCACCACCAGGGAAGCCCTATACATTTTAAATTTATTAACTTTATTGCATAGTATTTGTGGAACACTTCTTGTCTTATTCCACTTACAAATCTGTAGTGTTTATGATGTTCTATATTTTCAACTTATCTACATTTTCACTTTTCTTTGAGGCCTACCTAGTTCAAATGGCAGTGACTGAATTATTCATTCTCAAGTATCCAAATGAACTGGGATCTGTGAGGTAGGGGAAAAACTAAACATGACAACTGGAGTCTGAAAAAACTGGATTCAAATCTTAGGTCCTGTTATTGTGAGATTTTAATAAACTGAATAAGATCATGGAAAGTGCCTGGAACCATACTTTTTTTTTTAATGATCTCATATATTCTCTGAACTCACATATAATTTTCTGTATCTCTTTATTACATAAAAGATAATAGGCTACTTATATACATGTCTTTTCAAGCTTGCAAGATTGACATTCAAGAAGGATCTTCCTGGACCGGGGCACGAACCCGTGTCCCCTGCATCGGTAGGTGGACTCTCAACCACTGCGCCACCAGGGAAGCCCCAGGCATTTATTTTTAATGCTTTACGTATATAAATTTATTTATTCCTCACAATAATCCTATAATGTTGGGACTTTAATGAATCTTGATTTATGCCACATTGCTTAGTTTTCATTTGTATTTATAGTTAATTCTAGCACAAGGGAAGACTTTGGCAAAATGGTGATCCAATTGCGTGGCCTATAGTGGGTGGGATTCAGATGGGAAAATATGAATAATTTCTTAATATTAAAGAAGTGGAAAACTGGTATATATTAAAGTTCACCAATTATTTTTAAGGAATAAGGTGAAACTGTGCTTAGGAGACACTTTGAAAGCAGTGGAGTTAAGAAACCTGAACAAAGTGGTGTTTTAAAATGTATTCCTTTCTCTGATGTTAATTTTGTATGTCAACCTGACTGGCCATGGGGTGCCAGATTAAATATTATTTCTGCGTGTGCCTATGAGGATGTTTCCTAATATGATTAGCATTTGAATCCATGGACTCAGTAGATTGCCCTCTCAATGTGGGTGGGCATCATCCAATCTGCTGAGGGTCTGAATAGAACAAAAGTCAAAGGAAAGAGGAATTTGCCTCTTTTTTCCTGCCTCACTGGTCAGTTGGGACATCTCATCTCATCTCCTGCCCTTTGCCTAGGATTTACACCATCAGCTTCCCAGGGCTTCAGGTCTTCAGACTCAGAGTGAATTATATTATATTCAGACTCACACCAGCTTTCCTGGGTCTCTAGTTTGCAGATGGCAGATGGTTGGACTTCTCAGCCTTTATCATTGTGTGACGCAATAATACATTATTATTATTTAATAATAAATCTTTCATTATATACACATATTTACCCTATTGGTCTCTTTCTCTGTAGAACCCTGATTAATACACTTTCTTTATATCTACTCAATGAGTTCTGCTATGGGTCAGGCCCTAAATTTTGTCCTGGAGATTTGTTGAACTGTGGTAGATTGAATTACTGGTCCCAGATCTTCACCCTGCCTTATAGCCTTGCCCTTTTCCAGGTAATTTAACAATTCCACTCACAAAGGAATCTGCTTCCATGTCTTTTGACTTTGGACTTGTGATTTGGTTGACAAGTGGGATGTTAGTAGATATGACACAACCAGGGGCTTACAGAGTTCAGCTTGTTCTCTTTGTCCACTGCCACCTTTGTTCATTTGAAGAACCACCTTGCTGAGCTCTGGCTAGATCAGCCAACAGGTAAATGAGCCAGCCTAGCTGAGATCAGAAAGGCTACCCTAACCAATTCACAGAGGTTTAAGGGAAAAAAACAAACAAGCAAAAAAGTTATTTTTATATGCCACTGAAATTTTGTAGCTTTGTTTGTATTATAGCAACAGCTGTCTGATACAGACGCATAGAATATAGTTTGTGGCCTGCAGTGATTCATGTTGAAGTGGTTACAATTATATAAACACATACAATACTATGTGATTATGACACTAAGGCAGGTATTTAAAAAGTACTCTCCAAGCACATATGTGGAAAAACAAACACAGATTGTCTTCAGCATTGTGATTGGATACTTGGTCATGTGTATACATTTATAAATTCAAGGATGAGTGTTCTTAACTGGTAATTTGGCATTTCAGTACATTTAGAGAGATATGAAAATTTAGTGTGGTAAAATAATCATAGAGATTTCTGCAGAGCTTTCTAGTTGCCTACCCAATATCCATTCTCCTCTCCCCATGCAAAGGCACACTAAATTGATCAGTAAAGCCAAGCAAAGAGGGCATCACCCAGCCACACTTGCAGCTTGGTGTGGCCATGTAACATAGAATCTGATTAACGTAATGTAAACAGAAGTGCTGTATTTGACTTTCAAAAGGCTCCTTAAAGAAAGCTTACTCAGTTGAAAACGAACCCTTTCTGCCGTTTTCCTCATCTTGTATTAAGGTGCAGACCCAATATCCTGGTAACCATCTTGA
Organism: Delphinus delphis; assembly: GCF_949987515.2. Taxonomy (NCBI): domain Eukaryota; kingdom Metazoa; phylum Chordata; class Mammalia; order Artiodactyla; family Delphinidae; genus Delphinus; species Delphinus delphis. The sequence continues at coordinate 25,145,684 of NC_082686.1, forward strand.
AGCATGAGTGGACTTGATGGTGTATATCAGCACTGATGATGACACCATAGAAAAATAAAAGAACCTGGGCTCCTTTCAGAGGTAGAAAGCACTATAACTTCTGCCCCAGGTATTTTGTTTTAAGTCTGTTTTAATCTGTCTTATTTTAATTTTTTTTTATATTTTCTGAGTATTCATAGAGGCTATCCCTAAAAAATCATAACGTAGGTGAAATTTTTCCTGAAAATGAGTGTAAAGATGCAAAACAATGTTTAGTTCATATTTTAACTCCCAAAGGCATGTAGAAAAGGTTTATTTTTCTCAGTGTTGGTATTTAGGACCATAATGTCCTCCAGCTTCCCTATCTATACCTTCTGTAGCACGTCTGAATCTGTTAATGCTCTGCTTCATCTGTATTCGTCCTGCTAATACTGTCAGTCAGGAAGGATCTGAAATATTCATTCATTCATACAGGACTTATTCATTATTTATAACATTTCACTTTGTCACATACTCCAGGTCTATATCCTTTGGGCAATTTAAAAAAACTTAAAGTAAAAAATGAATATCAAATATTAGAATTTTTAAAATAATCAACTTGATGGCCAGAACATCATACCATCTGAAATTTTGACATCTTCTATAAAAATATTTCATCATTACTACTACTATTCTCTATCTCTTGAATAAATACTTTTATTAAAAAATGAAAGTTCAGATCACTGAATTGATAGATGAATTTTATTCTGATGAATGTCAAGACTGGACCCACTCACCAACTTTATAATTCTTCAAGGCATTAAATACTCATGTGAAAATAAAAACAGAAGGAATAAAAATTCTTCCCTTTTAAGACAAAGCAGCGTAATTTCCATCATTGTCTAGGACTTAGCCTGTTTGTCTCATCAGCTTGACTCCTCGCTCCTCCTCTACATCTTCCCTCAATAATTGTGGATATTTTCAGGCCTCAGCTAAGAAAAGAAATCATTATTCTTCATAATTCTTGCCTTACTTATTATTGTTGAGGAGATAAGCATCTCTCGTTATTCCATTTCATATGAAAAACCTTCTCTTTGTATCTTAAAACTTCCTTTTAGATGATTTTTACTGTTTAAGTTTTGACATTTATGTTTATATTTCATTTTCAGTTCATTTTTGTATACATTTTTAGGTATAGAACAAAGTTTATTATTTTTTAAACCTATGGATATCTAATTGCTCTATCATCATTGTTGAAATGACTAACCTAACTCCTCTGAATTACTTTTATACCTCTTTTTGAAAATCAGTTATATATATATATACATATATACACACACACATATATATACCCATGTATATAGATATATTTCTAGATTGGGTTTTTGGTTATTTGATTTATTTCTCTATTTTAACAACAAATATTATTGTAGCTTTATAATAAGTCTTGAAACCAGGTAATATTAATTCCCCAACTTTGTTATTCTTTTTTAATGTTGTTTGGCTCTTGTAGGTACTTTGCATTTCCATATAAATTTTAGAATCAATTTTCTAATTTCTACCAAACTTGCTGAGATTTTAATTGGAACTTTCTTGAATCTATAGAGAAAATTAGGAGGAATTTACATCTTAAAATTATTGAGTCTCCAGACCCATGAATATGGTATATCTCTCTATTTATTTAAGTCTTCTTTGATTTCTCTCAGCAATATTATGCAGTTCTCATCAGTTCTCAGGGAACACATATTTCACATTTTTTAGATCAGTTTCATTCCTAAATATTTTATACTTTTATACTTCAGAAATTATATGTTTTAATTTCTAAAATTTTATTGCTAGTGTATAGAACTTTAATTAATAAACTCATTTATTAGTTCTAGTTACTTTAAAAAATAGATTCCATTAGAATTTCTACATAGATAATCACGTCATCTATGAATAGAGACAATTTTTCTTCTTTCTTTATAATTTTTTTTTTTTTTTTGCCTGATTTCTCTGGCCAGAGTCTCAAATACAATGTTAAGGAGAAGTAGTGAGAGTGGACATCTTTGTCTTGTTTTTGATATTGGTGAAAAAGCATTTATACTTTCACCATTAAGTTTAGTATTAGCTATAGATCTTGATATTAGCTATAGATGCTTTATCAGGTAGAGGTATTTACCTTCTATTCCTCGTTGGCTAAAAGTTTTTAACAAGAATGGATGTTGGATTTTTCAATTAAAAAAAAAAGAGGCAAAAGGTTTGAACAGACATTTTACCAGAGAATATATATAGATGATAAATAAGCCTATGAAAAGATGCTGAACATCACTGGCCATTAAAAAAATGCAAAGTAAAATTGCTATGAAATACTGTTATACATCTATCAGAATGGCTTAAAATAAAAAGGCCAATCACACCAAGTGTTTTTGTGAGAATGTAGAGGAACTAGAACTCTCATACACTGCTGTTGAGAACGTAAAATGATAAAGCCACTTTGGAAACAGTGTGGCAGTTTCTTAAAAATTTAATATATATCTCCACTTATGAGTCATCCCTTCTATTGCTAGGTATTTACTCAAGTGAAATAAAAGCACATGTCCATAAAATAACTTATAAACAAATGTTGTTAACAGCTTTATTTGTAATAATCAACTCTAATGTCCATCAGCAGATCAATGGATAAACACATTGTGGTATATACATACAGTGGAATAATATTCAACAATCAAATGAAATGACCTATTGATAATACACAACACGTTTACTCTCAAAATAATTATACTGAGTGAAAGAAGTCGGAGAAAAGAATACACACTACAAATAACTCCATTTATGTAAAATTTTACAAAATGCCAACTAATGTCTAGTGAACAAAATTAGATGAGTGGCTTCCTGAAAATGGTGGGCAGGTGGGCAATAAGAAATGATTAGGAAGGGACTTAAGGAAACTTTTGAGATAATGGATATGTTGATTACTTTGACAGTGGTGATGGCTTCACAGGTATATACATAGAGCAAAACTTGTCAAATTATACATTTTTAATTCATACAGTTTAATGGAAGTTAATCACACCACAATAAAGCTGATATCTAGAATAAGGAAGGGGCAGCCTGAGTCACTCACAAATCTTGTTAAAAATACTTATTTTAAAATTGTGAATTATATAGATGCTTGTCATAAATAAGACAGACATTATTATTTTGACAATTCTTTAATACCTCCTCTAGGCAGTAGTATTACTGAATAGATTTTTTAAATGTGTTAAACAATCTAGTATTTATAACTGCACCAGAAATCACTCTATGTTGGTTTATTGTAAACCAGACTAGCAAATTATTATTGACCATTTGTTTGTGATAGAGAGTAGCTTGATAATGTTTCCTATACTGTATGCTGTTTACCTAGAAATATTCATCATCCATGTTCTAGTCATCACCACCCATCTATTCACCAATAAAGTGCATTCCCTCCCAGACATATTGACAAGAGATATTTGTCGAATTGTGCATTTTAATCTTAATTATTTTATACAATATTTTTAAATAGTAGATGTTATTTTAAACATCAAAATAGCAACTTAGCTGATAAACCAGCATCAGTTATAAGATATTCCACTAATATCTCATTAAAATATATATGTGAGCAATGTAGGTGATGCTACTAAGACAGTTTTTGTTCATTTGGGGAAAATAATTGAGTTAATTATAATGAAGTCTCCATAAAAGTAACAGAATTATTGGTGGATCTTTAGGGGAAAAATATTGGAAATAGTCCTTTGGACTTCTGTAAATTATTTAAAATTCAAATATCTGATTAACTGTATTTCTTTCATGCCCCTTCTTAACTCTCATCCCCAAAGCAGCTATAATTTGGGGGAGTAAAATATTTAAATTATGGAGAAAAAAATTGGGAGAGTGTAATATGTCAACTTTATGTGCCCACTTGACTGGGCTAAGGTATGCCCAGACATTCAGTCAAACAGTATTCTGGGTGTGTCTGAGATGGTGTTTCTAAATGAGATTAACATTTCATTTTATTGACCTGAAACAGATAGACTGCCAGATATTTCTCCAGCAAAGATTCGTTGATTTGGGATCAGCAGAGAATTGCACTTCAGGGTCTACAACAATGGTGAGGCATATATAGATGCCCAAACAGAAAGGGAAGGAAAACACTTTTATAGAAGTGAAAAGGAAGGTGGAAGGGCTACAGTAAACAAAGAGTCTATGGCTTTTCATTGGCTGAGTTCTTGTCAGGAAAGAAAAGAAATCTCTTCTTCCTGTTGGGCTCTGCTATTGTCACAGGGTGAGAGAGCTCCCCTTCTGGTCTCCAAACTCTTACTGAGGTTTCTGTTTATTGTTTACATTTTCCCCTTTTCATCAAGATCTTTCTCTGAAAACACTGCTGGTCAAGAGTCAGGTTTTCTATGGGCTTCCCTGGTGGTACAGTGGTTGAGAGTCCGCCTGCCGATGCAAGGGACGAGGGTTCCTGCCCCGGTCCGGGAAGATCCCACATGCCGCGGAGCGGCTAGGCCCGTGAGCCATGGCTGCTGAGCCTGTGCGTCCGGAGCCTGTGCTCCACAATGGGAGAGGTCACAACAGTGAGAGGCCCGAAAAAGAGTCAGGTTTACTAGTTTTTGCAGCTTTTGTCCCTCAATGCCAGAAAAGACCTTTCCTGGGTATAATGTCCCATGTCAGAAGGAAAGTGCACATATTGGAAATTTATTAAGGTTACATTCAAGTAACAAGGAGGGGTAGGAGGGAGAACTCTCAGGCACTTTTTGTATAAAGTCCATATGTTATCAAGGTTATAGACACTGGAGATCATCTGAAGCATTAGGTCATCATCAAATGTTTAGTGACAAACTTCCAACAGGCCTGGTCCAGATATCTTTGGAAAGCTGTTTCATCAGAAGTCATCTGCTTCAATTCTAGGAACAATTTACTTTCAAGGTAGCACATTCTTTTTCATATTCTATTCCATTTAACTTTTTTTAAGGCCTTGAGACCATGTCATCTGGTTCTTCCCATAAAATTGGGTTGGATTTGTTATTGTTGAGTAAAACATATAGAGGTCCGGACATAAGAGAGAAATTTGGAGTACAATTTTGGCAATAACCAACTAGCCCAAGAAAGCCTCACAGTTGGTGCTTAGTTTTGGGTTTGGGAAACTTAGGACGCCATGAAGTCCATCTGGATCTACGTGTACCCCTTGTTCTGATATCAGATGCCCAAAACCAGATGGACAAATTGCAAATTTTCTTTGGAGACCTTATGTCCCTTTAAGGTTAAAAACTTTAGCAAGTGAATGTTCTCTTCCTGGGAGGGGGCTTGAGAAGGAGAGCAAAGAAGCAAATCATCCACATATTACAACAGAGTAGAAACTCTAGGGAACTTAAGAAACTCAAGGGTGTGTGTCACCCAGATCAGCCTTTAGGATTTAGGAGAAATAAGAAGGACTCCCAGTGTAACTCTGAAGCCTTACTGTCTAGGTGGATTGTTTTTCTTGTTAAGTAAAGGGAAAAAGGTATTGGCTGGCTCCATTAACTGGAATACTAAAGAATGCACAGCATAAATCAATTAGAGTAAAGATTTACTTTGTTGGGAATAGATATTAGTAATGTATGAGAATTAGGAATAACAGTGTGTCAAGGGATAACAATGTTGTTTATTGCTCAGAGGTCCTGGACAAACTTTCACCCTCAGTACTTAGGTTTTCCTACCTGTAAAATGGGAGTGTTAATGTGACTAGTACAAGGGATAAGGAGGCCTTGAGACTTGTAATCTTCCATTATGTCCTTTATACCTTGAAGGTCTTCTTTACTTATAGCATATGATTAATAATGCGAAGAAGTTTTGAGGGGTCTGTTTGAATCTTGATGGGAGGTGCATTGTGAAATTTGCCAACAACAGTTGGAGATTTTGCCCATAAGGAAAGTGGCAGCTGATTCAACAGGAACAAATAATCAGTGTTTCCAGAATCAGCTCTAGTACCTACTGTCAGAGTCAGAACAAATAAAAGATGTCAAAGTGTCATTTAATTCACCTGGTTGGTTACATTGATTTCTAGAATTATTTTATTCCAGCATAATACTTCTCTTAGAAGTCTCCACCTAATAAGTGGACAAGGGCAGAGGAGAAAAGGGTGTGTATCTTCCAAAGGGCCTAAACAAAAGGAAATAAGTTCAGAGACAGGATCCTCTTGAGGTTTATTAGAGATTCCCACTATCTGAACTATTTTAGTACTGGGAGGTAGGGACAGTTTTATAGTACTGGGGTTGAGCACCAAGAGAGTGGCTCTGTTGTCCATTAGGACTGGAAGAGATTTATCTCCAGTCTGGAGAGATGTTTCTCCAAGCCAATTAAGAGGAAGGAAGGGGCTTCTCTGGTGGAGCAGTCGTTGAGAGACTGACTGCCGATGCAGGGGACATGGATTCATGCCCCGGTCTGGGAAGATCCCACATGCCGCAGAGTGGCTGGGCCTGTGAGCCATGGCCGCCGAGCCTGTGCGTCCGGAGCCCGTGCTCCGCAACGGGAAAGGCCACAAGAGTGAGAGGCCCGCATACCGCAAAAAAAAAAAAAGAGGAAGGAAGAGCCCCCGTAGTTCCTTGGAGCCCAGTCATTGAGAATTAGGAGGATGCTGGAAAGGCTGATTTGAGGGCTGAAGGCACCTAAAGGGCTTATTTGTATCAATCTCTTTCCCAATCTTCTGGCTGTTTGCAATAACAGCAAAAACTAGGAGGATTTGGTTTCACTTAGGAGCCTTCATTTGCTGGAGTTGAAGATTAAGAATTTTGGCAACCTCTCTTGGAAGTGACTCATGTAGAGTATGAGAGAGCTGATTTGTCAGATTAACTAAATCTGAAGTGGACAGTTTCTCATTCCTTCCTGGTCCTTTTTTACTAGAAAGGAAAAGTCTCAGTTCAGTCCATTAATAAACATACAGTTAAAAGCTAGTTGGGTGGAATCAACATTTGATGGAAGACCAGATTTTTTTAAAAAACAATCTACAGTTGATAGTAATAGTTAATAGTAGGTTCAGAAGATTTTCTTGTGCAAGTCTGAATTTTGTTCCAATCAATAGTAATTGCTTTCTGAAGTTACCTAATGATTGCTGATTGCCCATATAAGTTAGTGGGCTGTTTTCTGGGTTGTAATTCTAGAGACCTTTCAGGATTTTCCCAATTAGTAGTTTTCATTCAATGCTAGTCCTGGCTTTCACCCTTTCACGGAGAAGCAAAAGAACTAGCTGATATAGGTCAGAGAAACCATGTTGATAAATTTGAATGACTATATTAAATTCCTCAGCAAACGTGAGGAATTTCTTCAGTTATGTTAGGAAAATCTTTACTATGGCTCACAGCTCAGCTTTAACCCAGGAAGTCTAAGAAATGAAGCGTTTAGCCTCTGAATCCTCAGAAGACTTAATTTTAAAGGGACAGGTTCTGATAAGTTTAGAGGAAAAGGGAGTAGGGAGAGTTTCAGAGAAAAGGGGAAGTTTGCTGGGAGCATTAGTATGGTGAATTTGAGGTTATGGGGGTGGTGTAGAAGGGAAGGAAGGAGATGGAGCCAGACGTGGAGCCTGAGAGAAAGAAACCAAGGAAGAAGAGCCTGAGGTTTCAGGAGACATTTTGTTTTTCTTAAATATTTTTTATCTCAGTTAATCTTAAAATCTTATTATGCAGAAAGGCAATTTTAGGCTCCTGAAAAGTTGAGAAACCACAAAATGCCAACAGGAATAAGCAGTCCACTCACTTCTGGAAAATTTTGAGCTATTATAGTCCAATTCAATTTCAAGGAAATTAAGTTTGGGGATTTCACAAGTCTCCCATAGTGGCCACTGATATTCTAAATTGCCTTTAGTCATGCATGTTTATTTTAGTTAGAAATGAGCATGAGGGGGCTTCCCTGGTGGCGCAGTGGTTGAGAGTCCGCCTGCCGATGCAGGGGACACGGGTTCGTGCCCCGGTACGGGAAGATCCCACATGCCACGGAGCGGCTGGGCCCGTGAGCCATGGCCGCTGGGCCTGCGCGTCCAGAGCCTGTGCTCCGCAACAGGAGAGGCCACAACAGTGAGAGGCCCGCATACCGTAAAAAAAAAAAAGGAAGGAAATGAGCATGAGGAAGGACCTCTGCTTTTAAACATAAAACTGGACAGAGCCTTTGTGAGAGAAGCACCCTCAAAATACTTAGATAACTGGGATCCCATTTCCTAGAGGTTTTTCCTCTAGAGCAAAGAACAATTTTCAAGCAGCATAAACAGCTTACAGCACAAATGGCTCAATTCAAATAGTGTGCAAGCTAACCCCAGCCTGTCTTAAGGAGACAGTTTGGTCTTGGAGGAGCCAGGCCAGAGACCTTTTCTTTAGCCAGTGCCCAGAAGACAGCTTTCCAAAGGAGTAGGCCAAAAGCTGAAAACCTGGCACCGTTTCAGATAAAGAACACTTGTTCACAAAGGAATGGGTAGAGGCTAGACAGCTTCAGGAGAAGCAGCCCCTGTTCTGAATGGAAAAGGCCAGAGGCTTGCCAGTTTCAGGGAAACAGTGTGATCTCAAAATCAGACTGAAAAGCCAAATGAGTATTCGCATACAAAACACGGCCTAACCAGAAAGGCAGAACCCTTAAATGGATCCCCAGTAAAGCTTGGAGAGGTTCAGATGCAAGGAATGCATGAGCTTGAATCCAGGAGAAGGATGTACCTTCAAACAGTAGGCTCTGTGAGAAAAGCAGTGAGTGACAAAGGTCTCATTTGTGGGTACTGGACCTTTTGCTTACCAGCTCAACAGCCCTCGAGCTGTGAGGGGTCCCTGTACAGTCTTCCAAAACATTGACCTGAAACAATAGACAGCCAAACTTTTCTCCAGAAAAGATGGAGTTATTTGGGATCAGTAGAGAACTGCAGTTCAGTGTCTGTAACCATGGAAAGCCATGTACAAGTTCCCACATGGAAAAGAAAGGAGAACACTTTTATAGAGGGAAAAAGGAAGCTGGGAGAGATATAGTAAACAAAGAGCCCATCCATGGCTTTTCATTGGCTGACTCCTTGCCAGGAAAGACAAGGAGTCTTTCTTCTTCTTAATGGTCTCTGCTATTGTCACAGGGTGAGAGAGCATCCCCGTTTGGTCTCCCAACTCCACTTAACTGAAGTTTCTGTTTATTAATTTTTTACAAGTTGGTGGAGTGAGTAAAACAGACCCTCTCCAATACAAGTGGGACCAGTTGAAGGATTGAGTAACCAAAAGACTGACCCTCCAGAGAGTAAAGGGAACATCTCCTACCTGACTGCCTTAGAGCTGGAATATGGATTTACTTATGCCTTTGGACTCAAACTGAAACACAGGCTTTTCCTAGGCCTAAGGCCTACTGATCTCTGGACTGGAGCTATACTGTTGGATCTCCTGGTCCTCAGGCCTTCAAACTGAGACTAGAACTACACTATTGACTCTCCTGGGCTTCCAGCTTGAGGGCTGCTGATATATATATATATATATATATATATATATATATATATATAGAGTTTCTGTTTCTCTGCAGAACCTTGACTAACACAGATTTTGGTACCAAGAATGATTGAAGAGGAACAGAATTGTAAGGATAAGTTTTCTAATTTAGTTCTGGGGGTTCTGGAACTGGCTCTCAAATCTTATTATATTTAAAGATATGAATGACTTTATTTCCAATAGTAAAAGAGATCATTGATAGCCTACAGAATGATCTAGCAATGGAGGTATACAAAATGTCACCACTGGGTAATCCTAATCAACCTTTTGTAAGACGCAAGGAGCTTGATAACTGTGTATTTGATACTTTGGGATTTTTTTCTCAAACTAATGAATGTCAGTGAGACTGGTGGGGTGCTCCTAATGTCAATGGACAAAGTAGGGAAAGAAATGAATGATATCAGGGATTTTAATTCCAAGGTCAAGGGTCACATGAAGACCTAGAAACTTCTGTGTGTGCCCTGAAAGAGACTTATCTTCGATAGGCACAAGACTGAGAATGTTGAAAACCTAACCCAGAATTCCTTCCTGCCAATGGATGAATTTCAATGCAAATTAAATTCCCAACCTCACAGAGTGTCTACTGTAAATGTGAGGGCATTACTTTGTAAAGAATGGGATCCTATAAGCTGGAAAGGGGACTTGTGGGAAGACTCCAGTAAAGTTGGGGATATCAAACCCCTAAATTCTGGTGAGTCTTCTTTGCCTATGGAAGAGGCCTCCCCACTCCCAGAGGAAGCAGCCTCCACATCCTCCGTGTAAATGCCTCTCCACCTTGTCTGAAAAGATCAACTCTGCATTCCCTGAGGAAACTGTGATGACCTCCCCAGAGGCAGTTGTTATCGCAAGACAATGCAGATTCTCCTCAGGACTCAGTCCCCTCCCCCAGTCTTCTTTGCTTCTAGGCCTATAATTAGACTCAAGTCTCAGCAGACCCCTAAAAGTGAGGAATAAAGTGTAACCTATGAGGAGGTGCACTAACACCTCCAAATAGCTACTTGAGTTTTCTAATTTACACAGACAGAAATTTGGGGCACATGTCATCCGGGCATGGAAGGGTGTGGGATAATGTTGGAAAAAAATATAAAGTTGGACCAGGCTGAATTTATTGATATGGGCTCTCTAAGCAGATTCTATGTTTAATATTGCAACTTGGAGAGTTAGAAATGACTAACAGTTTGTTTGCCTGAAACATAGATCATTGACAGGTGGCCCATAGTGAATGAGTTAGAAATGTCAGACTGAAGATGAATCTGGCCTCTGTACCCCAACACCAAATTAAATCTCAGAGACAGAGTTTTGGGTGAAGTAGGAAAGAATAGATTTATTGCTTTGCCAGGCAAAGTGGGCCACAGCAGACTAATGTCCTTAAAACTGTGTGTCCCAACCTGGAACATGTAGTGAAGTGTTTTATAATAATGGTCCAAAGATGGTGTGAACAGCTCATGGACATTCTTCTGATTGGTTGGTGGTGAGGTAAGTGGGAGTCAGCATCAACCTTTTGGTTCCAACCTGTCTGGGGTCTACGTGTTTGTGGGCAGCATACCGTTAACTTCTCCCACTTGGTGAGTACGCAGAAATTTTTCAGTATCTGCAAAACTGCTCAAAGATATTGTTATGTATACCCCTTGAGGGAGAACCAGGACCTTGCCCCAAGGCTGCACTATTGTTTCTTGACTGTTCCTCCCTTTTCTCTGTATTGCCTCCCTTCTCTAATTAGCAACTGTTTGGGGCAAGGTCATGGAGGCTGAATGAAGCCTATTTCCTGTAATTGAGAAATGGGGGACACAGAAAGGCTTTTGTGCCCAGGAACCCCACAGGGTTCTGCTCAGTTTCAGAACCTACCTTGATTTAATGTAGAAGAAGTGATTCAAAGGCTTAGTGGGATTGGAATTTTAGAGTAGATTTGTCATTTAAAAACTACTCACCCACACTGGGAAGGTCCAGAAATACAACTTTCATCACATCTGTGAGGAATACTTTTGTAAGCTCTGTGATCACTCTTTGTTGTAGAACAGACCTTACAGTGGGCACTGTGGTCACTGAATTGGGAAACCTAAATACAAGGGGAGTAATTGATCCTGGAGTGGTAGGAACAAAGTGTCAGCATCAACCACCAAAGGCAAGGTGAGTGTGGTTCCCATAAACAGACCTTAGGGTGAAAGCAGTAATAAGAATTGTTTGACTCACAGAGACCTATGACATTGGCTAGTTGATCCTGGAGTTCCTAGAAGTGAAATAAATAGGAAATCTATTAACGTGTTACTTGATCTGTAAAAGCAGAAAAATTCTAGAACAAGTGAACAAAAGTCTAAGCTGAATCAAACACAGATTTCTGAGCCAGTTTGCAGACCCAGAAAACTTTGAATGAAGAGAAGGTTGGGCCCCCTTGAGGAGGGCCCCTGGTACACTGCTAAAAATGTATCATTCATTTTTCTCCTAGCCTTACTCAAAGGGACCTATGATCTTTTGCCAGGGTAACTGTGTGTTGGGGGAAAGGAAATCATCAGACTTTGGGGGGCAACGGCTCTGAACTGACACTAATACGAGGAGACCCAAAACATCACTGTTGTCTATCAGTCAGAGTAGGGACTTTTGGAAGTCTGGCGACCAGTTGAGTTTTAGCTCAAGTCTATCTCATAATGGGACAAGTATATCTCCCAACCCATCCTGTGGTTACTTCCCCAGTTCTGAAATGGATAATTGGATTAGATACACTCATAAGTTGGCTTTGTCCCCTGACCGGTGAACTGAGGGCTATTATGGTCAGAAAGGCCAAGTGGAAGCTGCTGTTAACTGTCTCTAGGAGAATAATAAGCCAAAAGCAATCCTGTAGGGATTGCAGAGAAGAGTGCCACCATCAAGGATTTAAAGGATGCAGCGTGGTGATTTCTACTACATCCCCATTGAACTTGCTTATTTGGCCTGTGCAGAAGACAGGTGGACTTCGGAAAATAACAGTGGATCATCATAACCTTAACCAGGTTGTGACTCCAATTGCAGCTTCTGTACCAGAGGTGGTTTCACTGCTTGAGGAAATTAATGTATCCCCTGGTTCCTGGAATGCAGCTATTGATCTGGCAAATATTTTTTTTCCTCCATACTTGTCAGTAGGATCATCAGAAGCAGTTTGTTTAGAGCTGACAAGGCCAGCAATACAGTATCACTGTCTTACCTCAAGTCTATCAACTCTCCTGCTCTATGTCATAATTACTTCCTAGAGATCTTGATCACTTCCCTTCCACAAGGTATTATGCTGGTTTATTACACTGATGACATTATGCTGATTGGACCTCCTGAGCAGGAAAGAACAATGACTCCAGACTTACTGGTAAGAGATTTACCTGTCAGAGTGTGGGGGAAAAAATATGACAAAAATTCAGGGGCCCTACCTCAGTGAAATTTCTAGGAGTTCAGTGGTGTGAGGCATGACAAAATATCCCTTCAAAGGTGAATCTGGTCCCTCCTACAACCAAAAAGAAGCACACCACCTAGAGGACCTCTCTTGATATTGGAGGCAACATATTCTTCCTTTGGGTTTGTGTCTCTGTTCTATTCACTGAGTAATCCAAAAAGGTGCTAGTTTTGAGTGAGGCCCAAAACAAGATAAATCTCCTCAACAGACCCAGGCTGCCATGGAAGCTGCCCTGCTGCTTGGTTCATATGATCCAGCAGATCCAATGGTGCTTGAAGTGTCAGTGGCAGATAGGGATGCTGTTTGGAGACTTTTGAAGTCCCCCATAGGTGGATCACAGTGCAGGTCCTCAGGATTTTGGAGCAAAGCCCTGCTATCCTCTGTAAATTACTATCCTTTCGAAAAACAGCTCTTGGCCTGCTACCGGGCAATAGTAGAGACTGAACAGTTAACCATGGGCTGCCAAGTTGCCATTATAGCTGCCTATTATGAACTGGGTGTAATCTGACCCACCAAGCCATAAAGCACGAGCACCAACACCTCATCTTTGAATGGAAGTAAATGTACCTGATCAGATTTGAGCTAGACCAGAAGGCAAAAGTTAGTTACATGAAGTGGCCCAAATACTCATGGTCCCCACTCTTGCTACACTGTTTTCTCTGTCCCAGCCTACACCTTTGGCCTCAGGAAAAATTCCATACGATTGGCTGACAGAGAAAGAGAACTCTTGGGCCTGGTTTATTGATGTTTCTGCAGGATAGGCAGGCACCACCTTAGTAGACAGCTTTAGCACTGCAGTTCTTTTCTGAGACATCCATGAAGAACAGTGGTGAAGGGGAATCCTCCCAATGGACAGTACTTCGAGATGGTTACCCAGATGTTCACTTTGCTTGGAAGGGGAAATGGCCAGTCATGAGACTATATACTGATTCATGACCTGTGGCCAATGTTTGGCTGGATGGTCAGGGATTTGGAAGGAACATGTTTAGAAAACTGGTGACAAGGAAATGTAGGGAAGGAGCATGTGGGTAGACCTCTCTGAATGGAAAGAAAACAAGAAAATATGTCTGCCCCATGTGAATGATCATCAAAGAGAGCATTTTAACAATCAAGTGGATAGAATGACACATTCTGTGTTTACCACCTGTCAGCATTTTTCCTCAGCCAGTGGACTCAGGAACAAAGTAGCCATGGTGGCAGAGATGGAGGTTATGCATGCATTCAGCGCCATGGACTTCATTCACTGAGGCCAACCTGGATTCAGCCACCACTGAGGTCCAATCTGCCAGCAGCAGAGCCCAACACTGAATCCCTGATATGGCACCATTCCCTGGGGGTTGTCAGCCAGCTACCTGGTGGCAGGTTGACTAACTTTGACAGCTTCTATCTAGGAATGGGCTATGTTTTACTCTTACTGGAATAGATTTACTCTGAATACAAATTTCCTTTCCCTGCAAGCAATGTTTCAAAACCCTCATCTGTAGTCTTTCAAAATGCTTTATCCACCATCCTGATATTTTACACAGCATTGCTTCTGATTAAGGAATTCACTTCACAGCACAAAAATTATGTCAATGTGCTCATAATCATGAAATTCTCTGTTTTCCATGACAGAATGGTATAATAGCTTTTTGAAGACTCAGTTACAGCACCAGCTAGGTGGCAATACTTTGCTAAGCTGAGGTAAGATTCTCCAGAGGCTACATATGCTCTGAATCGCCATTCAATATATGGTGCTTTTTCTTCCACAGCCAGGATTAATGGGTCCAGGAATCAAGAAGTGAAAATGAGAATGGTACCACTTACTTTTACCTCTAGTGACACACCCTAGCAAAATTGTTGCTTCCTGTTACCATGACCTTATGCTCTGCTGTCCTAGAGATTTTAGTTCCAAAAGAAGGAATGCTTTCACTAGGAGATACAACGTTTCCATTAAACTGAAAGTTAAGACTGTTGCTCAGCCATTTTGGGCTCCTTATGCCTCCAAATCAACTGGCAAAGAAGGGAGTTAATGTGTTGTCTTGGATGATTGATCCTGACTACCAAGGGGATGTTGGACAACTACTCTACAGTGGACATAACGAAGAATGTGTCTGGAATATAGATTTCTTAGGACATCTCTTAATATTACCATGTTTTGTGACTATGGCCAATGGAAAACTACAGTCCAATCCAGGCAGGACTACTGATGGCTCTGACTCTTGAGGAATTCAGAAATAAAGGTGTGGGTCAGCCTACCAGTTAAAGAACTTCTACCAGCTGAGGTGCTTGCTAAAAGCAGAGGGAATACAGAATGGATAATAGAAGAAGTTAGTCATAAATACCAGCTTTGAGCACAAAATCAGTTACAGAAATAAGGACCTCCTCACTATGTAATGACTATGTTGGGGGATGTGTGTGTGTGTTTGTGTGTGTGTGTGTGTATGTGTGTGTTTGTGTAGAAAAGATCTTTGTTTTCATACCTCTCTTATTCTCTTATTATATAATGTAAAATGTGTTGAATTTATATTATAGTATTTAAGTATTATCAATTCTACATCATAGTATTTTAGTTATGGGATATCAAAAAAAGTAAACATCACTCATGAACTTTACCTTTTCCTCTGTGGAAGGAGTTAGTGTATTCTTTATTGTATGCAGAATAGCTGTATAATTTTAGGTAAAATTATGACCTTGTTATTGTCTTTCATTGGAGATTAAGTATGGTTTTAAGGAAATGCGTATGGGTGCCATGTTGACAAGGCGTGGACTTATGATGGTTAATTTGTGTCAACTTGAGTAGGCCCCCAGGGTGCCCAGACATTTGGTCAGACATTATTCTAGGTGTTTCTGTGAAGGTGTTTTGGAAGAGATTAACATTTGAATTAGTAGACAGAGTAAAGTGGTTGTCCTTCCCAATATTGGTGGACATCATCCAATCTTATGAAAGCCTAAATAGAACAAAAAGAGTGACCCTCTAGAGAGTAAAGGAATTTCTTCCTGCACTTCTGCCCTCAAGCTGGGACATAGTTTTTTTTTTTTTTTTATTTTATTTATTTTTTATAATATTTTAATTTTATTGGAGTATAGTTGATTCACAGTGTTGTGTTAGTTTCAGATGTACGTCAAAGTGATTCAGTTATACATATAATATATTTGGTTGTTTTTAGATTCTTTTCTCATATAGGTTATCACAGGATACTGAGTAGAGTTCCCTGTGCTATATAGTAGGTCCTTGTCAGTTATCTATCTTACATATAGTAGTGTGTGTGTTCATCCCAAGATCCTGATTTATCCCTCCCCCACCGTGTTTCCCCCTTGGTAACCATAAGTTTGTTTTCAATATCTATAAGTCTGTTTCTGTTTTGTAAATAAGTTCATTTGCATCTTTTTAAAAATTAGATTCCACATATGAGTGGTATCATATGATATCTGTCTTTCTCTGTCTGACTTACTTCACTTAGTATGATAATCTCTAGGTCCATCCATGTTGCTGCAAATGGCATTATTTCATTCTTTTTTATGGCTGAGTAATATTCCATTGTATATATGTACCACATCTTCTTTATCCATTCATCTGTCGATGGGCATTTAGATTGCTTCTATGTCTTGGCTATTGTAAATAGTGCTGCAATGAATATCTGGGTGCATGTATCCTTTTATATTATGGTTTTCTCTGTATTTATGCCCAGGAGTGGGACACTACTCTTTTCCTCCCTTTGGACTCTAACTGAAACTTCAGCTCTTCCTGAATCTTGAGCCTACCAGCCTTTGGAGTATAAATACACTATCGACTCTCCTGGTCTTCAGGCTTGCAGACTGCAGATCTTGGGACTTACAGGCCTCCATAATCGCATGAGTGAATTCTTTATGATAAATTGCTCTCTCTCTCTCTCTCTCTCTCTTATTTATTCTGTTTTTCTGGATAACTCTGATTAATACAGAGGAGGCTAATTTTTCATGTTTTTCTTGAAATCATTCTATTTTGTTCATCAACATTTGTAAACTTTTCTTCTCT
The DNA here is from genome assembly GCF_949987515.2 of Delphinus delphis. NCBI lineage: Eukaryota > Metazoa > Chordata > Mammalia > Artiodactyla > Delphinidae > Delphinus > Delphinus delphis. The sequence continues at coordinate 25,162,536 of NC_082686.1, forward strand.
ACTTCTAGTGCAAACTGCATAAGACATTAAATCAATTAAGCTCTATATGCCAAGATATTGATAGGGATTCAGTGACCATTCCCCTATAAGTTAAAGGGTTTAACTGAATCATATAAATGTGTCAAAGTGAAATCATTTATAAAATTAGAAGTCTTAAATCTTCTTTGTAAAGAGTCTTAGTTAATTTTCCAAATGTGGTGAATTACTCTCTCTAATGTGAATTTGGCAAATGACTACCAGAATTAATCCTTCCACTTCTCTTTGGCCTCGGAAGTCTTTAATAGGAATTGACTGAGTGGGAACTGAGGCTGTGCTAATACTTGTAAGTACAAATGTGATATCAAGGAAACTTGGTAGCAAGGCTGTCTGAGATATACCTATTGCTTTGCCCAACTCCCACTGCCCTCTGTCCTTTCCTGTGAACAATACACACTAACATTCAGTCTCTTTATTGTCCTGGCCTATATTTTAAGTAATTCCCAGAAAGAACTCATCTGGTCTTTTGTTAGACTAAGTGCTCCTGTGATTGGTATTATATAACTACTGAGGGAATGGAGCATTATCTCTCTCCTTGTGAAGCTATGCCGTCCTTCACTCTATTAGCTGCTGTAAAAGTCTGATGAAATCCTGAGCTTATTATCACACTCAAAAAAAGTCTCTTAGGTTTCAGATTCCTTTTCTATACATTTCCTGCGTGATGCATCGGATTAAATGACTCAGTTTCCTATTCATCACATTTAAGCACTGAAAATGTTATCCAGTTGGCTGGGGTTGGAAACGAAATTGAACCATTTTAAGAGGACGTTTTTTTCCCTTTTACATCATATGATTATACCATATGGTTTAAAAAGAAAGTAAGAGATGGAAGTTAAAAGTTGATTAAAAGAAAAGTTTGGGTAGAAAATAAACTCTCAACAAAGTATCTCTAAATAATATAAAGATTGAAGAAAACTGGTGCTCTTCTTTCTACATCCTTCCATGATTAGGTCCATCCAGAGCTTCAAAAACGTGAAATGTCATATGGATATAACTTTGTATGTATATGCAAGTTGTTTGAAACTTTAGGTGGTAAAACTATTACTAAAAATGTGTGTTTCCACTGTACTTTTATAAATTCACTTACACTTAGGATGCTATAATAAACAGTACCTTTTAACAGAATTTTATGATAAGCCCTTGACAAAGTGGGTTGTCATGCATAATTTATCTGTTTTATGTATTCCAGTTTACCCAACATTTTTAATCAGTATGAGAAAATTTGCTGACAACCTTGAAATAATAAGATATCATTGTGTTTGTTTTCACCAGATATTTCTTAACCAGCCATGATGTGTGTAGAAGGCAGGAACCTTGTCATCCTGTTTGAGATACAATATTAAACCTGACACTATGTAGTGCCAGACTCTCAGAAATGTTATTTGATGGTGGCAATTCAAATTATCGCAGCAATGAAAATTGTCATACAGAAGTAGTAGGTGTTTTAAGAGCGGTTGATAAAGTAATGCATGTCAGCATTTACTCAAATTGTTAACTTTATTAATAGAACTTGTAGAAGTCTTTTCAGTATTGACCTCTGTCAGTGACAGTCACTGTTTTATTTTCTTTTTATTAGAGAGTGTACATTCCACTCAGACAAACAGTGGTAGAAATACTTGTAGAACAAAATGACTGAAGGGAAATAACCTAGTGCTTTAAATTTGTTTGACCTTTCAAAAATATTTTTAAATGCCCAACTCACAGAAGATATGTCCTTTGTCATTATCCAAGGTCTTTGTGCGATCTGACAATTAGGCTTATTAATAAAATTAATAGTAGGTTATGCAGTGGGGAAAAAGAATAATTTTTTTTTTTTTCGGTACGCGGGCCTCTCACTGTTGTGGCCTCTCCCACTGCGGAGCACAGGATCTGGACGCGCAGGCTCAGCGGCCATGGCTCACGGGCCCAGCCTCTTCGCAGCACGCGGGATCTTCCCAAACCGGGGCACGAACCCGTGTCCCCTGCGTCGGCAGGCAGACTCTCAACCACTGCGCCACCAGGGAAGCCCAAAAAAGAATAATTTTATGTGGTTTACATTGGGTGGATTAAGATTAACTATAAATTCTTTGTATATCACATGTACACAGATGTTTTATAAAATTAATTGAAACTGCATACATAATTTCCAGGCAATAAACCTTCATATCTTGTGGTAAAACAATATTAATGTAACAATTTCTTGTGCCAAGGATAAGGAGCCAAAAAGAAAATAAGAAAGAAATCATTTCTAGAAAGGTAATCAATATGTGTCCACATTTACTCAATTGTTATCTAAATAAGATGGGTTGAGATCTATTAGTGGCTGGAGTTTCTGCATCTCACCCCTCTTTTTTTTCTTAAGTATAAAGTATTCACAAAGTATCCATCTGGCTTTCATGGCAGCCACACACACACACAGGCAAAATCTGAAACATGCTAAAATGGACTCAGCTAACGAATCCAGTCAGTTCTCAAGGGCATATTAGGGATGACAGAACTCTGGTTTTGATTTCTCTTAGACTCCAATTCTCTTTAAAAAGAATCACACATGCTGTTTTTTTAATACTGCATGGAGACAAAAAAAAAAAGTCAGAATTTAATGAACACATCAACTAAGCATTTTGCTTTTGAATCAGAGGGAAAATCTGTACCACTAATGAAAATTACAAAAGTGTTGACTGATTTGTTTTTGTTGTAAACAGATTGTGGCATTAGCAGAAAGGTTAATAGGAAAGAAACTGCTGTAAGATGATGCTTACTCACCATCCTATCATAAGATTACAAATGATTGTTCTTTGAGAGCAGGCAGCAATCAGTCATTGGAAAATTATGTGACTATTATGAATGATTCTCAATTGTGCTTTTAAGCTTAAGCCTTCAGGTAATGAAAATGTTTCTTAGGATTAACAAGCCTTGCTAAGGTAAACTTTACAAAACGGAAGGTGGAAGAAAAGCAGATGAATTATCTCCCTGAAGATACTTCCTCACTAAAGATTAAAGAGTTTATGAATTTAAAACACTTTACAATGATATTTTGCTTCAGTTTCCCATAAAAGAAAGACATGATAGATGGATAGATAGATGATATAGATAGATGATAGATAGATAGGTATCTACAAATACATGCATATACATATATTTGAGTTTTTCCTTAAGTGTAGTAGTTTTCCTAAAACTTCAGATATTATGCATGTAAATACATTGAATATATGTGAGTAGAACAAGGACCTTATAAATGAACATATTTATTCCTAATTGTTTCCAATGAGACCTGAGCCATCTCATACTGAGAAAGGTAATTAGCCTACTCCTGAATACTCTGTATCTTATTGTGATCCTGATAGAGTTCATTTAGCACTGACAGTCCTAAAAGAATTCCTATTTTGGCTTGTTCTTCCAATCTCTTTATAACTCACTGGTTAGCTTTCTTGATTATATAGACCCCAGATTGCATAAAGTACTCACTTCCTTCATGAGAAGCCAGTTTTTTGTTGTATTTTTAGTTTTTTGTTAGGTTCTTTTTGGATCCTCATATTTTATTCCCATGATACTCTATTCTATAAGCTTATTTTTTTAAATGTGTAAATAAAGCCATCACAATGTAATAATACCCACTAAAAATTATTTATAATCCATCAAAAAACAACTTTGGAAACAACGAGTAGCAATTTAAACAATATGTAAACATTCAAGAGTTGCAGATGAGAAGAAAGAAAAATATACAACATCTGCAACACCTGCAAAAATATCATACATCTGCAACATCTGCCTTATAATTGGACATTAAAATGCCATTTTTGACAATTACCAATTTAAGTATTGGAAAAGTATAAATTTTCAAAATGGTAAAATGGACAACATAATCTACTATTTAGATTCACAGAGTGAGGAGTAGGAATTTGAATGCCATTCTCTTTTGTAATCAGTTCTTTGGCTGAATTGTTTAATTTTCTTAAATAAAATGGAGAAAAAGCCCATATTTTACTGTAAGTTTGTCAGTAAACATTGAATCAATTTTAATACCATGACTGATTCATTAAACTGAAGATTTTAACCTAATTTAGACATGGTTTTCAGAATTCTACATAAGTCTTGCTTGATTTGAAAAAATAATTTTGAAATTATTTGGAGTGTTTGCTCAGTATTATTTTTGATGAAAAACAAGAATCTATTAGAAAGTTATATCAAAGATAAATGGGGCACTTCCCTGGTGGCATGGTGGTTAAGACTCTGCCTGCCAATGAAGGGGACACGGGTTCAAGCCCTGGTCTGGGAAGATCCCACATGCCGCGGAGCAACTAAGACCATGCACCACAACTACCGAGCCTGTGCTCTAGAGCCCGTGAGCCACAACTACTGAGTCCACATGCCACAACTACTGAAGCCCACGCGCCTAGAACTCATGCTCCACAGCAAGAGAAGCAACCGCAATGAGAAGCCTGCACACTGCAATGAAGAGTAGCCCCTGCTTGCTGCAACTAGAGAAAGTCTGCACGCAGCAATGAAGACCCAAAGCATCCAAAAATAAATAAATAAATAAAAGATTTGACCTTAAAAAAAAAAGATAAATAGAATTTTTACAAAATTGTTTTTCTTGAAATAGTTTTTGTTAATAGATTTTCAGCATGCTTCCTACTTTATGTCTGATACCTGCATTAAAATGTGTTCATCTGTGCTGCTGGGATTATAACAAAGATGACTTCAGTGGCAAGTTCTGTGTGATAATCAGTAATAAACTTTTTAGCAAACCAATTAGAACCTGCCATTATGTAGAAGATAATTAATGGTTCCTACAACAACTTTATAGATGTATAATTATGCCCCAGGTGTCCATTTGTAGATCATAAATCAAACATCATGGGTTATGTGTGACCTAAATTTTTTGAAATGTACTTAATGTCTTTTAAATGGGGTCATGACAGACACAGCTGTCTAAAATATTAAAGAAGGTGAGGAATGGTGAATCACTCTTTCAGATTGTAATTGTGTAAAATTCTTGTCATAATAATGATACTAACATTCATAATAATACTTGTCCTTACATGTATCAAAGACCAGAGAAAACTTAATGGTTGGGATAATGTGATAGTATCCTCTAGTGATAACCCCTATGTTCTGATACATCCACATACACCTCTCAGGAACAAGGGCACACAGTTCAAAATAATGTTGACTCTGAGTGTAAGAAACTCTCCTGTGCTTTTACATCTGCTGTCCACTGAACACACTGCAGACTTGAATAAGACTGGCTGAGAAGAAGGTCCATTGTCCGACAGAGAGATCAGATTCTGAACATGGTTTTAGAATCTTCTTTAAACTAATACAACAGTATTCAATGGGCTAAAAAGAACCCTTGGTGTAATAAAGTAATAAACAAGAACATCAGTATAGTGTGTATGTAAATGAATGCAGTTGTTTTTAATTCTGTAATTTTCTTATTTTTTAAACTCCATCCAGATTGGTGTATCTACTGTGAATCAATGAGGCATAGCTAAACTTCTGGATTTCTCAGGAAGAGAGATGGTTTGGGTAATGAACTATAAAAGTATATATAATTGAGCTATTGGCAGTATGTAAGGTTTTACCATAATGTAGAAGTCTTCATTGAGCTATAGGTAAATGGAAAGATTCTTTTCAGTATATAGGCAGTAAAACTTTGGCTATCCAAATTGTAGACAATAAAACAGATTTTCTTTCTTTTACTTTTTTTGTTTTTGAGCCAAATGTCAGAAGATGAAAGAATTTAAAAAGAAATGTGTTGAAAACAAAAAGAGAGCAGTGGAAATTATAAATGGCCACTGAAGCAAAGAAACTCATAATAGAAGGAAGTCAGTAATTAACAATGACAAACAGAAAAAGAAAAATTGCTGTCCACTTAATTCAGGAAAACAAGACATTTGATAACCTATATTTGATTAGGGGTAAAGGATGGTTTAGCTAATTGACCCGGGATTTAGGAGCTCTAGAAATATTTGTGAGCAAAATTCTACATACCCTAACTAAAATTGGATTAAGCACTAAAGAATGGATAAGATATTTTATTTTTCATATATAACATATTTTCTGTCTGCTATTGACTTCTATAAATGAAGCAATTTGTTCATTGCTTTCAAAAAAGTAGGTAATTCATTAAACCATATTGTTTTCTAGTAGATTAGTGTAGTCTCTAGTAATGAAAATATATGTTTTCATTAGTCAACAGAGTTCAGTGTATTGTGAAACTGTCCTCCTGTAACCAATTATCTCTAAGGGAAAAGAGCCTGGGTACCTATGTGGCTTGAAAACATTAGAAAATGCATGGAAAAATTGTTTTCTACTCTAAGTGGAAGTATGGATTCTCTCAGAACTTAATCAATCTCGATTTTGATGGAGTAATGACATGGAAACAAAATAATTTTCACATGGACTCACACTTCACTTGGAACCACTGCCCCCTTGGTCTCTGTGGATCATCACATCAGCCTCCTGCCTCTCTCTGAACAAAATACCCATATTCCTGTTTTCTTTCCTGCAGAGTTGATTCTATTAGAACTTTTCCAGTCTATCAGACATATTTGTGAAAATCTGAACTTTAATATGCATTCCTTCCCATGAAGTTCCTGGATTTCCTTCAAAAGAGGACATGGACAGAATAAATATTTACATGATGTCAAATATCCCTTGATAACTAAAGAAAACTATGGCTGCCACAAGCAGAGAATCTTTAAGAAGGTAGAGGAATATGGGTTCAGAATTGGTAGGTAAGAGTTAAAGTGTTACTACCTCTGATTCAACCAAAATACATCTCTATGTGTTTATATTGATTCTTTCGTTATTTTTGTAGCTTTAGTAAGTCTTGACTGAGAAGGGTATTGTTAGTCTATTTCCAAACCCTTTTAGAAATTCTCCTAAATAGATAAAATTATACCTGAAAATACACTTTGTTTCTTGCACTAATTGTAACTTCACCAATTCAATTCTGGATGGTAATATTCAAACAAAACATAATTGACAATTTATGACAATTTTGTAGAATATTTTTGTCCTAATTGAAGAGATATAGGACTGAATAAAAATCCTAGAATTTCTTTGGCTCTAAGTTAAAGGTTCTTTTTGGCTTAGGTGAGTCGAAGAGGCAGAATCCAAGTAAAATTGAACTTTAGAGCTGACTTTTCATCTTAATCTTTCTGCGGCACTCACTGACTATCTTCAATTAATTGAAGGACTCTCTTTGATTTCTATGTCAGAAGATTCTAGTTTTTCTTCTAAGTTTTAAACTCTTTCATTCTTTTTCCTCTGCTCATTTTCCTTCAAGTATTGTGTTATTCAAGACTTTATACTTGACTTCTTCATTATTCCTTACACAAATATCTCAGCAGTCTCAAACACGCAATCTTCTACCTGCCCCTTATATGATATCTAAGAACAAATCTCTATGTAGGATCATTTCAAGAGCTTCATTCAAAAATATTCAATATCCTCTTTACTACACATGGGTGGGTGTCCCAAACCCTTCTCAAAATTAAAATGTTCAAATGTCAACCCATTATCTTTTTTCCATATTTCATAACATACACTCCCACTTCAGAGGGACAGACTGAGTTTGAATTCTGACTCAGCTATTTAAGGATTTTTCTATGCTTTCAAACCTTTCTCTATAACACCAGGAAAATAATGCCTGTATCACAGCATTATTTGAAATAAGACCATATTTTAAATGAATCAAAATTGAGATTCAATAGTTATTACTATTATTATGAGTAGTAATAGTGTTAGTATTGTCAATAAGCCCCCAAATCCACCCACATATAGTAGCATAATTATTGTGTTCTTATGGACTCTTCCAATGTCCCACCATAACAAGTCTCTCATGAAATATTGACACACTGCTTACTAGAGATCAATAGAAATCAAGGTTTAAGTTATGTTTCGTGGTTATAAACATATAAATGATATTCAAAGCCACTAATTAGAGATAAGGTATAAATATAGAAGAAAATATTGCCTTGTGTCTGATCTCATCCGACTCACCCCTCTAACTTCACGTCTTTCTATAAATGCTAGGAGTTTTTTTCTAATTAGCAGAAACAAAATTCACAATTTGGTGTAAACACTCCATATGATATATGATATTTTATTGTGAAATGCCTTCTAAAGTCCTCTTTTATGGCACTTTATAGCACTATATTACTTTTATTTACATGTGTTTATATCTGCTAGACAGTGACTTCCTTGAGTACAAGAGCCATATATTTTTCACCAGTGTAATTTCAAACTCTTAGTACAATGCCTGGCACAAAGATTATAATCAAGTAATGCCTGTTGAGATTTTTTCTTTATTTTCTGCATCAATAACTTATGACCAGAGATTTCATATATGGTGTTAAATAGATCTTGTTTCCAAAACAATGTTTTAGATGTATAGTGATTTACATGCTACACTAAAGGAAATATATAAAAGAGGACTAGAGAACAGAAATCTGAAAATTAAAAAAAAACCAAGCAGGCCTCCTTTCATACTTTGGATATTTCTTGAGGTGAAAAGGAATATCTTTTGGGACTGTATTTTAAAAGTAATGATCCTACATACTTTTGATCCTACATCAAAAGACATGGAGGAGACAATTGTATAATTATCCAGTAACTGCTTTGGCAAAGTAGACAAATTAAACAGAAAAAGAAAGTTTTTAAATTATTTATATATGGGATTTTAATGCTCAAAAATACATAATTAAAGTTAAAACATAAGTATAAAAGTATTTAATATTATTTTGTATCAGCAGATTGCTTACTGAATGGTCTTTGAAAACTATTTATGTAAAATCAATATTTAACACATTTATAAAATAAAATTTATGTGAGTAGTAATAAAAATCAATAATAAGTTATTGTGCAAAGATCAGTTACCAAGAAATAGATAGATATATTAAGTAAAGTCTTACCTAATGTTGTACATAATTCCAGTAATTGTTTTGAATGTCTAATTTAAAATTGTTAATGGGTGGTATAAATCAAACACATCTTCATCATAATCAACATAATACAATACATTACTTCTCTTTCCATTTGTTATTTTTATTTGTAAGAACTGTGATATTTTGCATTTTGCTTCAAGTAATTTCATATTTATAAGAAGATTGTACAAAGAATTATGTAGAGAAGTTGTAGATCTTCTGTTTCAAAAACCACACTGTGGGAACTATAAAACCTGGACAAAAAAGAAAAAGAAAATATACATATGTTAAAAATCTGTTTAAAAGCATTGGAAAGTTGCTAAGGTTACAAGGACTTGAGGGGGAGAAAAGACAAGCTATCAGAGAGAAGAGAATCCCATGGATATCAGACCAATATTCTTCTACTTTAGGTTATTTGCCAGCCACAAAGCTATGGATGATAGGATGAACAGAAATATTAGAAAACTTATAGGGCTGGATGGATGAAAAGTGCAGCTGAGGATCTACCAAGGATGAAGGACCTGTTAAGTAACACAGACTTTCAATTGTGCATAAACCTCAGGAGTAAGTTGAACAAAGTATACATTAATAAACACAAGAAGTAAAGTCCAGTTAAATATTTGATAATATAACCTCAATCTAACTGGCAGACTAGTCAAAACAAACCTTTATGGAGGAAAATATTATATTAAGTATTAAAACGTATCTATATTTTTAATAAAAATATCTGTTATTCAATTTAAAAATAATGAAATAAGAATTGGCCAAAAACAACAAAAAAGGAAACCTGGAACATAAACTATTCTATAGGACATCCAGGGACGAGGGGAAGATGGCGGAAGAGTAAGATGCGGAGATCACCTTCCTCCCCACAGATACACCAGAAATACATCTACACGGGGAACAACTCCTACAGAATACCTACTGAACGCTGGCAGAAGACCTCAGACCTCCTAAAAGGCAAGAAACTCCCCACGTACCTGGGTAGGGCAAAAGAAAAAAGAATAAACAGAGACAAAAGGATAGGGACAGGACCTGCACCAGTGGGAGGGAGCTGTGAAGGAGGAAAGGTTTCCACACACTAGGAAGCCCCTTCGCAGGTGGAGACTGCGGGTGGCGGAGGCGGGAAGCTTTGGAGCCGCGGCAGAGAGCACAGCAACAGGGGTGCGGAGGGCAAAGCAGAGAGACTCCCGCACAGAGGATCGGTGCCAACCGGCACTCACCAGCCCGAGAGGCTTGTCAGCTCACCCGCCGGGGCGGGTGGGGCTGGGAGCTGAGGCTCGGGCTTCGGTCGGAGCGCAAGGAGAGGACTGGGGTTGGCGGCGTGAACACAGTCTGCAGGGGGTTAGTAAGTCTGGACCTGCCGAAGAGGCAAGAGACTTTTTCTTCCCTCTTTGTTTCCTGGTGCGTGAGGAGAGGGGATTAAGAGCGCTGCTTAAAGGAGCTCCAGAGACGGGCGTGAGCCGCGGCTAAAAGTGCGGACCCCAGAGACGGGCATAAGATGCTAAAGCTGCTGCTGCCACCACCAAGAAGCCTGTGTGTGAGCACAGGTCACTCTCCACACCCCCCTTCCGGGGAGCCTGTGCAGCCCGCCACTGCCAGGGTCCCGGGATACAGGGACAACTTCCCCAGGGAAATGCACGGCGAAGCTTAGGCTGGTGCAACGTCACATTGGCCTCTGCTGCCGCAGGCCTGCCCCGCACTCTGTGCCCCTCCCTCACCCCGGCCTGAGTGAGCCGGAGTCCCCAAAGCAACTGCTTCTTTAACCCCGTCCTGTCTGAGCGAAGAACAGACACCCTCCGGCAACATACACGCAGAGGCGGGGCCAAATCCAAAGCTGAGCCCCTGGGAGCTGTGAGAACAAAGAAGAGAAAGGGAAATCTCTCCCAGCAGCCTCAGAAGCAGCGGATTAAAGCTCCACAATCAACTTGATGTACCTGCATCTGTGGAATACATGAATAGACAACGAATCATCCCAAATTGAGGAGGTGGACTTTGAGAGCAAGATTTATGATTTTTTCCCCTTTTCCTCTTTTTGTGAGTGTGTATGTGTATGCTTCTGTGTGAGATTTTGTCTGTATAGCTTTGCTTCCACCATTTGTCCTAGGGTTCTATACGTCCGTTTTTTTTTTTTTTTTAATTTTTTTCTTAATTTTTTTTAATTTTAATAGCTTTATTATATTTTATCTTACTTTATTTTATTTTACTTTATCTTCTTTCTTCCTTTCTTTTTTCCTTCCTTCCCTCCTTCCTTCCTTCCTCCCTCCCTCCCTCCCTCCCTCTCTTCTTCCCTCCCTCCTTTCTTTCTTTCTTTCTTTCTTTCTTTCTTTCTTCCTTTCTTTCTACTTCTACTAATTCTTTCTTTCTACTTTTTCTCCCTTTTATTCTGAGCCTTGTGGATGAAAGGCTCTTGTTGCTGCAGCCAGGAGTCAGTGCTGTGCCTCTGAGGTGGGAGAGCCAAGTTCAGGACACTGGTCCACAAGAGACCTCCAAGCTCCACATATAACCAAATGGCAAAAATCTCCCAGAGATCTCCATCTCAACACCAGCACCCAGCTTCACTCAACGACCAGCAAGCTACAGTGCTGGACACCCTATGCCAAACAACTAGCAAGACAGGAACACAACCCCACCCATTAGCAGAGAGGCTGCCTAAAATCATAATAAGTCCACAGACACCCCAAAACACACCACCAGACGTGGACCTGCCCACCAGAAAGACAAGATCCAGCCTCATCCACCAGAACACAGGCACTAGTCCCCTCCACCAGGAAGCCTACACAACCCACTGAACCAACCTTAGCCACTGGGGACAGACACCAAAAAAAACAGGAACTACGAACCAGCAGCCTGCAAAAAGGAGACCCCAAACACAGTAAGATAAGCAAAATGAGAAGACAGAAAAACACACAGCAGATGAAGGAGCAAGATAAAAACCCACCAGACAAAACAAATGAAGAGGAAATTGGCAATCTACCTGAAAAAGAATTCAGAATAATGATAGTACAGATGATCCAAAATCTTGGAAATAGAATAGACAAAACGCAAGAAACATTTAACAAGGATCTAGAAGACCTAAAGATGAAACAAACAACGATGAACAACACAATAAATGAAATTAAAAATACTCTAGATGGGATCAATAGCAGAATAACTGAGGCAGAAGAACGGATAAGTGACCTGGAAGATAAAATAGTGGAAATAACTACTGCAGAGCAGAATAAAGAAAAAAGAATGAAAAGAACTGAGGACAGTCTCAGAGACCTCTGGGACAACATTAAATGCACCAACATTCAAATTATAGGGGTTCCAGAAGAAGAAGAGAAAAAGAAAGGGACTGAGAAAATATTTGAAGAGATTATAGTTGAAAACTTCCCTAATGTGAGAAAGGAAATAGTTAATCAAGTCCAGGAAGCACAGAGAGTCCCATGCAGGATAAATTCAAGGAGAAATATGCCAAGACTCATATTAATCAAATGGTCAAAAATTAAATACAAAGAAAACATATTAAAAGCAGCAAGGGAAAAATAACACACAAGGGAATCCCCATAAGGTTAACAGCTGATCTTTCAGCAGAAACTCTGCAAGCCAGAAGGGACTGGAAGGACATATTTAAAGTGATGAAGGAGAAAAACTGCAACCAAGATTACTCTACCCAGCGAGGATCTCATTCAGATTTGATGGAGAAATTAAAACCTTTACAGACAAGCAAAAGCTGAGAGAGTTCAGCACCACCAAACCAGCTTTACAACAAATGCTAAAGGAACTTCTTGAGGCAAGAAACGCAAGAGAAGGAAAAGACCTACAATAACAAACCCAAAACAATTAAGAAAATGGGAGTAGGAACATACATATAGATAATTATCTTACATGTAAATGGACTAAATGCTCCCACCAAAAGACACAGATTGGCTGAATGGATACAAAAACAAGACCCATATATATGCTGTCTACAAGAGACCCACTTCAGGTCTAGAGACACATACAGACTGAAAGTAAGGGGATGGAAAATGATATTCCATGCAAATGGAAACCAAAAGAAAGCTGGCATAGCAATTCTCATATCAGAAAAAAATAGACTTTAAAATAAAGACTATTAGAAGAGACAAAGAAGGACACTACATAATGATCAAGGGATTGATCCAAGAGGAAGATATAACAATTGTAAATATTTATGTACCCAAAATAGGAGCACCTCAATATATAAGGACATCCATATATTGAAGCCATTTTTGTAGACCTTAAAATAACTCTTAAGTATGTGCAAGAAAATAACATAAGCCTGGTGAATTTTGACAAAGAAATGGAAACTTAAAAAAAAGTCAAGTGAAAGTTCTCTACTGAAAAATAAAATAAGTAAACTTAAAAAATTTATGGATAATTTTAACAGACTCTACAGAGTTTAAAAGAATTATAAAGTTGAAAATTGAATGAATAAAATAGAATGAATGAATAAAAATCTCTAGAGAAATGATAAAATTAAAGAAAAAGCATATAAAATACATGGAAAATGGTGAAGTGGTCTAACATATTAGTGACTGAACTCTCTAAAAGAGAATGGGGAAAAAGCAATGTAGAAGAGAAAAATAACAAAAACTGTCTCAAAACTGATAAAAGACATCAAGCCACAGTTTTAACAAGCACTTAAATTTCAAAGCAAATAAATATGAATAAAACTTGTACTGGACATAACATATATATATTATTGCTGAAAAGCAAAGACAGAGAAAACACACTGAAAGCATGCAGAGCAAAAATGCACATTACCTAAAAATGAGAAATATCAGCCACAGTTAGATTGACAGCTAAGACCTCAGAAAGAAAAGGAGAAAAGGAAGGAAGGAAGGAAGGAAGGAAGGAAAGAACAGAGGGAGGGAGGGAGGGAGGAAAAGTAAAAGAAACAAAAGTCACATAAGTATTGAAAATATCTTCAAATGCTAAAAAAAAAAAAGACCTTAGAGTTACATGTCTAGTGAAAATAAACTTTCAAAATAAAGATGAAATACAGTTGTATTTTACAAGAAAAAAACTGAAATAAGTGCTCAGCATCAGGCTCACAATAAAGGAAATAGTAAAGTGAATTCTGCCAGCAGAAGAATAGTATCCCATGAGAAGACTGTGCAGTATGGCTATGCATGCATTGCCTAAGTAAGGTCTCTGTGTGAACATGTGAAGAAGTAGGCAACCTCATTAGTGATTGAGGGCATGTGGATTAAAAACAAAACTGGATACCATAACACTCACAAGAGAAGAGCTAAATTTAAAAGCCGTGTTCTTTATTATGTTGAGGTAGGTTCCCTCTATGCCTATGTCTGGCGAGTTTTTATCATAAATAGGTGTTAAATTTTGTCAAAAGCTTTTTCTGCATCTATTGAGATTATCATATGGTTTTTATCCTTCAGTTTGTTAATATGGTGTATCACATTGATTGATTTGTGTATATTGAAGAATCCTTGAATTCCTGGGATAAATCCCATTTGATCATGGTATATGATCCTTTTAATGTGTTGTTGGATTCTGTTTGATAGTTTTTGTTGAGAATTTTTGCATCTATGTTCATCAGTGATATTGTTCTGTAATTTTCTTCTTTTTGCTATCTTTGCTTTTGGTATCAGGGTGATGGTGGCCTCATAGAACGAGTTTGTTTCTCCCTCTGCAATTTTTTGGAAGAGTTTGAGAAGGATTGGTGTTAACTCTTCTCTAAATGATTGATAGAATTCGCCTGTGAAGCCATCTGGTCCTGGACTTTTGTTTGTTGGAAGATCTTTAATTACAGTTTCAATTTCATTACTTGAGATAGGTCTGTTTATATTTTCTAATTCTTCCTGGTTCAGTCTTGGAAAATTGTACATTTCTAAAAATTTGTCCATTTCTGCGTGGGTGTCCATCTTATTGGTACATAGTTGTTTGTAGTAGTCTCTTATAATCTTTTGTATTTCTGCAGTGTCAGTTGTGCTTTCTCATTTCTAATTTTATTGATTTGTATCCTCTCCCTTTTTTTCTTGATGAGTCTGGTTAAAAGTTTATCATTTTTGTTTATCTTCTCAAAGAACCAAATTTTCAAATATCATATATTAATGCATATATGTGGAATCTAGAAAAATGGTACAGATGAACCTATTTGTAGGGTAGGAATAGAGATGTAGATATAGAGAGCAGACCTGTGGACACAGTGGGGGAGGGGCAGGGTGGGACGAATTGGGAGATTAGATTTGACATAAATACACTACCATGTGTAAAATAGGTAGCTAGTGGGAATCTTCTGTATAGCACAGGGAGCTCAGTTTTGTGCTCTGTGATGACCTAGATGAGTAAGATTGGGGGTTGGGAGGGAGGTCCAAGAGGGAGGGGATATAGGCATACATATAGCTGATTCACTTCATTGTACAGCAGAAATTAACACGACATTGTAAAACAATTTTACTCCAATTAAAAAAATAATAAATAAAAACTATTGTCATCCAAGCAAATTAATTAATTAATTAAATAAATACAAGCCATGTTATAATGGTTTATCTAGATAAGCATATATAGATAGGAAAGCAGATAGCTAAATAGATAATAATACAGATATATAGTGTGTTAGCAATGATTTGGAACAAAATATTAACTTTCAAACACTGCCTGTTAAAAAAAAAATTGTTACAAGCTATTATGGTAGTATGTAACAAAGCTGAACATACTGTAAGACCTAAAATTGTACTCAATACACAAATTTGCATATAATTACAAAAACACATGTAAAACATGTTCAGTACATTTTATTCATAATGGCTTCAAACTGGAATCAAATTTAATGTTTATCAAAAGGTAATGTAATAATAACAATGAACCACTGCATGAAAAATATAGGCAAATCACACAAAGAAAACATAACACTAAATAAATCAGAGCTGAATAAGGTTTATTATTTGATTCCATATATATAAAGTTCAAAGGAAGCAATACTAATCTGTGGTGATAAAATTCAGGAGAGTGGTTACCTTTAGGAAGAAGGTGGGGAGCAGCTGTATGGGTGTTAAGGTATTGGTAAGAAACTTTGTGATCTGAACAGTGATTATAAGACTGTGTTCACATTTTGAAAATTTATAAGGAAGTACATTTTTAAATTTTTATTTATTTATTTATTTTATTTATTATTTTTTTTGCAGTACATGGGCCTCTCACTGCTGTGGCCTCTCCCATTGCGGAGCACAGGCTCCGGACGCACAGGCTCAGCCGTCATGGCTCACGGGCCTAGCCATTCCGCGGCATGTGGGATCTTCCCGGACCGGGGCACAAACCCGTGTCCCCTGCATCGGCAGGCAGACTCTCAACCACTGCGCCACCAGGGAAGCCCACATTTTTTAAATTTTTTATCCTTTTTATATATATTTTTTTTATTTTTTTATATAAAAACTATTTTTTATTTATTTTATTTAAAGACTAAAACTATAAAAACTATTTTATAGTTTTATTCTTTAGTGAAAAGAATAGTAAAACAATCATAGCTTTTATAGAAGAAGCCACTGGTTTCTAACTGTCCTAAATACGAGTGGCTTTTAAAATAAAATAAATATTCATTTCTTTTTAACAAAATATGTAGTAACTTTAAAGTATCCTTCATTAGTCATGCATGCCTTCCAAAGGTAAGATAATACTTTGACTTACATAATGAGGCTAGATTTTTTCCTATTATAAAAATGATTAGGAATGGGATGTCTTCTATGGTGTTGACAGTCTCTGAAGACTAATTGCAGCTCATAGAATTTTGACACCATGAGTTAGATTGTAAGAATAATATCTTTTAAAAAAATATATAACCACATACATTACCAAATCTTAATAGACTGAGATCTCAAGAAAAGATGAGAAACATTTCACCTATAAAAAAAAATCAATTCATACCCTTTTAGTTCTGGTTAAGTGAAATCACAAGGGTAAATTCATTTGGAAATTATTACTCTTTCTTCAGCAAGTGGTGTAGCAAAAAAACAAAACAAAACAATCAAAAAATAAAAACAAGCAAAAAGGAAATCTAACCTTTGGTTAAGGAATTAAAAAGAGTCAATTCATAACATCAATACAACAATTATTAATAAGATATATGTCATGTGCATCAGAATATAATGGTGAGGCTTCCATGATTGCTATTCTCTAGTTAGAACTCCTGTGCACAAAGATGTGTCACATGAGGCAGTGTAAATTAAAAGCTGCTCTGGAAGGCCAAAAAGACATTGGGAGCACAGGGCAAAATAAGATATCTTTAGATATAAAGAATAAAGCTATTTCAGAAGTGTTTGCATTTTAGTTGGATTTTAAGAGGATAGTAGATTTTAAATAGGAAAGATTAGAAGGCATTCACCATATTTTGGAGAAAATGGCTCAACACATTCTTTAAAATGGGCAAAAATCATTAATTTTCATAAGTTTGCATTATGATACATACTTTTACTATTTAGAAAGGAATTTGTACATTAAAATGATACCATTATTTTTGTTATTTATAAAAGCAAATAGTTTTAGATATAAGTTGTACATATACGGAATATTGATTATAAATCTTGGTGAATAGAGAAAAGGCCAGAGTCAGGTAAAATCTATGTATTCAGACTTGGAAGTATCTCCTTTTTGCTAAAAGTCTTCATTCAATGGTAAAACTTAGATTATTTATAAATACTGGTAGCCACAACTTATACCTAATTAGCAATGTAATGTATTAGTTAAGATAATGTTACCTGTTACAACAAACAAATTAAATGTGGTTGACCCCTGAATAACAAGGGTTTTAACTGTGTGGGTCCACTTATATGTGATTTTTTTTCAGTAAATGTGTACTACAGCTACTACATGATCTGTAGTTGGTTGAATCTGAGGATGTGGAACAGTGGATAAGGAAGGCTGACTATAAAGTTATACACAAATTTTCAGCTGCCTGAAAGTTGTTGTTCTTCATCCCTGTGTTATTCAAGGAGGGAGAGAGAGAGTCTTCAAACATGATAAAAGTTTTTCTTTTTTTCCTCATAAGTCCAAAATGCTAGTTCTTTATTAACTATTGGGTTTTATCTAATTTTGTGCATGTGTGTTTTTCTTTCTTTCTTTTGCATTATTTCTGGGAGCGGGGAGTACAAGCTGCTTCTGTATTTTTTCCATCTTCAATGTGTGACTTCCAAAATTTCTCCATTATCATTGATATCAAGCCTACTTGGAAGAAAAAACTTGGAAGGTCATTCATAGAAGGTTTTGATGGACCTTAGTATGAAATGACATATGGTACTTCCACTCTCTCTCCATTGATTCCAGTTCAGCTACATGGCCACATCTCACTACAAGGATGGTTGGGAAATGTAGTATAGCTGTATGCCCTTAGGAATGATAAAGAAGATTAGTAATTACTTAGCCAGTTTACATGGTAATGAATTACATTCATTCATTCTCTTGGGCAGATGTGTCAAGTGGCTAGAGTTGTCATAAGCATTGTGCTAGCTACATAAAATATGCAAGACAAGTATAAGTCATAATGCTTTCTGTTTAATAGCTTATAATGTAGTTGAGGAAGAAAATATATAAAAATTGAGATAACAAGTTATCATAATATATAATTTAAAATTTCCAATTAAATGTAAAATGATCAGGATTTTACATGTTCAAAGAAAGAAGACCAATTTGTTGGCATTGTTTTATAGTAAACTTAAATAGTATGTGTTTGAGGTCAATAGGAGTAAACATATTTGAAAAAATAGCAATGTTTAGCTAGGATAGAAGACCAATTAAGGGAAGAGACTTTGAATGCCATTCTGAGGTATATAAAAGTGTCCCTATAAGCAAGGGAAATGTAAATGGTATTGAGCAGTAAACTGGTACAAAAATATTGCAGATAAGAACAGATTGAGAAATAAGAAGGTGCTATGTTCTGAATGTTTGTGTCTCTCCAAAATTTATATGTTGAAAATCTAATATCCAAGGTGATGGTATTAGGAGGTGAGGTCTTTAAGAGGTGGTGAGGTCATGAAGGTGGAGTCCTCATGAATGGAATTAATGCCCTTAAAAAGGAGGCTCCAGAAAGATCCCTTGCTCCTTCCACTATGTAAGGACCCAATGAGACGTCTGTAACTCAGAGAAGAGCCCCAACACAACTGTGCTGTCAACCTGATCTCAGACTTCCAACGTCCAAAACTTTGAGAAATAAAGTTCTGTTGTTTATAAGCTACGTAGTCTGTGACATTGTATTATGGCAGCCTGAACAGACTAAGATAGAACAGTAACATGGTAAAAAGAAGATTGTTGTTTGTAACAAGCTGAAAAATAGCAAGGATAGTGACTTCAATAAAAATCACGGTAATTGCTACCAGTTACTAAGATATTCTGAGGACTTTGCCTTATGGCTACAAAAGAAGTCCAAGTGGTATTAGAGACTATAAAAGGAGTCTAGATGAAACGTGATTTGCAAAGGAAAACGTATTTGAAAAGAGAGTTGACAAAATGAAAAAATACTTTAAGGGAAATATCATTATTCCATTATATATGAATATAATATATGTGTTTTATATATATATATATATATATATATATATATATTTGACATATATATGAAATAAAGATGATTTGACAGTCCCCACTTAAATGCATCATCAGTACTGACCTGTGTCCAGCTTGAAAAGCACTAGCTGCTTTTCAAAGATAAACTATCAGAGTCAGAAAAATAAGTAAAGTAGTAGTGTTAAATTAAATACGAACCAGTAGAATGCACTGTCAAACAGAACTTTAGTTTGCATTAGTATAGGGTTCAAAGAGCAATCAAGAGCTTGATTATTTCATTGGAGTTCAAAACATAAGGCTTAAATGAATCCAAATCAAAACCACAATGAGATATCATCTCACACTTGTCAGAACAGCCATTATCAAAAAAACAAGAAATAAATAGTATGGGCGAGGATGTGGAGAAAAACGAACCTTCATACACTGTTGCTGGGGTTGTAAATTGGTGCAGTATTACTATGTTAAACAGTATGGAAGTTCTTCAAAACATTAAAAATAGCACTACCATATGATCCAGCAATTCCACTTCTGGGTAGTTACCTTGAAGAAAACAAAACGTGAATTCAAAAACATATATGTGTCCCTATGTTCATTACAGCATTACTTAGTATAGCCAAGATATGGAAGCAACCTATGTGTCATGAATAGGTGAATAGATAAGGAGAGGTGGTATGTATATATACAATGGAATATTACTTTGCCATAAAAAAGAATGATGTCTTACCATTTAAGACAACATGGATGGACCTAGAGTGAAATAAGCCAGACAGAGAAAGACAAATACCATATGATTTCACTTATATGTGAAATCTAAAAAATAAAAAACAACAACAAATGGAACAAACAGAACAAAACAAATGGATACATAGATACAGAAAACAAACAGGTGGTTCCCAGAGGGTTTGGAGATGGTGGAATGAGTGAAATAGACGAGGGAGATTAAGAGGTACAAATTTCCAGTTACAAAGTCAATGAGTCATGGGACTGATACGTACAGCATGGGAAATATAGTCAATAACATTGTAAAAATAAATAAATAAGCAAGCACATAAATACATAAAGTTAAGTAACAGGTGTCTCAAAAATGTAGACAGTTATGAATATGTTTTGGTATATTTTTGGAGGCAGAATGTGTCATTTGAATCATGTTGTTCCTGTTCTTGCTTAACCAGTACCCAGCAAAATGATTTTTTCTAAGAGATTCAACTTACTCCTTCAGTTGTACAATAATTGATCAACCAACCTATCCTTTGTATTTAGTCATAATGCATTAATTCTACAAAACACATTGAAAACTTGCTTTTGTCCAGCAGGACAATGTATAATTTTTATATCATGCCCCACAGATATGTGAATCTCTATGGCTTTGGCATGTAACAATCTAGGGTGCTTTCTATTATATATGAAATATATGTGGCATGAATATGTACTAATATATTCCATCTGCTTTTTCTCCTATGATGTGCTATTCCTAGATGCCTCTGTTACATCTACCATTCAGAATACAACATCTACAACTCTAGAAACATACTGATTATAATCCTACCGTGTCAGAATAGGATGCTGAATTTACAGGTAAGTCAGTTCAGGAAAGAACCTGGAAAATAAGAAAAATGTAAGAATATAATAATGAAAGATTATGCAGATATGAGGAAGGTTTCTTGAAGTTTTTCAAAATGTACATATTTGTAAGCTGCTGTGATTGCTGAACACCTTCTGTAGGGTGTCTCGCTGTACTTTTATACACTTAATTTTAACCTAAGAATACTTTTTTTTTTTTTGCAGTACGCGGGGCTCTCACCGTTGTGGCCTCTCCAGTTGCAGAGCACAGGCTCCGGACGCACAGGCTCAGCCGCCATGGCTCACGGGCCTAGCCACTCCGCGGCATGTGGGATCTTCCCGGACCGGGACATGAACACGTGTCCCCTGCATCGGCAGGCGGACTCTCAGCCACTGCACCACCAGGGAAACCCCTAAGAATACTTTTAATAAATATTTCATCTTGGTTATCACTCAAAAAACACCAGGTGATTATGCCAATCACATGGAATTCTAAATACGAATTTATTATCTGACAACTATTGACTGTTGATTCTCTCTCCTAGAGAAGAACATAAACACTCTTTAAATACTGAATATAATAAAAGTTAAGAAAAATAATTTATAAAGTGATAGTAGTGGAAACATCACATGAGAAGGTCACCTGAAATGTGCTAAGTGATTAAACTTTGGAAATGGCATATTCTAGACCCCAAGATTTACACACCACCTCTAAATCAGGTAATCATATTAAATCAGGTTGACTGCACCCTGGGATTGTCCTCTACTTTGGAACTAAAATAAAACCTGGGAAGACGTGTTACAACAAGAGTTTGTTCATTTCACTTCTTGAAATACTACCCAATAGATAAAGCAGTTATTCCTAAGAAAGAAATGCCGTTACTTGTTTCATATTAATATTGACTGATATTATTTCCTTAATAATTTCAGCTCATTATTGACTGTCATGTCAATGTATACCAGCTGAATTGAACCATTATATGCCCTTTGATGAATAATTAATAATCTAAAATCTTTAATTCTCATTTTACATTAAAAATCAATTTAAACTACCACAGAGATCATTTAAACATTATATATGTTAAAAATGATACAGTATTTGAAACATGGCACATAATATACCTATTATATTCAGTATAAAGTTATACATTTTTATGGTTTGCAATTAATTTTAAATTACCACTATTGTGCACTTAAAAATGAGTCACACCATAAAGAAACTAAAGGTAAAGAGCAGATCAAATATATGTTTTTTTGAAATAGAAAGATGCTTTATATACTAAGCTCTGCTTTTAGTCTTATCTTGATTGAAAATTTTGCTAAATAGAAAAGAAAGAAGTTATTAGATGAACAAAAAATTTTAGTATTTTAAATCTTCTGATTTCTGAGTGTCAGATTTACTATTCATATGAAAGCTTTCCTTTCATTTATTTTAATATTTTCTTAATTAAAATTATTAACCTAATAATGAAACCAATGTATTTTGAATCACAAATAGACACCAAAGAAGATCCAAATACAAGCACACCATAAGTATAATTATAATTTGGCAATAATTTTAAGTGTTTAAGAACAAATTATAAGAATGTCATTAAAGAATAAAATGCACCCTCTAGTTACAGTTTAAAACTTCCCAGATTAATTGTACGGTTGTAAGAGAAGTTTGCAATGTTCCTATGATTTGGAGCTTTTGGTTAGAATAAAAATAGGAATGCATTAATGCTTCAGCCTTTCCAGAGAAATGCTAGTGTTAGCAATATGTATATTCCTGCCAAGACAAGGATGGTGTGAGTCATCATGTGTAATGACTGATGTGTCACTTTGTCAGTCAGATATCATCCAGCCTGAAAGTGGAAGCACCGAAGTCCTTGGCAGTGACAGCTGTGTTTCTATATAGAGTACTGTGAAGTTGGGAGGTGTGAGTGAGACAAAAAGAAACAGACCTCCTCAATGTTAGAATCCTTTACGACATAAGACTTTCAGACTTCATAGAGTAAAACTCAACTCAAAGAAATAGTTTTGAATTGTGTATTATTATCCAACTCGTTTAAAAATATGTATATAAAAACTTGGAAAATAATAGAAAGGTAATGGAAAAGACTTAACCTAATAACACTAATTGTTTCCTTCCTAGAAATACAAAACCTTTATAAAACCATTATGTTTTGCTTTACAACTCAACATGGTAATTGTGAAAAAAATAACATAAAAATGACACATTAAAGGATAAGTTCAATGTTGTAGGAAATCACAGTTTGTCATATATATTTTAATCTTCCTTGGGGTTCTGTGGCAAATTAACAATGGCCTTTGCAGGTGGGACAGATGATAGATATTTGAAACTCTTCTCAGAGATGGGGAATAATACTAAGTTTTTTCATTTAAAGTAAATATCATTATAAATTATTTGTGTTATGCATGTATTTATTATTAATTTTTTTAAGATCTGAGAGTTTATAAAGATCCCAGTAACAAACTCTTTTAAACTCAAAATAATTATTGATTCCAAATAAAATATGATAAGCAATTAAGACAAATGTCAGAAAAACTAATCTAAGAATGTATTGACTGTGGGTTTCACCTGAGTCAGAATGGAAAGTTTTTACTAAAAGTTCGCATTCTTCTTCAACACTTATTCCAAAACCAAGTACACCTCAATATTTGTCTTGTGATATTAGTTGGCTTTGGTGAGAAACCAACTACACACACACACACACACATACACACACACACACATACACACATACACACAGACGAAAAGATATTTGGATTAGTAAGAAAAATAGTTTAATATTCACTTCCAGAGGATATGTGTACTTAGTTTCTTCATAGGGGTTTTAGATGCATTCTGCTGACTTTGTCCTCACAAATAATTGTATGAAAGAGAAATTAAATCCCAGGATAAAAAATATTTGAGGACTTTCCTGGCAGTCCAGTGGTTAAGACTCCGCGTTTCCAATGCAGGGGCCATGGGTTTGATCCCTGGTCAGGGAACTAAGATCCCACAGTATTGTATATTAACTCATATATGTGGAATCTAGAAAAATGGTACAGATGATCTTATTTGCAAGCAGAAATAGAGACACAGACATAGAGAACAAACGTATAGATACCAAGGGGGAAGGATAGGGTGGGATGAATTGGGAGATTCAGATTGACATATATACACTACTATAATGAGACCCTACTGTATAGCACAGGGAACTCTACTCAGTGCTCTGTGCTGACCTAAATGGGTAGGAAACCCAAAAAAAAGGGGATATATGTGTATGTATGACTGATTCACTTTGCTGTACAGCAGAAACTAACACAACATTGTAAAGCAACTATACCCCAATAAAAAAATATATTTGAAATGATATGAAGTTGAGAGAATCTAGAATAAACAGAAATGGATTTTAAACTCTATTTTCCCAAAAGTTGATAAATGATTAAAACAGAAAAAGACAGTCATTTCAAGAGAAGAATCCAAATTATTATTCAAAAAATGTCAGACTAGAAATCAGCACATTTCATGCAGAATGTAATATATTTTGGGAGTGCCGGAATGAATCATTTACTTGTTTTATTCTTCAGTTATCTGTTGTGGAATGGAGTAAATACTTGCCTCCTCCTTTCTTCTCATGAACCTTTAGGTCACTGGTTCTCATTTTTCCTGTGCATTAGAATCACCTAGAGGACTTAAAAGACTGATTGCTGGTTCCACACCCAGAGATTCTGATTCAGTATATCCAGGATGTATCTATATTTCAACAAGTTCTCAGACATCAGTGATGCTCTTGGTTAGGCAACAACCTTTGAGAGCCATTACTCTAGAGTAATGATTCAAACTGCATGTAGGATAGAAATTTAAAAAGAAAACAGTGGAGAAGGGAGTATTTCAAAGTGAAATAGGCACCACCTGAAACAGTTCCCACTGGCCAAAGGTAGAATAATTTAAGCAACAAAAATAAAGTAATCTTGGATTATAACCCAAAGTATAAAATACTGATGAGTCCATACTGATATGAAATAATTGTATAAGTAAATAATTGAAGGAAAATAGACAAATCTGTGCAGAATTCCAAATAATTTATATAGATAATCCCCTCTTGAGGAGATAGAGTATAACTCCCCATCCTTAAGTGTGGGCTGTACATAGTGACTTGCTTCCAAAGAGGAAAGTGTGAAAAAGAGGAACTTTACAGTGGAAAAACCTGTCAAACACTATCTGTCAAGCGATCAATGTTAACATCATGTCAACATGATGTCATGTTGACGTATGTATACTTGATATAATGTGGTGAAAAAGTCACTTTATTCCACATCTTCCTCTCAAAAACCCATAAGCCCACTCTAATCATAAGAAAAAAAATAGGACAAATTCCAGTTGAGGACATTCTAAAAACTCACTGAAACCTCAAAGTTGTCAAGGTCAAGCTGTCATCCAAAACAAGGAAAGTCTAAGGAACCGTTAATAGCTAAGATGAACTTAAGGAGAAATGAAGGCTAAATGTACATGTGGAATCTTGAGTAAGATTCTAGAGCGCCAAAAGGACATTTGTTAAAAACTAAGGAAATCTGAATAAAATGTGGATTTTAATTAATAACAATGTCTCCATAATTAATTAATTAATTGTGTTAACTGTGACAAACGTGCCATAGTGATGTTAACATAAATAATAGGGGAAACTGGATGTGGTGGTATATGGAAACCTGTACTATTTTCACAACTTCTCCATAAATCTAAAAGTATTATCGAACAAAAAGTGAATTACAAAAAAAAAAAAAAAAGTGAGGATGGAAATGGTTAAGCAATTGGGAGACGGGGAGAAACATGTTACCATGTCTACAAGCTTTTTGGTTTTTATAAGAACAAAGTTTCTAGACACACTCACACACACAAAACAGAGAGAGATGAAGCCTGGAGAGACAGATAGAGAGACACAGAGAGAGAAGGGTGGGGTGAGTCTCATTGGACTATTTTAATGGGTTTTTAGCTGTTTCCCAATAGCTATTTTCTTCAGTTAAATATTCAGACTTTCCCCATTGAACCCATACATTTTAAAGAAACTGATATCCTCATGGTTCAAGGATTGGGGCATGTGGCTGATGTGGCTGAAGCCTAAGACAATTTGCTGAAATTCATCATCAGAGCCACAGATACTGATAAGTATAGGATCCAATTCAGCACATCTGTCTGAACAAGACTGATACTGAAGGCTTCTGGGGAAGAAAAATCTACTGAATATATGGTAGACAGACATGAAATCTGGAATGACTGTGGCAAATTTCCCAACATAATGGAGTCCAGCCTTTGGATAAAACTACTGAAAAAGGGAAGGAGAAAGAAAGAGAGAGAGAGAGAGAAAAGAGTGAATGAGGGAGGGATGGAGGGAGGAAGGAGAGAGAAAGAGAAAGAAAGAAAGAAAGAAAGGGAAAGAAAAGAAATATGAGAGAGAGAGAGAGTAAGGAAAGAAGGAAGGAAGGAAAGGAGAGATGGAGGAAGGGCAAGCAGTGGGAATAATAATAATACTAAGTTAGTGATAATATTATCCTATTGCTTAAACCAAACAACCCAGAAGCTTTTCTACCTCCAGACTTCGCAGATACCTGGGCTAATAAATTTACCTTACAGTTTAAATTAATTTGAGTTAGAATTTCTATTACTTGTGACTGGAAACCTTATAATTGATAAAAAAAAATGAAAATGTATTCCACATTAAACATAGATCAACTTAACATATTTTAATAGACATACAATGATTTGAAATGTGTTTTTAAAGAACAACAAGTGATATAGCATTTAACTAATCTAGGTAACATACACGTTAAATTTCACTGGGACTAAAATGTGGAAATACGCTTGTTATGGAAATTTTGTGACTAGTAATAGATTTTATTTGCTTTGCGGCAAATAAATATGTATTGTATTTCATTTTCCTATCTCTCCTTAATTTTTAGGTAAAAAATTTCAAACTTTTGCATTGACCTGTTAGGCATTTAACCCTATTATTTTGAGAAAATTCAAAAGCATTTTAAATGTTGTGATAATATTCTTAAAATTAATTGCATAATTTATAAAGTAATGACCAAATCATTCACTAAATTACTTTGAAAGATAACCAAATAAACTATATTTAAAAATAGAAGATTTTTCCAATTATCATCAGAATCCAGAAACTAGGAGGAGGCTTATTATATTTAAAAAATGGCAAGGACTACATCATAGCAGAAGATTCAGCTGTGTGCCTAAAATGATATATTGAATGATTTGAAATTTTCAGTGGTGAGAAAATATCCCCTTAACAGATATCATTAACTTAGGATATTTCAAGGAGGCCTGATATGAGTTGGGGACCTTGAGGAAAGGAGGACCAATGCAAATCAGTCCCTGAAGACAATGGATTTAATTAAAGTTCACAGAAAAATGACCCTTAACTAAAGTGCAAGCAGAGCTAAGTGAAATCATAGTAAAAGCTGCTGAAATAAACACTCATGTTCTTGCAGGATACTGCTAAATACCTTTCTCTGAAAAATAGTTTCAAATGTAAAATGACTATGAGTCCTTAGGATTGTTTGAAACTGTATGCCTTTCACACACCCTCACTTGGTGAAAAGCAGGAAATAGCAGCCACCCTGGATGCACCTCCCTCTCCAGTGTAAGTGTTGGAATCAGGAGTGGCTCTCCTGTCTGATCTCGTCAGTCTTGGTGCTTTGGGAATCATATCTGTTTCTTTCATCAGAAGAACTAGGCACAGTTTATCGGTGGCACAGAGACCTATATCATGATTAGAGGGTTCCGAGGCTCTAGAGAATTCTTTTTCTTTCTGCACTGAGTTCACGTTTGGAACTGCAAGAAAAGCAAAATGATATAGCCATTCATTTTTCATTTCATTTTCCTGCTTCAATTCAGATTCCAGCATCCCAATAAGTAGAGTCTGACAACCCTGGCAAGCACTTCAGGCATCTTGTAATGTGGACAAAAGTGCAACAGTGTGTCCCTTAGAAAATCATTGGCTTTGCTTATCACCTTCTTAGCTTTTCTTGAGCAGAGACACTAACACCTGAATATAAAAGCTTAATACAGGACTTCTCTGGTGGCGCAGTGGTTGAGAGTCCGCTTGCTCGATGCAGGTTACACAGGTTCGTGCGCCGGTCTGGGAAGATCCCACATGCCGCGGAGCGGCTGGGCCCGTGAGCCATGGCCGCTGAGCCTGCGTGTCCGGAGCCTGTGCTCCACAATGAGAGAGGCCGCAACGGTGAGAGGCCCGCGTACCGCAAAAAAAAAAAAAAGGAAAAAAGCTTAACACAATATCCCACTCAGCAGTCTCACGGAGTAAAAACAAATTATAAAGAAACCTTATTTTGGCTATTTTAATCATGACTCAATTTATGCAGCCAAGAAATTTAGGGCACTTCAGTTTAATATCCTCACTAAAAATATTATGAAAAGCAAGGCTTCATCAATTACTTACCACTTGACCTTGAAGTCTTAATTATCAAATTCTTTAGTGTCAGTTCTGAGAATGATGAGGTTTTACCATTCATTTTTCAATCCCATTACCATGATATTTTTTATGAAATAAATAACAATTCAGACTGTCTATTATTTTATGGATTTGCATGTTCTTTATATGCTATCTATGTTTGGGATATTAAAACATATCACTCAGATATAACACATAGTCACAAAGGAATGGCTATTTATTTCACTTGAAGCAGTTCCATTTGTCATGGCAGTTAGCTTTAGACTCACTGGTTTGACGGAATCCCTAAATATGCTTTTCTTTAACAAGTTTTTAAAAATACTAAATTGTCGATTAATTTTAAGCAGTAGGAGAATGCAAAAAAGGAAATGACAAAAGCCACCTCCTTAATAGTTTAAGTTACAACCCTCAGCAAATTACAATGACATCTATGAGTCAAACTGAAGAGAACCTATTGACTACTGAAGTTTTCAAGCTTTTGTACAGAATATTCTAGGCATTGGAGGCTCTTAGTTTTCTTTTTCTTTATCAGGTGGCATTTCAGTGAATGAACATGCTATTTTCACTAATTTTCCATATAATATTAAAAATACTTTTATATATGCTACTTCCCTTCCTTTACAACCCCTCTCTGCCCAAATACACCGACTCCCTCTTCATCCTCACAGATAAAAATCCTCCTTAAATTTGTACATGTATGTATATGTGTGTACGTGCTCATACACTATACCGCAGTGATGTGTTTTTCTTTGTCT
The DNA here is from genome assembly GCF_949987515.2 of Delphinus delphis. NCBI lineage: Eukaryota > Metazoa > Chordata > Mammalia > Artiodactyla > Delphinidae > Delphinus > Delphinus delphis. The sequence goes on from NC_082686.1 coordinate 25,191,786, forward strand.
ACAGAGGTATGACCTAAAGGAACAAGACTCTTGGTCTGCTCTATTTTTGTTTTATTTTCTTTCCTGAAGAAAATATATATGTCTTCTTTGCCCTGATCCTATTATGGCTAAGGTGTGGAGCATGCTTTGAGAAGGGGTTTAAATCTGGGCAATTTCTTTGGAATGGGGTCAAGCTTAGAAGGACTCAAATGATTGAGTGTCCTCAAATTGTTGTAATTAGCATGCACCTGGATTTTTTCATTTAGATTGTACATTTATTTAAATAGTTTAAAACAACATCCAGACAATGAACAGAGTGACTTTAAGGCTAATGGAGACTTATTTTTCTTTAGAGGGGAAGTCTAAAACCTCCCTAGAAGCTGCCCTTGGCATCTCTATTATTTAGATGATAAAACAGTGCAGACTCTGGGCTAGCAGTGATCACGCTGACCTGTGAGGCCCATTTTCTCTTCTTTCAGGAGCAGGAGATGCTCTTTCTGCCCTGGCCTCAAAGGGAAAGACCTGGCAGCTTTCTGACCTTGCTTACTTGAGGGACAGCGCATTTGTGGCTGCTGTGAAAGATAACTGCATTATGTTAAATCCCTCTGCCCTCTGTCATATGCAATATAACCCATGTTAATATGTGGCAGTTTTTGTATTGATTTCCACCTTGTGGATTTCGTTCAGCCCATGTCAGATATAGATAAAAATTATTATATATACTGAATTTACCTAGTAACTAACACTGCAACCAGATTTCAAGTATATAAGGTAGCTTACACGACCTTAAGAAAGAGTGGAAGCTTCCAATTTAGGCTTAGCTCTACCATTCAAGTCTTTTTTTTTTTTTTTTTTTTTTTTTTTGCGGTACGCGGGCCTCTTACTGTTGCGGCCTCTCCCGTTGCGGAGCACAGGCTCCGGACGCGTAGGCTCAGCAGCCATGGCTCACGGGCGCAGCCGCTCCGCGGCATGTGGGATCTTCCCGGACCGGGGCACGAACCCATGTCGCCTGCATTGGCAGGCGGACTCTCAACCACTGCGCCACCAGGGAAGCCCCGTTCAAGTCTTAACTCATGAATACATTGTGAGTACACAGCAAACACATCCGAATTTGCCTTGAAAATTGTATTGAGAAAATTGTCCAAGAGACTCTGTGTGTTTCATGGTCCATGAGTGCCCTCCACAGAGAGCAATGCAGACTTTTCTTTTTAGTGTTGTGTCTGTTTAACTTTCTTGAGCATTCTGTCTCGGATCATTTCTGTATTAGAGAAAATTCATAAAGACTTGAAAAGAAATTAAATTCCTTGATCTAATTTAGTGAAGGTGTAATCACTTAAGTTACTAGGCAAAATGTTAATGCCAGCCTAACCCTCACTCTCACTGCTCATCATCCTGCTGCATCCAATTGCTTGACAAGGAGCTTATGAAAAATGCTATTTTGCTTCTTAAACAACAGGTAATGGATTTTTAATAGTTTTTGTTTTTTCAGCTGTTCCTTCTGTAGGAAATTGAGTTAAGAGCACAAATGTTGGCAATTACTCCTGTACGCCACAGTATTTGTTTGGAACTACTACTTAATAAATCTACTGCAGCATTTATATTTTTTTAGACCATTCATTCCAAGGCCCCTGCTTAGATTTGTCAACAAATAGAAAGACCTCCTGAGTCTTTCAAGGGAATATTGTGTGATAGAATTTAACCAAGGGAGAGCAAAGGTCCAACTACTCTCAAATTCATTCATTTTGCAGACTAATAATTTGATATGCATAGAAACAAACCATTGTACATTGATCGAATAAACAGAAGGAATATACAAGGCCCACATTAGAGGGCAATTCCTTTTGAACAAATAATTATTGCTCTGGCAGTTCCTTAGAGTCAGTCCTGGAGAAAGTAAACTGAGAGAAACATCAGGGAAACCAAAACAAAGAGAACTCAACATTGTGATCAAAATGGCCCTCTCGAAAGAACCGCTGAAAATGCACTGTCATTTTAGGAATAGATGCTGGGCAATCACAACCATATTCCCCAAAATATGAAAGGAATGGAAGCAACGCCAGTGCTAGGCTGACACGACAAGTTTAACATTAGACAGCCCAGTACAACTCCACTCTTCCCAGCATAGTCCCTGGTCTGACCAAGCCTGAAGACCAACAATGCTGAGGTTCCTCCAGTCTCAGGCTGGTCCCTGAGTCCTTGACCAGAACTGCTCCTTTCACAGCTGAAGCCACAAATGCCACACAAAGGCCTGGAGTGAGATGAGCAATATACTCCCACTTTGGTAAGACACAACACACACACACACTAATTTGCTTGATATTGAAGATAATTTATTAGCCATAAATTTAATTTTCTAATTATAAGAAGGACAAAGACAAAAATAAGAAGGCTGACCCATGAACTGAGCTCTGCCATGACTACTATACAATTTAGAATGTCTTCAAAAAGATAACTTAAGGATTATGTGTTTTAATTGATTTCATGACTGCCAGAATCAATCTATAAATTAATTTTAAGAGGTTTGAGGAGGTTAGCTGTGTCTCATAAGTATTTTTAATGGAAGATAGCACATTTATAAGCTACAGGGGCCCAGGCTTCTTCTGTCTTGTAGCTCCGCCATCTAGAAGAAGAGGCTTTCAAGGTTACTGCATATGGGAAAGAGGAGCCTGGGGGACATTGTAGGGTGATTTTTAAGACCAAGAACTGGTGGGATTTCCCTGGTGGTGCAGTGGTTAAGAATCTGTGTTCCACTGCAGGGAACATGGGTTTGAGCCCCGGTCTGTGAAGATCCCACATGCTGTGAGCAACTAAGCCCATGCACCACAATAACTGAGCCTGCGTGCCACAACTACTGAACCCCATGTGCCTAGAGTCTGTGCTCCTCGACAAGACAAGCCACCACAATGAGAAGCCCATGCACCACAACGAAGAGTAGCCCCTGCTCTCTGCAACTAGAGAAAGCCCACGCGCAGCAACAAAGACCCAACACAGCCAAAAATCAATCAATAAATTTATTAAAAAAAGAAAGAACAAGAGCTGGAGGTGGCTTACATCACCTCTGCCCATAAATTACTGACCAAAGCTCAGCCAGTAACACCCCATCCTGACTGCAGGCAAGTGTAGGAAACATGATGATGTAGTAAATGTTTTTCTGTGTCTGCAGGAGGAGGAAACAGTATGGTGACTGTGTAACCTTGTCCCTGTCTCACTTTCCTGTATAGGATAAATACCTAAGTACAATCTAAGCACATTGCTTTCACTTTGGGCCAGTTTTCCTAGTATTATATAAATCATCATAGTTTTCTTTAGCACACTCGTATTTTTTTAATTTCTCAATATTTCATAATGCAAGCTCTTAAATTTAATAAATGACTACATTTACTTTGTCTTCCTGTTTCAAAACGCTTTATCTAATAGATCCATGTTTTTTGAGGTTATTTCTAAAGAAGCAAAGCTTTGGGATAATATATTAATGTGCAGTTTGGGACACTTCATTTATTTAGGTCAAAGAGTTAGGAAGAAGCCCTTTAGGGCACTTACTGGGAATTGAACACTCAGGCATTTACCCCAGTTTTACAATAATGAGATAAAGCAAAAGAAATCCTTGTCAATTGAATAGAAAATTCATCATCAGAGAAAAGTCTGTTGGCTTGAGCTTGCAGCAAAGCATGTTTATTGCTTGATTAACTATTAATATGGTTAGAGGTTATGCTCTTTGGTAAAATCCCATTAGAAACACACAGTGGAGTAAAAAACATTCAACATCAGCATTATTTGGAATACATTTAGAACTATGTGACTAACAGCTAAAGAATGAAAACTTGAGCTTACTTGCATATAGAAACCATAGACCAGACACTGCCATAATGCAGTAATGCCAAGGGGAGATTTAATATACAAGAGATAAAAAAGGAAGAGTTTCATTCTTTTGACAGTCTAGACAGTGCAAAACCATATTTCAAGATCAAATGGCAGTTAAAATAAGTACATGTGTCTGTATTAACTAATCAATCATTATGATTATACAGTCTAATTAAGTAGAATTGAATTGTAGCCTATTGCAAACTGGTGATTAAATGGTAAGAAGGAAAATCCGAGGACCTGGCTCTATTAATGTGAACACAGATAAAGGACAGGTTCTTGGTACCACCCATTTCTCTATATGTTAAACCAAGATGATCCCTACCTGGACCTGATAGTTTTAGGATACTTTTGATAACGAATTCCACTCAAAATGAATGAAGGTTCAAATGGGGAATATGGAAAAGATAAATAATAAATGTACAAACAGTATAAAGACTGCTTATCTTTGGTGTCACTAACATTTTCCATAAACACCAAAATATAAAAGTATCAACATTGAATTATTAGTTAAAAACACATGTTATGCAATTAAGAGCTAAGCTGACAAATAAGGCCAGTTTCTAGCTTAGTGTTTAGGTTGTAGAGACGTTTAGAGATCCTTTACAATTGCTACTGTTAAAAATGTCTCTAATCTATACTATGGGTGGGCAACTTATTTTTATAAACTTTTCTACTTGAATAATCATTCTCTGAATTCCTGTCTGAGGAACTTCTCTCCTGGTATCTTAATTTGATGGCATCTATTTTCTGATGAGATAGCTGGAATCCAGGATTATAAACTATTAACTCTTTAAACTTACTTTTTACTCATTATAGCCTAAACTTAATATTCAGAAGGTTAAATCACACAATTTAAAGTCAGAGTCCTCTCAAAAACTGGTAGTTTTTTTTAATCTTCATGGGCTTAAATACAAAGCATTGTAGAAAATAATGCCTCTTTTCTTAATTGTATTTCAAATCGAATGAATATGCATGAAATTGGGATGATATTGTTACTTGAGAAATAAGATAAAACTCCACTACTGGTGTTCCCACAAATAAGAATCTGGGAATTAAATGAACAAGGTAAACGTCTATGTTAAAACAAGATCTAATTCAATTAAAATTGATACCTCTTTCTGAATTGCATAAGGGAGTGCTGTATTTCACATAGGGATTCAGTATCACACATACATCATACAGGAGTCATTTATTTCAGACCTTTAACATGCCACTCTTTCAAAGGCGGTCCATGACTTCATAAAGGATCTGACTGACAGTCCTAAAGATCTCTCGTTTATGTGTATCCATAACACAGGAATCCACTGTGCAAATTTCTCCACAAACTCGGCATTTATGTGTGAACTATACACATCCTGAACTGATGAAAACAGGGTAATTGTTGCATTTGGTTTCCAGGGAGACAACACTTTACAGGATCCCGACTTATGCTGCTCCATACGAAGCTGCCTTAGAATCGCCTTCAAAGACCCCTTGTCTCCATCTGTGAGCTCGAGGTAAAGTGCTGTGATGGCAGCTGCTAATGAGCTGACTCGCCTTCATCAGGACAGCCTGAATTTATTTCTGCTGTCCCCCTAGGGAACTGTCAACTAGGAATATGAGTGAGAGGAGAAACAATGATTGCCCCTTCCCAGGAGCATGGCACTCTCTCGAATACACTGGCTAATTTGATAGTTACAACAAAGAATGGGGGGAAAAAATCCATGTACATTTGCTGATACTGCAATGTCAGCTAAGTGTTTTCTTTCTAACTTTTCCAGGGGCAGCTTCACCCTGCCATGCTCTCTGCGTGTGCCCATGACTCTTCGTTTTGTCAGCTGTGCTTATTCCTAATTGCAGATTTTGTTTCCATGCTCCTAACCTGCAACTGACGACAAAGAATTTTAACAGAAATTACTGAAAACATAAAAACATGTTTGAGATCACTAGTTGAAAAATTTTTTTGATCTGGTAATATTTATTAATGGGGCACTGCAATGAGACTATTAATGGCAGAGGTCCTCTGTACACTGGGTCCCACGTCAGGATCATCACTGTGAAGCAGAGACACGGTTCAGTTAGGCTACAAAGGCCTGATTCTGAGGGATAATTAGATAAATTCTGCTGATATTGGAGCAAATTCATGAGTGATAGCATGCTTCTGGTTGCATATTTTGGGGACTGTTATATTCCATTGGGAGGTTTACTTCAAAATAATATAAGTAAAGGACAATAGGATCCTTACTAAAGACACTAGAATAGAGGAAGCATTGTGAGAGAAGAAATTGATAAAATTAAGACCATCGACTAAATTTGCAGAAGATGAAATAATTGGTATCCCTTGAATTGGACCCTCATTTGCACATCAGCTACAACTCTTGTAGCTGGACTTATTGTCTTTTACAGAACAACACATAATCTAGGTAGCTAGACCTTGGACTATTAGGAGAAAATGATGGTGAGATTTAGATCATTTAGGCTTCCAGAAGTAATTCATTTCTTCTGGGAACCTTGAAGGAGACAGCAGAGCACATTAATGTGAAATAATATCATAAAGGGTGTATGTGGGAAATAAGGGGGGAGTTATTTGTGTGACTATGTGAGTGTGTGTGTATGTGTGCATACACACTTGCATACAGAATCTTTAGGTTCAGAAAGACGTTATAGTAAAATTATACGAAGAAAAGTATGTTTGTTTTCTATATAACTGAGTGTAATCCTTATGACAGCATAGCTAGGGACTGGAAGCAGCCATGGGAATGCATCTGAAAGTCAGGTTGAAAGGTGAATGGAATAAGAATCCCTAAAAACTAACAAAAGTGATTGTATGGATGGAAAACAAGAAAGCCGTCTGTGAAGAGAGAAAAAACGTGTTCCAACGAGTGCCATGTTTTCCTTTTCTCCCTTCCAAAATCCGAGTGTTGTTTCCAAATACCAGGGTAGCATTGAGAGAAGAAATTACAGGTTCTCCTTAAAAGAAGATATAAAGAAATCCAATGAGGCACACGACTGAGGACCTGACAAAGATGGCAGAATCACTGATGGCTTCTAAAAGAATTAAGGCTAATTCCCTGACGAGAGGTTCTTCTGAGTGTATTAGTCCAGAAACATGTGCTTAGCACTGAAACTTAAGTAAAGATAAACATGTCAATGATAACCTTTGATCCATTGTTAATATCCAAAGAAATAAGAGCCAAAGGAAAGCTTGATAATGAGATCTAAAAAGAAAGAAAATCAAGAGTAATATGGCATTAAGAATAACAATATACAGTAAATAGCTCTATCTAAAGAAATTACCCTTTTGTGTTTGTTTGTTCGTTCATTTGTTTGTGTTCTGAAAATGCCTGTATTCAAAGGCAGCTAGGTTTACAAGAACTAGGAGTTGCTCTAGCTTTTTTTTTTTTTTTTTTTTTTTTCTGCGGTACGTGGGCCTCCCCCATTGCGGAGCGCAGGCTCCGGGCGCGCAGGCTCAGCGGCCATGGCTCACGGGCCCAGCCGCTCCGCGGCACGTGGGATCCTCCCGGACCGGGGCACGAACCCGTGTCCTCTGCATCGGCAGGCAGACTCTCAACCACTGCACCACCAGGGAAGCCCTGCTCTAGGTTTTTGATATTCTCTTATCTTCCTGAGGAGTCAAGCAACAAATGTCACTACACTGTGGCAAAAATATCCTCAATGTTCAAAAATTGCCAATAGTTGTGAAAGCCTTATCTGCAGTGTCTTAAGCTGGTTAGCATAGTCATGGATATGACTGGATGGTTTCTCTTCCCTCTAGAGTTTACTGGATCCCCAGTGACCTGCTCCCTTTCTCTCTGTTCTCCAGCTCAAGGCTGCCCCACTTCCATTACCTCAACTCTTTCTAAGTGGGGACCTGGAGAGCTAAATCTAACCTTCCTGTGCCCTTTGATTCAGCAGACAAAAGTTTGAAAAACTGAGAAACTTCCTATAAAAGTTCAGTTTCCAGCTACTTTTTAAATAATCCAAGAAAGTATAGCAATACTGAATCTGTCTGGAGATGAGGACCTCTTGACGCCAAAATTTTACTCATTAATTCAACAAAACCCCCATTGCTACCTGTTGTCCAGTACCTGTCCTTGTTCAGCAATTTGAGTCACCTGAATGGCTTCTTAAGACATTTCAGTTTGGGGCCCTTAAAGGTCTTGATCCTCTTTTTTCTCAAGTCTGTAGATAAACAATTTTCACTTTTTAAAAATGGTAGGTATCTGGGCTATTGCACCCATTATTTTATCACTGAAAATTTGCTTTAGTTCTCTAAAGATCTAAGTTAAGCTTCATATGTATTTGGGAAAGCACCTAAAAATGTTACTGGATAAGCAACTATACTATATGAGTGATATGATAGAATTTTGTTTGGATTTGTACTTTGAGAAAATGTATTTCTAATATATAAAATAACTGAGATGAAAACATGGGGATTAAAGGAAAGTAGTTAAATTAGGGTTGGAGAAAATAAATCAGTCATTGAAAACTGAAAAAGGTTTTTGAAGTTTGCTTTAGTTCTGTGTTACAAGCTACTTTTTTTAAATTTACATTTCTCAGAGAATGATAAAGTAAATGCACTGCTCTAAATTGCTGAAAATACATATCTTTAAATGTTAAAAAGATCAAATGTTTCCACAAATGCACATTTCTATAATGTTTACTCCTTGCAGAGCAAACGACTTCTAGAAAGTCAAAATAGCAATAGAAAATTAGTGCAATTATGGGGGACAGTTCTGCTGCCTTGTTCCTGGCTCTCTGCTTTCTCACTCTCCTCACGTGGTTTCGTGAGAGAAAAAGGAAGCAAACTCTCTCAAGTCTCTTATTAGGGCACTAATCCCATCATGAGGGCCCACTTTCATGACCTAATTACTTCCCAAAGGCACCATCTCCCAATACTATTGCAATGGCATTTGGTGTTAAGGATTTCAACATATGAATTTTGGGGGAGACACAAGCATGAAGTCCAAAACACTGGGTCAAAAGGTATTCATATTTTACATTTTGATAGTTACTACAAAATTACCTTCTTAAAGTATTATATTTATTTCCACATCTATCAACAATGTGTAGAATTAAACTTTCCACCACCTTTTTTTACAGTAAAATCTAAAAATTTGTCACAAAGTACAATCAAATTATTGGAAAGAGATATATGATATGAGCTCTTCTTGCATAAGACCTTGAAAGGGGAAATGATTGCAGTTTATCGAGACAGTCATTGAAAAAATACTTGTTAAGCATCTGTCACATATTTGTTACAGTGCCAAATGTAACATAAAAATAAGAGCTCTTGCCCATGGAAAATAGAGTATAAAGACAGATCTATATATTCGTTCATTTATTTAACAAGCATTTATGGAGTGCCTACTATATATTCAGCATTAAACTGAGTTCTGGAGAAACAATAAAATATGCTTTTACCCTCAATCAAATCTAAGTTTAATGGGGAAAGTAGACCCAGAACAACAGTGACACTATGTTGTACATGCAGAAGCAGAAATACGTACAGGGTTTTATAGAAAAAGAAGCAGCACTCAGCCTATTTGTAGCACCAAGTTAATGTGGAGATGTGTAGTATCAGGAAAGTCATCTCAAGGTGACCCTTGAGCTGAGTTTCAAAAATTGGAATCTTTAGTCCTACTAGTAGTTGTTGAAAGGGCATTCCATGCAGAGGGGCAATGGGACCAATGTCAAAGAAGGGAGAAAATCCTAGAATAAAGAAGATCAATTCAGGAAAGTGTAACAAGCATTCTAGGAAAATATGATTTTGCCTGAACTAGGACAAGACACAGAGATATAGAAAGGAAGGAAGTGATTCAAAATGTTTCTAGATGTTTTGGTGAAGGTTGAGGATGAGAGGGAAAGACAGTTGAGGGATAATCCTCACATTTCCAGGTTGATTGACTGGGTGGATGATGACTCCCAAGCAGAATTTCCAACCCAGTATGGTAACCGGTTGAAATTTAGCAGACTTTATGATCCCCTAAGCTCTCACAATGGTTACTATGGCTTGGGGTAGATGAAGCCCTCAACACATCCCCACAAATCTTGAGAAGCCTGTTACATTTCTTCAGATCCATGTTAACATATTTTCATTTCCTAAGAATCATGTGGTATGGGAAAAGTAGGAAGAAACTACATGAAGAATTTATACACAAATAATAATTACCCCTCTCCTAAACATCATGCCATAATAAATCTTTCAGAAAAGAAGCAAAAGAAACATTGGTGGTACTTTCTCTGTTATTGAATTCATATGGGTAAGATATACATGTGCATAATAGAATCAATTAAGATTTTTTCAGCCATAATTAAGTCTGAAGTGGTTCTGTCTTAAGAGAGTTACATAGTTTTAACTCCTAGAAACAATTCATTATAATAGTCCACAATTGGGACCTTAAAAAATATTAAACAGAACCCAGTCTATCTAGACCTAGATAATAGCTAATACATTATAATGAGATTAGTTGATGATTTTTCTCCCTGATGGAGAAATAGTAGAAAATATACTTTAAATCTTGTGAACATCCAATATAAGACATCTATTATAATCCTACATAAAATAAATCCACAACAAAGTTCATTACCTCCTTCACTCTTTCCTATCCATTTAATCCCCATCACCCAGGATTAATAAACCTTGGCATCCTCTTTAATTGCTGTTCCATTAGGACTTAAGGGAAAATGCTTTTCTGAAGGAGGATGATGAGTCAGGATTAGGAAAGGCCAAGCAAGGCTTGCTGAAGATAGGGTACAGGAGTTCAGGCAGGCAGTCTACACATATCGACACATCCTACACCAAGTTGGAAGAGGCAATTTAGGACTCAAGTAAGCAATATTTGATCAACAACAATCTAGGTACAGGAGGTCAGAGCATGGTAGTCTATCAGCTAGACAGGCAGCTGGGGGATCAAAAGTACACAGGTAGGGAGTTCCTAGAAAAGATGCTGGGTGAGTGAACGGCTGAGCAGGTAGTCAGGAATCAGAAAATTCAAAGGAAGCAAAGAGCAGAGCAAGGTCAGAGGGTCTGCAACCAGATCAGCACAAGAATGAGGAAATTTGACAGGCAGGACATCTCACCAGCAGTTCTGTACCAGTCGGGATCAAATATAACCAGCAGACTTGCTGCTCTGCTGTTTGTAAATTACAGAATATTTCAGACTTTTAATGTCTGGCTTTTCAAGATGGAAAAATAAAAGCCCATAAAGCTAAATGATGAAAACAGGTAGGTTTAGAACATTGGTCGACAGGCTCTACTATTGCAACTCTTCAGGATTACAAAAAGGCTCAATTTGCTTTTCATGTGTTATTTGATTTAAATAGGCATGTAGACAGAATGGTCTTCATGCAAACTCTGATTCACACATTAGAACCCAGATTTTTACTCAGCAATGAACATCAGGAAGATTGTGAGGCAGGCAAAATTACCTTTTGTGCCCCGCCCTTTTTTTAGGGTCATCTCATCTCCTACAACATAAAGATGACTGAAGCGATTCTGTTTTTTATTGATTGACTTGTCCCATATATAATTTCAAAATAAATTTGAGATAGCTAAGAATATCCTGATGTAAACCTACCATATAACATATCTCTTCAGGCTTATCAAAAGATGCATTATCACAGCTTTAAAGGGATATTGCTTCAGCCAGGGTCCTCGGTCCCCTCTTTTTATCTCCTTTTGTCCTTCGATTATTCTCTCTTTATTTTGGATCTTTCATTTCTCATTCTCTTTTTCCCTTTTGTCTGCAAGCATGCAATCTACTTGACTAAATATTACAACACAATATTTCCTATATATTGTAATGCAATATTTCCTAATCTTATAACATGATGTTTGAACCTAATGGTAATCCCTTGATCCTAGTTTCCTATTTATCTCACTGCCTGTATTCTCAAACAGTGATTTACCCTAGCATCTATTTCCCCTTTTCTCTATTCTAACCAGTCAACATTTCTCCTATCTCTATCACTCTGATGAAAGGACACTTTCCAATATGGCATTGACCTATTATTAATTACTTAACTCCATGGCATTTTCCCCAGCTCTGTTGACCTATTTTTAAAGTTTGACTTCAGGGAATCCCTCATTCTGTGCTTCTGGTTAATTGATCTTTTGTCTCCTATGCACATCTAAGACAATCATTTTGAATATTTCAGTGCTGGTTATTCTTTCTCTAACTATTAAATTCAGATTAACCTGTATTTTAGCTTTTAGTCCCCTATTTCACTTTTTTTTTCCTTTCACTCAAAAATGTATCACCTCCTTCTGATTAAGTTAGCATTTGTAAATACAACTATAAATCTACACTGACAATCTAACTCCTCTCTGCAGCTCTGCCCTGCATCTCTGAGGAGAATCATTACATTTAATCAATGAAAGACATGTTAACATATCTAAAACTGAACAGATTTTTCTGTCTTGTATGCTCAGTACAAATTCGCTTCCTCTGCCTTTTGTTTCATGTCCTCTGGGCTTAAATTCTCATAACTGCTTCTCATCCCCTCTCCCTTCTGAGACCTCCACATTTAATCAACCCAAATCCATACCGTTTCCTATTTCTATCTCACTTCTCTTTTAGCCCTTTCTTTGTTATGTCTGTAGCCACTGTCCTAATTAAGGTTCATAGCATCTCAGGTTTGTTCTATGAAACAGATTCCTCAAAGGTCTTCTCTCACTCAAGTTTCTCCTCGTATGAATCTATCTGGCAAGCAGATTAATCTTTCTAAACACTGTTTTGATCATGCCACACATCTGATTCCAATGCCTTGGATCAAATCAAAGCATCTCAACCTGGAATTCAAAATTACATACAATATATCCCTAGTGTAGCTTTCTAGATTGCTCCAACTACACCTCCCTACCCCTACTCACCAAGACAGATAGCTTTATATACTGACTGGCATCGGTACATGTCTGGACCACCCAGATCTCTGAGTCTTCCCATGTTTTAACATCTTCATCACCTATCTGATGTTGTCCCAAATTTCAAGACCAAGTTCAAATTCCTATCCCCTCTCCATAGAACACTTTAGTTTACTCCAACCCATGATGATCTCCTAAAGTCTGTATATATAACACCCAGCATATTTCTCACACAAAATTATGCAGTATAGTCTATTTTGACATGTGCATTGTCTCTGCAACTCTATTTCAATTATTTACTTCAAAGAATGTGTCTCATATTTCTATATTAGCCACTCATTTTTAGTTCATAGTAAGGACGTGAACTATTCATTGCTTTTTAAATTAAAGAGCATAATATTTATTAGTGAAACATAATAACTAACTTCCTTTTCTCTCTCCAATATGTGTTTGTTATATGTATGTATGTAATTCATTATTTAATTGTGGATATTTCTTTCTTTCAATTTTATTGGAAAAGTATTTCTTTATCTCCATTTTTGCCCCTGTATGTGCACATACACATCACACATATTCACTCTCTAATTTCTCTGAGATTTAGACAAGCAATGACATTCTGTACCTCAATTTCTTTCCTTTTAAGTTGGTGATTATACTACCTGTCTTTACTGCCTCACTTTGGCGTGTAAACATGAATATATATACTGTGTTATGAATATATACTGTATATGTATAAATACATCATAGCCCTTCTGAGGAAAGCAGCTAAGTTATCATTACCATTATTATCTGACATTATGAAGAATAGTAATCTTTATAATAAAAAGATAACAGGGCTTATCTAAGCAAAACTACTGTGGGGTTCCATAAATATCTTTTTCTTTATGTACATTTTTTTTTCTTAAATGTACATCACAAAGTCTAGTAAAATTAGTTTGATGGAAGTGCCAATTTAAGTGCTCAGAGTTTTCAAATCGTCTGATAAATAATATTAACTGTAAAAAATTTATTTTTCTTCTTTTAGAGCATTTCATATTACAATCCAAACTTGCCACCTTGAACCCCTACCTTTTAAAATCTTCAGTATTTATTGTGGTTACACGTTGGTTTGATATAGAGCAGCAGTGCCCTCTAGTGGCTACTTTCATTTAGGAAGCAGCATGGTTTTTTTCCTTAAATAATTTTAACCACTTTTGACTGACTTTTCATAAATGTTTTCTAGTGAAATGTGTCACAAATTATAATTGGATACACATTTTTTTCAAATTATCTATCCTTCCGAAAATATATCAAAACATATACGACCATTAATTTAATGATTTTCAAATATTTAACTTTTTTTTTAACGTGGAAATCAAATCTCTAGAATATTTCTGACAATTTTCCACCCGAACTGGTTTCAACTTCTTGCCAAATATGACTAGAAATTCAATATACATGCGAAACTTTGGGGCAGTTTGAAAAAAATATTTTTCATATATTTTATATATGGCAAATTTTAATATAAAATGGCTAAGGGGGCCATGAGGAAAAGGAACAGCCTGAGAGTAAGTTCAAATATTTACTCCTCCCCTATTACTAAGTTGCCCAGAATACATAAAGATGTTCAAATAACAATTCTTTTCCAGTGGCTTATATACCTAGGAAAATGAGCAGATGTCTATTGCTGTTTAATTCAGTTAAATAAATATTTATATCAGCACTGGGTGGTGAAGATACACTAATAAATGTGCTTCAGTCACAAACAGCATTTCTCCAGCACTTGTTTTATTAAAATAATATCCTGTAGTAATTTCATCTGGTTCTTGGATATCAATAACCTTCCCGCCGAACCAGTAAAACAACTAGATTGTAGAAAGTTCAGAATGTGTCGTAGTGAATTTTGAAAACAGGAACAGAACCCTGGTAGGCATTCAGCATTTAAATCTTAGAATACCTGTCAACCTGTGTGATGTTTTAAAATATATAGTGTTTATAAACACAAGTAGACATACACTTTAATCAAAAATGTGAATAGTTCCATAAGAAGCAAGATTTTTAAAGCTTCCAGGGCAAGTCTATATTGTTGAGAATATGTTATACAAAACTTATGTTGTTTTCATTAACTCCTCAACTCCTTATGAAAAAAGGAGTTGTTAAAGACTTTATTATGCTGGACCTAGTTTACTGATGCCTTCAAACCGCAGAAGTGGCTACAAGTGATTTCCATGAAATAATGTTGAAATTTCATTTTTGCTGGATATCTTTCATTTGAGTTTTCACATCCTCTCTTGACCCTTCTCAACCTTGCTCTGAGTGCCAGAAGGCTGATGTGGATGCACTACAGAAGTGGTCTTCTGGCCTTCCTGTGGCTCCCAGGAGTCAAAGGGAAAGAAGAATTCACTCCCCAGCCTCATTTCCTCTGGGGCTTTGCTTTTTCTCTCACCAACACTCAGGTCCCATCAGGTATCTCTCTGCAAGGTCTTCTCTGTCTCTGGGTTCATGTAACTGCTGCTTCTCCTCATTTCTTCAGGCCTCGCCTTGCCGAGAGCACTGTTATGGACTGAATTGCGCTCCCCAAATTCATATGTTGAAGTCCTAACCCCCAGCACCTTAGAAGATATTTGGAGCAATGGTCATTAAAGAGGTGATTAAATTAAAATCCAACTGTTAGGGTGCGCCCTAATCCAATCTGCCTGGAGGTCTTCTATGAAAAGGAAATTAGCACAGACAAAAGAGGCACCAGGAATGCATGGGCAACTAGGAAAGACCTTCTGAAGACACAGCGGAAAAAGCAGCCATCTGCAAGCCAAGGAGAGACCCTCAGGAATAAAACAACCCTGCCGCACTTACAGCGTGGACTCTTATCCTCCAGAACTGTGAGAAAATAAACTTCTCTTGTTTAAGCCCCCCCAGTCTGTGGTATTTTGTTATGGCAGACCTAGCAAACAAATACCTGCAAGCTTTCCTACACCCTGATCACACCTTTATAAGGAGTCATTTTCTTATATTTTCTTGAATACCCTATTAGAATCATATGGTTCCTAATTGATTTACCCTTATGTATTAGTCCCGTTTGGGGCTTTTCGTTTGTTCGTTTGCTTGTATTTTTTTGTTTGTTTGTTTTCTGTTTTTGCGGTATGCGGACCTCTCACTGTTGTGGCCTCTCCCGTTGAGGAGCACAGGCTCCGGACGCGCAGGCTCAGGGCCCATGGTTCACGGGCCCAGCCGCTCCGTGGCATGTGGGATCCTCCCGGACTGGGGCACGAACCCATGTCCCCTGCATTGGCTGGTGGACTCTCAACCACTGCGCCACCAGGGAAGCCCCTTGTTTTTTTAAGTAGGCAGCAATGATAGCAGTCATTTCCTAGAATAGTTTTGGTGACCAGAAGTCTGAAATCAAGATGTCAACAGGGTTTGACCCCCTCTGGGGGCTCTAGGAGAAAATCTGTCCTCACCTCTTCCAGCTTCTATTGGTTCCAGAGGTTCCTCAGTGTTCAGGACTCCAGTCTCTGCCTGCTTTCACACAACCCTCCCCTCTATGTCTTCCATTTCCTTCTCTTCTAAGCACACTTGTTATTGTATTGAGAGCCAACCCTTAATCATCCAGGATATTCTCATTTCAAGATTCTTGAATTAATTACATCTACAAAGACCTTTTTTTCCTAAGAAAGGTCACCTTTAGAGGCTCCAGGTAAAATTTCTTTTGGAGGACCACCACTCAACTTACTACAGGTAGAAAAAAAAATCTGAAAAGGAACTTAATATCTTCTTATCTGATGTCTTTTATTCAGTGTAGGATCTCTCTTGAGAAGAATAATAGAGAAGTATCATTATTAGAAAGCATAGGATCCCATAGAATTAATATAGAAGTAGAGATTGCTATAATGTTCATCCTTGACTTTCTTAACTCAAAATAAGGCAAAAGTGTACTTGAGCATAGAAAAGTGTTAACTAAAAGAATCTTTGTAAATAGAACATAATACCAGTTAGCACATTTTAACAACTATATAAGGAACCATAGTTATTTAAGAAGAGCATCCTGTTGACTCATTCACAGGGTGTTTTTATGCCTACTATTTCTAAGACACAGCCTTTTCGAAAAAAAGAGAATAGTGGTTCTTAAGAATGTATATTATGAATCATAAAATAATAAGAATTAAGTTGAGAAGATGATTTAATGTAATCATTTATTATACACATGAGAAAATCGAATCTTTATTCATAAAGCTTTTAAATCTTGGCATGGGTTTCATATTCAAATTCCACACCACACATTAACTCTTTCACATTAGCTATCTTACATTTTTTTTTTTTGTCCATTGGGAAAAAGAGGATAGTCATAACTATTCTCTCTATATAAAAATTGATAATATCTTAAGAGACATATAGAAACACACAGGCCAAAATTGAGCTCTTAAAGCTGTACTTGGTCAATTATGGTCAGAAAATGTATCCTTAGGTAGTTTTCACATTTTTATTTTTTTGAAAGAAATCGAGAAATAATTTCTCTCTAAGGACTCATGGTCTAAAGGAGTCCTATCTGGTTTTTGAATATTATGTGGTTAAGAAAGATTGTTTTAAAACCTGATCATAGCATTTAATGAACCCATTGTGCACCAATTAGCAGTTCATAAAAATCTGGTCCTACAATGTTCATGACAGAAAAATGATAACTCTAAAGCATTCTTATCTCTGCTTCTTCTTTCTCTATAGTATTATGCCCAACTTACTTCCCTTTGTTTTCCAAATGGGGTGTAAAGAGAACGTTATTCTCTAATCTCTGAGATGTTTATTTTACATTAGAGTTGATGATGCTTTCACATTTCAATCAGACATAGCCTTTTACATTACAATTATTTTGAAAAGAATAGATTTGGCAGTTTTTGAGGAATGCTTAGTATTGCTTCATGACTACCTGACAGTGTAATTATTATATAATACAAGTTCTTCAAATAAAACTATCTTTTATCAATTTAAAACTTCTTTTGAAGATAGTAAACTTCATGGTGTCATTCCAAAAAGTAACAGGTTTAAGATATTTTCATTTTTATTTTATTTTTATGTGTCCCCTAAACATTTCCTTCCTCTCCAGGAGAATGAGATTCCAGCACTAAGCCAGTTTTATGCCTGATGCTTCAAGAAATGACCAGGCAAAAAGAAAAAAGTCAAAAGAAATCAAAGAATTTCCTCTTTGGTTTATATTTGATTCATACACAGATTCAGGCATTTCTATTACATTCATATTCATCAAAATGCCTGCTGAAAACCGATGCAAACGTTAAATACTGAGTATTCCACAGAAGGTTGCAATCCACATCAGGCGCTTGGTGCAGTAACTTTTCATGCTTAGTGTGACCCGTGGCTCACTAGGAAGGTGCCACATGATGATGGAGTCATTAAATTCTTCGCAACTGGACATGTGAGTTAATTTCATTCTTTATTTACAAAGAAATATGTCCGTTTAAGGAATTACTACTAAAGATTTGAAATCCAAGGATCTTAGAATGCAATCATCTATGTAGTAATAGAGATAGATGCCATCTTTAGTATCAAAACCAAGACTATGTGGACAGCCATGGAAGTCACTGATGCATTGAAAAGTCAAGGGCATGGAAGACATGAATCAAACAGGATGTCTTTCTTTTTCTCTATTATTTCGTAAAGTAAACTTTGCAATGATGAATGTGCAGAAGATACTTATTTCTGGAGGTATACAATGAGATGTGCTGAATATCTAAAAATTCCACATCAAAGCTAAGTGTCTGGCTTTTCTTCATCGTACAATGCAAATTGCAGGTAGGAAAGTTGCAGCTTTACCTTAATTGTGAAACTCAGGGTGTAAACACAGTTCACAAAAGTTGTAAGAGAATAGGCACATCTGGGTTAGTGACTTATACATTGCTGCACCATGCCCTGCAAAGACTCTGCAGCAAGCTTCCTGTTTTTCTTCCCAATAATGCCTGCTACTGGTTGTAGATATATCATTGTCCTCTAACTCTCTAATCAAAGTTAACAATTTCCTTCCTTTTGCTTCTACTTTCTTTAAGTCACTAGCAAATAATTATATACCCTGAAATAATTAGTGCTTATATATTTCTAAGTGTGTCTTTGTCTCTTAGCGTGATGCCTAACACAATGAATACTCAATACATTTTGCTGAATTGCTAGTAAACCTAACCATGATGAACTTTAGAGTTTGCTTTTATCTGAATGTTGTCCATAAGCAATTTTTGCACCTTGGGCAAGTAACTCATTTTCTCTAGAGCAAGCTCTTATTCAGCAAAATAAATTGTTTTAACCAGAACTAAAATTCTACAGGCCTAAGTTTTGAGCACCACAATTAAAAATGTAAAGAAATAGTCTTAGAATTTCAAACACAGTAGAATCTTGGTCTTTGGAAAAAGTATTCAAGATTGAGAAAAAATATTTTGTCTTTAAAACCCCGGAGAAAATCTATATCCTTAACATGGGTGCTTAAAATCAAAGGCCTAGTGATCATTAAAACTAGTAGCTACATACGCATTACATAGCAATACAGTGAAGGCTAATTGGTTTGGGAAAACAACATTTGATCATAACTGCCAAATGCATACGATATACAATGATGAGTGAAATAAACCTAGCACACGCTCCGTTCCCACTGTTTAGCTGTAATTATTAGTGGCTGCCTACCACCTTGCCCCCAGCGACATCAGCATTGCTACAGCCCCTGAACCCATTTACTCTCCATTCACTGTTTGCCTTGCTGCCTGCAGCTGTATTAATACATCACAGAAGAATTTGTTCCCATCAATTATAGTAGCAGCTATAGTCACTGTTCTGTGACACATCAGCACTACTTCAAGCAGACAAAAATGTATATAAAATAAATAAAATAAAAACAGACTCAGCTCATGAGTTAGTACAATTAAGATGCTGAGATATGAGTAGAAGAGAAAAATAAAAGACACCTCTACTTTACAAGATGAATTGATACTTAAGATATTGCTAGACAGAGTTTAAGAATGATTTCTGGAATAACCAATGCATTTAGGGTTAGTTAAATTTTCAGAGTGAGACTGGACAATCAGAATGAAAGATGTACAACACTGGAGAACCAGACTAATTATTTTGAGTCCTTACTTGTGACTCCCCTGAGTTTATTCTTAGAAGATTACTTTTTCTCTTTGGAATCTCTTGTTAAACTTGTATTCCTGCTACAAGAAATTATTTGTAAACAAGAAATGCCATGACTGATAAACATTATGGTGTTGCTAAGATTTGAATAATAGTCCTAGAAATAAAAAAAAACACTTTATGCATGTTTATTACTATGATTACTTATGACTTATATGGACTCACTGAATTTTAAAGGCCAAAGAAAATCTGGATTCACACAGCTACATCAATTCATTAATGAAGAAACTGAAATACTTTACCTGGGTACTAGAGGAAATTAGAGCCAATCATAATAGTATATTTAATACTGTAACCTGCTCGTGTCTCCCTGAATAACCCCGATCTCCTTGACTTCTACCTACTTTTTTTTTTGACTTACAAGTTTCCAATATCTTATCAACTCTACTTATTTATTATTATTTGTCCCTTCCTCCCATTATAATGGAGAACAGGTTCCTGTATCTATTTTATTTGTGAACATATACAAAATATTTGGTGTAGTATTAATACACAGTATTATGCTGAATAAATAATAAAGGAATGGGATACTTCATGGAAAAAAATCCTTTAAGGAAGTAAAGGAGGAAATACTCTCAGACACATAAGTGGAAAGACATTTTTACCAATAACAACAGAAGAATGAATTTATATAAGGGTAATGTGGCTACAGATGGGGGTCTTCATATTTCAATATAAAAAGTTGGTAGATTTTTGTAACCTAGTATTGTTTTATTTCAAAAGAAGTGGTTGGACAAGAATATTAGCTAAAAGTGAGAGTTGAAACATGGAATACAACCCTTGAAGAGCCCGTGAAAATTAAAATAAATAGCCAATGAGAAAATAGGAAAGAAATCTCCCAGTGAGTAGATCCCTTTAAGAAGCACTGAGAGGGTGGAAGATGAATATAGAGTGTCTGCAGTTCAAAAAGCTCTTCGATATTTTTCTGTATGAAAGCAACCCTTCCTGTGTAGTTGTAGAAAAGACAATCAGTACTGACAAAGACTCAGGACTTTGCTTTCCTCATATTGTGGAGATCAAAGGATACAGATGCTCTAGTGAAAATGGTTGATGTGGCCTTGACACTGAAGGCTACACTGCTGTCAAAGGAAATCTGCACTGGATGGAGAGCAATGATAGCTGCAAAGGGGGGAGGTTGTATTGAGAGCAGGATGTTGAAATTTGAGATAAGAAGTGTAAGAACCAAGGTTAAAGCAAGATACTTTGTATTTGTCTCTTCCTGGTCCTTTATACTTCATCCCATAAAAGCTTCCTGCCTTCTGTCCCATTTTGCAATTCTGTGAATGGAGACTGTCTGCTTCATGAGGTTCAACAATAACGTTTGTATTATATAAATCATCTTTAATCATTTTTCAACAATTTATACAAAATGCTGTGAAAAAGTCCTTTTTATCATATTAAATATATACCTCTTTACCTTGATTAATACCCCTTTAACTCTGTCAATACTTCATTTTGTCATTTTTTCACTTTATTTATTGAGATATAATTGACATATAACATTAGTTTCAGTTTTAAAACACAATGATTCTATATATGTGTCTATTGTGGAATGATCACCACAGTAAATCTAGTTAACCACACATAGTTACATTTTTTTTCTTCTTGTGATGGGAACATTTACAATCTACTCAATGTTTTCATTTGACAGATAAGGAGACAGTGTCTATAAAAATGTGATCTTTTACTAACTACCTGTGTAACTTTGGGCAAGTTGTTTGTCCTCCTTAAACTCCAATTCCCTGGGTTTTTAAAATATCGCTAATACCTCATAGAGTTTCTATATAGATGAAATAACATAATCCATCTTAGTGGTTTTCCTGCAACAAAATAATACCTCACTATGTTACCCTGTAACATTTACTACAAGTAGTAGTTTAAAAACTCT
Organism: Delphinus delphis; assembly: GCF_949987515.2. Taxonomy (NCBI): domain Eukaryota; kingdom Metazoa; phylum Chordata; class Mammalia; order Artiodactyla; family Delphinidae; genus Delphinus; species Delphinus delphis. The sequence continues at coordinate 25,213,520 of NC_082686.1, forward strand.
GGTCCAACCCTAGAATCAGAAGGATTCCCTGGAGACTTCTATAAGATATTTAAAGAGGAATAAATACAAATATACAAACTCTCCAAGTGTTTTTGCAAGAACTTCCAGAGTTCTAAAAAGTTATGAGACTAGCATCATCTTAATATCAATATCTGAAAATATGTGACAGGAAAGGGAACTACAGATTTATCTCATAAACAAAATATTATCAAATATAGCACAACAATATACACAAAAGATGATAAATTATAACAAAGTATGGTTTATTTCAGGAATTCAAGGAAAGTTAAAATTCACAAATCAATTAATATTATTCACCATGTTAACAGAATAAAGGAGAAAACTTAATTATTTTAATAAGTGCTGAAAAATGATTTGACAAAATTCTGTACTCATTCACAATTAAAAACAAGTAAAACAAGCAAAATAACTTAGCACATAAGAATAGTGTGGAATTTCTTTGATATGAGAAATGGTACCTACAAAAGACCTATAGCTAAGATTATACTTGATGACTCTTTGCATTGACTTCAAGAATAAAAAATAGAATGCCTGCTATCATCCCTATTTATTCTTCATTATAGTGAAGGTTTTAGAGAGTTATAATATGGAAGGAAAAAAATACATAAAGATTTCAATAAATAGAAAATAAAACTATCATTGTTTAGGGATGAACTGATTCTGTACATAGAAAATCCAGTAATTTAGCAAATGTATGGGATACAAGTCAATATGAAGAAAACAATTATACTGATTTTGTTTACTAACTACAAACACATGAAAACTGAAATTGTAAAAGATACCATTTATAATAGCAACAATATACCAAACAAATTATACACAATTTTAACAAAATGTGTAAGAACTCTATATTAAAACAGAAAGAGAGAGAGAGGGAAAAGAGAGGGGAAGAAAGAAAGAAAGAAAGAGAAATAGAAAGAGACAAAGAAAGAGAGAAAGAAAGAGAGGGTGGAAGGAAGGGAGGGAGGAAGGAAGGGAGGAAGGAAGGAAGAAAAATACGACTTAAGTAACTCAATATATTGGAGGGCTTCCCTGATGACACAATGGTTGAGAATCCGCCTGCCGATGCAGGGGACACAGGTTCGTGCCCTGGTCCGGGAAGATCCCACATGCCATGGAGCGGCTAGGCCCGTGAGCCATGGCCGCTGAGGCTGCACATCCAGAGCCTGTGCTCCACAATGGGAGAGGCCACAACAGTGAGAGGCCCGCGTATCGCAAATATATATATATATATATATATATATATATATATATATATATAGAAACACTCAATATTATAAAGGTGTCAATTCTTCCTAATCCGATATGCAAGCCCAATTAAAAATCTCTCATTTATGAGGAAGATGACAATTGATTCTAAAATTTATAAATTAATGCAAAGTGTTGAAAATAGGCAAGATAATCTTGAAGAATAAGAACAAAAACAGAAACATGCACACTTGCATATATTTTAAAAACATAGTAATTAAGACTGCATGATGATGGTGCTAGATAATTATGGTAGAAATAGATAATAAAAACAGAATATAGAATATGGAAACAGACCAACACATATATGATCACCTTACTTATGTCAACGACCTGCAGTATAGTGGGGAAAGGCAATTCTTTTTAATAAATAGTGCTGAGTCAATTGGAAATCCAATTGGAAAAATATTATATCTTGATGTCTATATATATCATATTATGCATAAAAATATACCAGATGGTTTGCATATCTAAATATATAAACCTTATGAATGAATGAATAGATAAATAGACAAATATAAATATTTTTCTGCATGAGAAGGATAGGGTTAAAATTAAAAGCAGGTTTGTAACCTATTTTCTTGCTTTACTAGGACACTTGAGAAATAGTCTGATCAAATCCTCTTGCAATTATGCCATTAAACAGATGTACTTGTAAAGTCATTGCATAAGCATCTCATGTTAAATCCAAACCAGAGCATGTCTGAATACAAGAGATGAAGAGCATTTGGGGAGTAACATTGACAATTTTGGACCTTCCCAAAGCCTAGTCATGTCTTTTGCTACTTCCTGTATCCTCTGAATCATTAGTAATTTGGTACTGGGTAAGATTTTTTAAAAATTATATTGCATCTGATATGACAATTTGACCCTTATTGTAAGTGAAGACTTCTTAGTTCACCAGGTAGCAAATCCCTTCTAAGAATAGATAAATACACTATGTATAGTCACACATGGTATACTACGCAGAACATGAATGAATACATTCGTGTATTCGTGTATACAACCATATGCAACAATATAGATAAATATTACAAAGATAATTTTTTAGGAAAAAAAGAAAAGGTAAAAAGTCATATATACTATGATTCCAATTATATAAAATTCTAAATCAAGGATTAGTTAAGAAGATTAATCTTTGGGGTTAGATGTCAGAATATTGTTATAATTGAGGATTAGCTACTGGATGTGGACACAGGAGAAGTTTCTGGCATGCTGGTAGCAGTTTCTCTATTGGATTCTGCTTACTTGTGTGTGGTCACCTTGTGAAAATCCATCAAGGTATACGTGATGATTTGTGCATTTGGGGGGGGTATAAATGTCATGCTCCAATTTAAAAAAAAAAAAAGAGTTAAAAAAACAAGATCTAGAAAAGTGAGGTGGGTTGTTAATAATCACACAATTGCTTTAAGGAAACAGGCTGAAATAATATCAGCCTGGTCTTGTCCTACCATTTTAATAATGAACAAATATGAATAACACACACCTACTATACAAATTCACAAATCTTCAAAGAAAATTTGTGTATGCAACTTTCTAATAATTTTGATAGGTTTGCTAACTAAAAATATTGTGCTATATAAACACTACTAAAAGGGAAAAAGTTACATAGAACACCTTAAAAGACTTGCCCAGGGTTTCAAAAATATCATGATGTAGCAAATGTTAAAACCAAAACTCTGACATTAGAACCAAAGGAATGAATCACAAGCAGTTGCTAAACATCAGAGTACAATCTGTTTTAGTTGAGAAATAACCCAATGTACAAAGAACCTAACTGCTAACTTTGGAAAAGTAATAAATAACAGTGACAAGTAAAGACTACCTATGCTTTCCCCTGCTTGAAAATCACATTTCATCTGGACTCTAGTGTGCTTTGAACAAAATTATTTTTAAGAATTACAAAGGAAATTAAATGTTACAAATAAAATACTAATAAATTTAGAAGGGAATGTAGAAATTTTATGGTAACTCTAATGAGGTAAATCAGGAATTTCTATGATTAAAGCCTATCTGGTACTATAGATGCTAATAGTACTAACCATGGCTGTTTGAAAAGAATGAACTTTTTGCTATTTGAGGCCCAAGACTTTAGAGATAATCTAAAAGTATGGAGAAAAATAAAAAGTGATAGAAGCACATTAGGATAAAATAAATTATTAATGAGAAAGTATTTAAGTTGAATTTAGGAATTACTCCTTATAGAAAAATATTGTATATTGAGATGTTAAATTGGAATAAAGGGGTAAGTATTCTTGAAAGAAAATAAATATAATTCATAAAATTCCAGACCAGATTTCAAATATTTTTTTAATATTTAAATGGGTTTGGAAATGCTTACCTAGTTTATTTATTTAGCATTTGGACTTCAGAGGGATAGTAAGAGAAATGAGAAAGAAATACACTGAGTCACAAAACTTTAAACAATCTTCATTCTAGACCTTTTAAAAGAATCACATAAAATATTTTCCTTGGAGTTTAAAATTATATCCTTTGTCTTATACACATTCCAACCAAAATTGCAATTACCAAAAAAAAAAAAAAAAAAAAAAAGGAGTAAATATAAAACTGAATAAAATTAGGAAATCTGATTTGCAAATATATTCTCTCATTAGGTAGGTTATCTGTTTGTTTTGCTGATGTTTTGTTTTGAGTTTTTTTTTCAGTGCAGAAACTTTTTTGTTTGATGTAGTCCCATTTGTTTATTCTTGCTTTTGTATCCCTTGTCTGAAGAGACATATCCAGAAAGACATTGCTAAGACCCACGTCAAAGAGCATACTGCCTATGTTTTCTTCTAGGAGTTTTATGGTTTCAGGTCTTAACATTCAAGTCTTTAATCCATTTTGAGTTGATTTTTTATGTGTGGTGTGAGATAGTGGTCTCGTTTCATTCTTTTGCTTGTGGCTGTCCAGTTTCCCAGTACCATTTATTGAAGAGACTATCCTTTCTTCATTGTATATTCTTTGTTATTTGCAAATCATATATCTGATAAGGGGTTAATATCCAAAATATATAAAGAACTCATACAACTCTACAACAGAAAAGTAAACAACCCAATTAAAAAATGGAGAGAGGAGCCTAATAGACATTTTTCCAAAGAAAACATAGAGTTAGAATGGCTATTATCAAAAAGGCAAGAAATATCAAATGTTGGGGAAGATGTGGAGAAAAGGAAACCATTATATACTATTGGTGGGAATGTAAATTGGTGAAGCTGCTATGGAAAGCAATATGGAGATTCCTCAAAAAATTTGGAATAGAACTACCATATGATCCTCCTATTACACTTCTGGATATTTATCTTAAGATTACAAAAATACTGAGTCAAAAAGATATATGCACCCCTATGTTGATCACAGCATTATTTACAATAGCCAAGATATGGAAACAACCTAAGTGCCCATGGACAGATGAATAGATAAAAAACAGATGTGATATATATATCTCACATATATGTGTGTGTGTGTGTGTATATATATATATATGTATATATATATATATATACATATATATATCACGTATGTGTGTGTGTGACAATACAGACAGAACCTGAAGGTATTATGCTAAGTGAAATAAGTCAGGTGGAAAAAAACAAATACCATATGATTTCATTCATTTGTAGAATAGAAGAAAGAAAAAGAAATAAATAAACAAATCAAACCAAACAAAAACAAACACGTAGATACAGGGAACAGAGTAGTGGTTACTATAGGTGAAGGCTGAGGGAAGGGTCAAATGAGTAAAGGGGTCAACTGTATGGTGATGGATGGAAACTAAACTTTTGGTGGTGAGCATGCTGTAGTATATACAGAGGTCAAAATGTAACATTGTACATTTGAAACTTATATAATGTTATAAACCAATGTTACCTCAATAAATAAAGCTAGGATAAAACTTATGTTTTTAAGAATATATGGTTATTTGTAAACACTTTGTGATATACTGTTCTTAGAAGTGTGAAAATATTGATTTAAATACATACTTTCTGAAATCAAATTTATAAGGGTGTCATCAAAATCAGTGTTCAAACTGGATAATTGTTAGTTAAACTCAGTTTATCAATTATTTACATTATGATTCAAATTCATTAATATTAATAATAAAAAGTGAATAAAATAAACTGAAATAATATCAGTTTAGTTTAAATACATTCACAAGTGTTTATATATAAAATTATTGAAATCATAGCTATCATAGATAAAATTACAACATTAATATAGTTTCCAAAGCAAAATAAAATAATAATTAATTGTATTACACAAAAATTATTAGTATTTAATTATATCTGAAGAAAAACATGTTTAACTTATGAAACAAGTATTTTCTCAGAGTTCACTTTCATGATTTTTCTTTTTCCCCCACTGCATTTGATCAGATATATTAAGATTAATTCCTACTGGAACCAGATCTGCCTTGTGGTTATAAAGCCTTGAAATAGGCCCTTGATTAAATGATATTTGTATTGTTTTGTCTGCCTGTTGCTGCTATACAAAGTTCGGGGACGGTTGTTTTAAGTTAAAATAGGAAAAAAGAATAAAAAAATAATTAAGAGATTATAAAGACAGAACTGTATATAGGGCTGGGAAAATGTCAATGATTAAGGCTTGACTTTTTATTTTATCTCAAGATAAAAATTTTTATTTTCTGATCTATCTTCCTTAGTTTTGCTTTTGACAGGTTGATAATTTGAGTACAAAGTTCATGAGACAACACCCCTCACCTTTGACGTCAAGCAGGAATCAGCAAAAGAAAACATCAAGGAGCAACATAGATTATCCTACAAATGAAAATTATGTGTAACTTAATAAACCAGATCTTTCTTCTTTGATTTATTAGGATAAAACAGATTATACATAACACCTGTATAACCTAGTGAGTTCGATTAGGAACTTTATATACTTTATTTTATTTCATCCTCACAAATATAAATTGATGCTATCAAAGTCAGTATTTCATAAATGAGCAAAAGGAAGCTCAGAACAGTCAAGAAAACAGACTTAAGTCATCTGACTGATCAAACAAGAGAGGAACTGTTTACAATACTACTTTATACATCAAAAAGCAAAGTCTCAGAAAGGTGAAGTAACCTTCCAAAGGCCAGTTATCAAATAGTAGAGCCAGGATTCAAATCCTGATATGTAATTTGACCCCAGAATTCACTACAATTGGCCCTCAGTATCTGCAGATTCCGCATCCTTGGATTCAACCAACCACAGATGATGTACCATGTTTAGGTTCTGTGTTGGCTGAGTCCAAGGATACAAAAGGCCAACCATGAGGCTTGAGTATCTGCAGATTTTGGTATCTGAGGAGGGTCCTGGAACCAATCCCCAGTGGATACCCAGGGACAACTTTATATCAGGTGTTACTCTGTGCTTCTTCCCATTATATTTCTCTTGGGATTGACATGTACACACTGCTATAAAGATACATGCACCCCAATGTTCACTGCAGCACTATTTACAATAGGTAGGACATGGAAGCAACCTAAATGCCCATCAACAGAGGAAAGGTTGAAGAATATGTGGTACATATACACAATGGAATATTACTCAGCCATAAAAAAGAATGAAATAATGCCATTTGCAGCAACATGAATGGTCCTAGAGATTGTCATACTGAGTGAAGTAAGTCAGACAGAGAAAGAGAAATGTATGATATTACTTATATGTGGAATCAAAAAAAGGCTACAAATGAACTTATTTACAAAACAGAAATAGAGTTACAGATGTTGAAAATAAACTTACAGTTACCAGGGTGTAAGAGTCGGGGAGAGGGACAAATTGGAAGATTGGGATTGACATATACACACTACTATATATAAAACAGATAACTAATAAGGACCTACTGCATAGCAAAGGGAACTCTACTCAATACTCTGTAATGGCATATATGGGGAAAAAATCTAAAAAAGAGTGGATATATGTATAACAGATTCACTTTGCTGTACACCTGAAACTAACACAACATTGTAAATCAACTATACTCCAATAAATTTTTTTAAAAAATAAAATAAAATAGCTAACGAACAAGGACCTACTGTATAGCACAGGGAGCTCTGCTCAATACTCTGTAATAACCTAAATGGGAAAAGAATTTGAAAAAGATTAAATACATGCATATGTATAACTAAATCATTCTGCTGTACACCTGAAGCTAACACGACCTTGTTAATCAATTATACTCCAATATAAAATAAAATATTTTTTCATTTTTGAATCCAAGACTATAATATTCAGACCTGATTAAATTCTATTAATGGGACTACTGATGACTCATAATGTTAATTAGAATTAGTCATGTTTCATTTTATTCTTTCATTATGCTATCTTGTTGATAAGAGTCAGTCATTTTAGGAATAATGACTGGATAGGTAACCTCCACCAACCCTTAGTAATATAACAAGAGCACATGAAAATGAGGTAAGAGTTAATATTCTTTACCTTGTTCACTTGCTTTGTGTTTAGTGTTAATGAAGCAGAGTCATGAATTTAAATCCCATTTGAGTCACATAAATTTTCTAGACTTGATAGCTGTCTATTGCCCTCTCAGATCCAAGCTAGTCATTTGTTTTCTGAAAAATAAGTAAGGCTGGTCACAAGAGATGCAAGATAAGAGATTATAGATGAACCCTCATCATCACACTGGCCAAAGAACTAAAGTCCATCCATCGATGTCGTTCAGTCATTTTATCTTTACTTAAAAACTAAACTTGTAGGTCTTGGTAAAATTCAATTCTACTTTAAGAATATGTCATATATGCCTTCAAACTTTTGTATATGCATAGTTGACATGACATAACCTGGCCTGGTTAGACTGTAGAAAGCTTATTAAAATCTCCTGGAGAATCTATTGTAAAAAGCTGTTATCAACTTAAAACGTCACTCAAAAGAGAGTCAGAAAGACAAGTAAGCACCCAAGATGAACTGGACTGAGAAGTTTCTCAGGGTGTGAGAATCCCAGTGCTAAAAGCAGCATAGTCCAGCACTGACTGGGACGGCTGGCCACCATATTATTATGACGAGCAGTTGAAAGAATTGGAGAAATTTAATGTGAAATAATTCAGAGAAAACCGATGCTGGATTAGTTTCCTCTGGTTGCCATAAAAATTACCACAGACTGGGTGACCTAACAGAAATTTATTTTCTCACAGGTCTGGAGGCTAGAAGTCTGTGATCAAGGAGTTGGAAGGTTTGTTCCTCTCTGAGGTCTCTCTCCTTGGCTTGCAGATGGCTGACTTCTCCCTGTGTCTTCACATGGTCATTTCTTTGTGCATGGTTGTCTCCCTTGTGTTCAAATTTCCTCTTATAAGGACACCAGTCATATTGGATTAGGCCCAATGTAAAGGCCTCATTTGAACTTAATCATCTGTTTAAAAACCCTATCTTCAAGTACAGTCACATTCTGAAGTAATGAGGTTAAGGATTTCAATATATGAATTTGTGAGGAACACAAGTTAGCTCATAATAAAAACCTTCCAGTATTTGAAAGACTCTAATTTTAGATAGGTTTTTAAATGTTCTTTTAGGCCTCAAAAGTGAGAACTGACCATGAGAAAAAATTACCGTAAATGTATTTGTGACTCAAAACTATACAACTTAATATGCTTCCCTGTCAGGTAGTTAACAAATTTTAATCACCAGATACTTGGCAACCTGTCACAGAGCTGTCTTCTCTAAAAGGAAATTTTGACTTATTTACCAGTACTGTCATTTCCTAAGAGTTAGTGAATTCTGAATAGAACACATCTGACATTAAAAGTCAGGGTATACATGTTATGGGGTTTTTGTATAAATGTATGTATATGCATGTGTTCAATCATACAGAAACTTCAAATTTAAGGGCCATTGATATATGAAAGCATTATACAAAGAGAAATTATAGCTTAAGATTGAAGCTGATATATGTAAAGATAGAGATATAGAGATAGCCATACTTTCAGAGAAGGGAGTACTGAAAGGGAAAAATAGTAATTTTACAGTGAAGAAACCTGAAAAAATTACCTGAACCAAATGATGAAGGTTAACATCGCCAGTAATTTTATGACAAAATCCTGCATTCCCTGATATTACGTAATGAGATCACTTCGTATCTGTGTCATTCTTTCCAAAAACCCATAACCCCAAGTTAACCATGAGGAAAACATAAGAAAAAATCCAAATCTGGGGATATTCTATACCATCCCTGGCCAGTATTCCTCAAATCTGACAAGGAAATGAAGAAAGACTGAGAAATTCACACAGACCAGAGGATGTTGGAGATACATAACAGCTAGATGCCGTGCGGTATCCTGGAGTAGATTCTGAAACAGAAAGAAGGCATTTGTGGGAAAAGTGGTGAAACTCAAGTAAAGCCTGGAGTTTAAATAAAGTCATGTATCAATGTTGATTTCTTATGTGGTAAAATGTACCGTGGCCAGGTAAGATGACACTGAAGGAAACTAGTTGAGGGGTACACCGTGACTCTCTGTATTACCTTAGTCATTTTTCTGTAAAGTTAAAATTATCCCAAAATAAAGAGCTATTTTTAAAAATCTGATAGCCTATAAAATAGATAATAGAAGGATTAAGCTTAATGAGGGGGAGGCAAAGCAAAACCCAGATGAGAGATCATGGAATTCGTTTGGGGTAGTGTGGAGGGAGGGATGAAAATAATTCATTTGAAAGTTAAATGTTACAAAGGACATAACTCAGTGACACTGTGGTTTTTCTGGTTTTTTTTTTTTAATATTTTCAAAAGCCTCATTACTTTTTCTAGCTAATGTATCACATGGTTAATGTATATGGAATTTACTTTGGAAAAAATTCATTAGCCTTTCCACAATCATAAATCAGAAATTTCAACATCCTCTATAGCTACAGCTGCATTTATGAACTCAAGTATAGGATCAGATATTACCCTTATGAATTCAATTCCTCATGGATAACTTTACAGATTTGAATGGATATTACTTACTTTCATCACTCAAATCCATCCACTGTTGTCCTGGAAAGAGGACCTCTCCCAAATTATGAGTGGTAACCACATCTCCCCCATTCTTAAGCATGGAACTGGAGCATAAATCCAGTCTAAGAATGGGCATGTAATTTAGACCTGAGCCAAGCCATCTAAAACAATATCATGGTAAAGATGATTAACACAGAAAGGATAAGTGACCCACCAAGGCATACAATTTTAATCATACTCTTAGGAAAAGGAAAATAAACCTTGTATTTCCTCTAGACCTGCACTTTAGTAAATGAAGTCCTGGAGTTCATAGAAACAAAATGCCATGACTGAAGTCTGCATGGAAAAGAACAAGTCAAGAGAGACCATCTACAACTGTATCACTTAATGCTTCTCAAATCCTACAAGACCTGATTTATGTGATTCACTTTTCTTTCCCTTTTCTGCCCATACCAGTTCAATCTTCATGTTTGTTACTTGCGACCAAAAGCCCTAAAGGATAAATGATATCTACGATAATGAACTCTATCATTTTATGCACTTCATATCTGTAGATTTGATGGCCTTTTATGACTCCTAATTCTTTATTTAGATTATGAAAAAAATGTAGAAAAGCCCAGAGATCAGTGAGAATTCTGAGATGAATGATTAGAAACCTCACTCATTCATATCCAGCCTCCAAGAATGAATCATGACCGGTGTAAGTCAGTGATTTTCAGACATAATACATAAAACTACCTAAAGATCTTGGTTATCCTCTGCAGACTCCAATGCCGGAGTCTCTGGCAGAGAATTGGTTTGGGACATGAGAATTCGGATTTGTAACAAGTTCCTAGAGATGGCACTTTGAGAACCACTGGTATAGGCATATAATTTTTATGTTGGGACTTCATTACTCTCTGTAACTCAACTAGGGGCTTTCCAGGAACACTTTTCACTGATTTAAGAAAGACATAGGGTAACAGAGCCCTCATTTTCAAGTTGTTTTCTTCCAGTGTTGGACACTGTGATGAGAGATGTAGTGCTAGGAGTTGACACAGTCACATGGGAATCAAGAGACAAAGCCAAGGGAATTACATCTACGCAATGCCCTGACCAGCCCTGGGACTAACATCTTTCAGAGTTCTTGTTAGGACAAGCAAATCAATGTCATTATTATTATCTAACCATTAGTCAGGCACTGTTACTTTTAGCTGAATGTTCTGCTTGAGATGCTTATAATGGCCTGTTTGTAGGGCAAGAATAGAGACATAGATGTAGAGAATGGACATGTGGACACAGGGGGCAAAGGGGATGAATTTGGAGATTAGGTTTGACATAAATACACTACTATGTGTAAAATAGATAGCTAGTGGGAACCTGTTGTATAGCACAGGGAGTGCATCTCGGTGCCCTGTGATGACCTAGATGGGTGGGATGGGGAGTGGGAGGGAGATCCAAGAGGGAGGGGATATAGGTATACATATAGCTGATTCACTTCATTGTACAGCAGAAACTAACACACCATTGCAAAGCAATTTTACTCCAATAAAAAATTTTAAAAAACGAAAGAATTCTTATGGTTGTAAGTTATTTTAGTGCAGCAATGTTTTGCTTTAGATTCTATAAACCCACAGCACACAGCACAATTTCTTTTTTTATTTTCATTTTTTTATTAGAGTAATGGATGTACATGGTTTGAAAAGCCAGTTAATATTGTAAGGCTTTAAGGAAACCCAGCAGGCCCTGCCTCTCTCCTCACTGCAGAGCACAATTTCTTGAACACAGTAGAAGCTCAATAAATATTTGCTAATTTAATGATAAATGACAGCAATTGTTTGGCTTCAGTCTAAAATAGTTTGCAGTTTTAAGCATGAAAATTTTTTATGTAATATTTTTTTCTATCCCTCCCATTAGTTACACAAAATTGTAAAAATCATTTATCTGTTTCTGATATTGTAGTTCATTCTCCCTTTTGAGAGTATTTCTCTCCCACAAAGATTTGAAACACATTTTCCTACCACATATCTAAAAATAATTTAATATGGGGAAGAATCTGGGGTTGCAGTTTGAAGTCATAAAATAATGCATGCTAAAAATGTGGAGTATATGTATCTTTTCTTATCATGGAATATTTATAAATGCCACCTACAAGGACATCATTTCTCAGGATGGTCTAAGGCCCTAAGTCAGCTATTTAATGGAGAAGAATACTAAGAAATATGATTCAGATAAAATAGTTTTATGGTATATAATTCTTTTCTCATACATAATTTCTTAATATTGTGTGCATGTTCCTATAATTCAGACTTGCACATGTTACATCAAACACTTTTTTGGCTTCTTTGCAGCAGAGTAAGATACAATTTTCATTAATACTTAACTTACTATAATCTGCATCATCAAGCTTTTTGTAATTAATGTAGCATTTCTAGAATTCTGTCAATAAAATTAAATCTTATATTTAATAGATGTAGATAAGGATCATAATTTTATGTGAGCAAATAAAATCTGTACAAAGTCCAAAAGTGATCTTGTTTAAAAAAAAAGCCAGAAGTTCAAACTATTACAAGCTATAAGTCAAAGCAATTGCTCCCTTGTTTGTAGTACATGTGCTTTATCTTAAAAGTTATAGCACTTGCTGGTAGTGCCTGATAAAGTTAGCAGTTTTCAGCCTAATAGCACTGCTATCATTATTCAAAATAATTTATAATTTATTATCACTTATTCAAAATCAGAAGAAAAATCAGCATTTTTGAAATTAAACCTCTTCTCTTTTCCCTTCATTTTGAAGTGATTGGGAGGACAATTATATTTTAAGCATAAAAAAAATTGATACTAATTCACTGTTTTTACCTCTTTTTGTTTAATAATAGCAAACATTCTAAAGACAGACTTTTATTTTAGCTTCCAGTTTGGAATTTTTTTAACATTTGTGTGAACAAAAATAATAATTTGGAATTGGCATTTATACATGGTTCAAATCAAATTAAAAAATGACTAATTTTTCTACTGGGCTATTATATGAGTCCATAATAATTTACAGCCTCTATTGGAAAATAAGGCAAAGCAATACACTTAGGTTTCAGCTCCCTTAGAAATAATGTTGCTATTATAAGGGTCATTATGAGTGGCATGCTCACATGGAGACACTCTACACCATTGTCTCACATCTTTCCAGTCCAGGTAACTGCATGGTCTCATCCTACTCACATGAAGCAGGTATCTCTGGGGAGGCTGCCGAATTCATCATGATTTCAATTCTGTGACAGGGCATACTTGGGCCTGTGTTTGAGCTCCATGACCTTTGCTCCTCTACCACGGAAGATGAAGGTACATTTGTGTCTTAGATTAGGCTAATCTGCTTCTCCCCACTCCATCCTATGAAATAGACAATTGGAATGGAGAATCATGAACCCAAATAGTGCTAAAACCTAATAACATCTTTTGTTGACACTATGAAGAGTCTGTGAAAAGCTGTTTTTGGTACCTCCAGAACTTCCCTCATCCTTGACCTTTCTAGCGCTTGGCTAATTAGCTCTTCCTAGTTTCTCTGCAAAATTCCTTTTTGTTGATCACAATAGCCAGTTCACATATCGTACATCATATCCATAGCAAAAATATATATCTTTCTTTATATTGTTGCCTACATACTTATCCATGTACCTCTGTTGATATATGGATAGATGGCTAGATGATAGGTAGGTGATAGATTATAGGTGACATATGGATATCTTTATATCTCTGTATATATGATATATATTGATATATATGACATTTTATATATTTCATAATACACATAGGGTTACAGTGGACTTAAGAGCTGCCCCTTTAAAAATAAAATGTCCCTGATCACATTGAATAACTTAATGGTCATTGGCTTATGACCTCTGTTTAATACCATCTATCTGTACCAAAAGACTCAATCACATGCCAATGAGGCTTTGACCAAGATAGCACAAATTCGTGAGAGCAACCTAGCTGGTATAGTCTAGAAAAAGTAGATAGTAAATTATATCAATAAAATCAACTTTCCTGTTCATTAATGAAAAAAGTACATTAACAAGAAGGTTGCCATTTACAAAAAATTGCCTTACTCAATAATTAATTATAATATGCAGTCAATAAGATGGAAGAGAGAAATTAGGAATGGATATTCTCAAGGTGTGAAATGCGTAGTATAATCAGTTGTATAACCAGTTTTCTTTATTAGAAAGAGTACTTGTCTTGTCCAATTCCCTGCAGCTGCTATAAGAATATTTCCTAGATAAAGATTGATTTATTCAAAATATTTATGTGAAGAACAGATAACTAAAAAGGGATTAAAACACACAGACACACATATGCATTTACAACAGATATGAGGAAAGAAAAGATAGTGAAAACAATACAAGATTGTTGTAAAAAAAAAAAAAAGTCATAGCTGTGCCTGTATGGATACAGCCTGCAGACTTTATCAATTAACGCAAGGACAAATTTAAGGATCATAATCACAAAATGCACATTTTATAAAATAACATTCTGCTAACCAAGCTGACCTGAATTTTCAAATAAGCATAATATTCCTTCCATGGTCAATGACCTCTCTTGTCTTTTACACAAAGTAACTACTCAAAGGCAGAGAGAAACGTGTGCTTTGATAAAACTGCTCATTCTTAAAGAGCTTCCGATTTTTATGCTGCACCAAAAACTCAGCTTTAGATAAGAGTGTTTTATTTCCATTTAACTTATTTATTACCTTTCTCCCTTGGGACTTGAAAAATTAGGCTAGAGCTACAACTTGGACAGATAGATTCCTTACCTAGCCCTTAACATGATTTCGATAGAATTTTATTTGGATACAAACAACATCCATCTCATAGTTCTCATTACTATAATCACATGCTTTGTTAAAATAGTCTTACCAAACTTATATGTTACTGTGCCCTCTTATTGAACTGCCTCTAGAATTCACATTTTCAGTGAGGTCATTCATATTCTAAAGTACTTCTAGTGTAGTTTTTCTTATTGCCCCAACCTCACACATTCCCATTTATTGATCTAAACATTTATGCAATTTCTTTTTCTTTCCCCACGGAATTACTGTATGTAAAATTTTGTGTATTATTCCTATTGAATCTCTGGGCATATTTCCTCTTCCTAACTCCTACTTCTTGTCATGAGCTGCTCTATTATTGGTTTCATTTCTTGGTTGTTTTGTGTGTGTGTGTGTGTGTGTGTGCTTGTGCCATTCGTTTAAATTCATCTAATACTTTATTTCGGTGCTTTGTGACATAATTTTGAGCTACTTTGCTATCATGAAGCTAATAGAAACCTAGCCAATTAGATGATTAGATATGTATCACTCATTTAGCTTTAAATTTTTCACATTACCCTGTTTTCTATGCTATGAGAAATATCACACCAATAATTGACTGAGTTGAGTTCCACACATGAAAAGAAATAAGTTCACCTCTAGAACATGACCCATTTATTTATTTTCAGGCTAGTTTCTGTTAGAATATGATATATAAACTGTGAGACTTATTCATTATTTTTACCTCCAGATTTCTTTTCACTGAGAGAAAATGTTTGTTTAGTGATATGAAAATAAAATTGCAGGCAATCACACAAACGGTAAGCATCACTCATTCAACAATTATTTCTTAATATTTAATCTAAATTTTCTATCCTTGATAGTTATTTCTCTATTGAGTGATACCCATTTCCAAAGCAACTTCTGACTGAAGCAACAATATCTTCAGAGAAAGATGAATTGTGCTGTCTCTCTCTAGGAGCTTTATTTTACTTCCCATTTTATCAGTTTGTTTCAGCCACGGTTACACAAAGGACAACTGCCCGTATTGCCTGCCCTTTGCTCTCACCCCAGCAGGCCGACCACAGTGATTGTGTTGTCTTGACCCCCATAATGTTACTGGATGTATTTAATTCTCCTGTCTGTCACGCTGATAAACTTCCTTGGCTTCTGCCTTGCAGAGCGAGACCTCAAAAATCTACCCTAGCTGAAAATAGCAGCATAGATACTACAGATAGAAAAAAGGTATAGTTAATTCATAGACATGAGATTCCAAAACCACAAATAGAATACTAAATTCTTTTTTTTTATATATATATCAAAACAGCCTAACTTCTTTTAGGAGACAATGTGTAAACTTGATACTGTTCTATTGAACTTCAGACTACTGAAACCCAACATTTCTGCCCTTGACAGTAAGAAAAACTGAGTTCCATCTCTTCTAGTTCACTCTGTAGTGTGTTCCACTATAGACAATGGTGTCCGGGTACCTGCTTTTGTATATCAATCATCCCTGGAAATAGAGATTTAAGAAGTCTTAAAAACAATGATGCTAACTTTTACAAACTTTGTGATTTCTCTACTTCCAGACTAATCTTTTTAAAGATACAAAGATTTGTTTCCCAGAAAAGCATTTTGTGGGTATTTAGCACTAAAATATCTATTAGTGGAAAAGCCTTATCTTATACCAGTACATTTCAAGTTTTTGAAATAGAGGAAATAAAGCCTCTCTGGCTTTGTTTTTTTTACAATGTTAAATACTTGAGATAAGATTATTTACCCTTTGTTTCCCCCATTCTTTCATATTTCTTTTCCTCTCTTCCAAAAGCCTTAATATTAATACAATAAAGTTTATCACTATTGGCAACTTCTTCAAAAACAAAAAAAGAAAAAGAAAATAAAGAATCTGTGCAACTCAAGTGAGACATATGTGAAATCAATGAGTAGAACTTATTAATTTGCATTATAAATGAACTTTAAGACTTTAAGCTCTTCTTTTTCTGCTTGTTTTATACACGTTGATCACCTTCACAAAGAGATATAGGTCAGTGTAGTCTAGGCCTAGAAGCACCACATGGTAATATTGAAATGTGTAATTCTTAGTCACTTTCTACAATATTCTTAAAATTTTACAAGAACAAGGAAGCCCTTAAAAAAGCATTCTAATTTTTGTTTTGTATATGAGAAGGGAATATATGAGACCAAGTATTGGGATCTGGAATTATATGTAAGAAAATCATAGCTAAGGATGACTTGGAGTCACAAAGAAAAGTTGGAGGGAAATGAAAGAAATGGAGAGTGAGTAATACAGGTGCTTTAGTGTCACTTTCTCTGGGAGAGGACAAAGGATATTCCCTAACTAATCCTTACTTGTTCCACAAAGTAGAACGATGACTCTAGTAGATTTGTTCACCTGAAAATTTACTAAAACACGCAGCTACCCTTTGTTTCAGACCCAAGTAAATAACAAAATAAAATATATTTAGGACAATTTACCAAATTTACTAAAAGCTAACAATGTTTCTAGTTCAATTTTAGTTTTCACGGTAATTGAAAATTCAGAATCATTTTACTTACTGTAACATGAAAAAAAAACAAAGTTATCTTTAACTTTAATAAAGATACAGGACTATACTGCATTTGCAGAGATAGTATACAGTACTGAGTCTGAGTTAGTCCTGTGACTAAAAGAAATAAGACTGATTACTTAAAATTTTACGGCATACTTGTGTTGTCATTCCCACAGGATTACAGAACAGAGTTTATAGGAGACTCTCCAAATTAATTCTGCCTATTAATAACATTAAATTCTCACCAAAATCTGTTAAACTATGTGGCTCTTGCACTATATACTTCCTCCCTTCCTTATATAAAGATTTTAATTATTATAAAGAATATTATAATAATAATTTATGAGGAACAAAAAAACAAAGACCCAGATGGAATTACATGGTGATTTATTACACAGGATCCAAGATTTTCACAAAATTTTTAAAATGCTATGTATAAAATTTATTTTTTGTATCTCCTGACAAATAACAAATATTAATAATTTATCCCAGTGATTCTTTTTTTATGGTAAAAATGCTTCAAGGCCCAGGAATGCAAACTGAATTTCAGGGAAATTCCAGAACTTAAGGTATCAAATTATGTAGTTAAATTGAGATAAGAAATTATAGGGGGACGAGGGGAAGATGGCGGAAGAGTAAGATGCGGAGATCACCTTCCTCCCCACAGATACACCAGAAATACATTTACACGTGGAACAACTCCTACAGAACACCTGCTGAACGCTGGCAGAAGACCTCAGACTTCCCAAAAGGCAAGAAAGTCCCCACGTACCTGGATAGGGCAAAAGAAAAAAAGAATAAACAGAGACAAAAGGATAGGGACGGGACTTGCACCAGTGGGAGGGAGCTGTGAAGGAGGAAATGTTTCCACACACTAGGAAGCCCCTTCACGTGTGGAGACTGCGGGTGGCTGAGGGGGAAAGCTTCGGAGCTGAGGTGGAGAGCACAGCAACAGGAGTGTGGAGAGAAAAGTGGAGAGATTCCCGCACAGAGGATCAGTGCCGACCGGTACTCACCAGCCCAAGAGGCTTGTCTGCTCACCCGCCGGAGCGGGCAGGGCTGGGAGCTGAGGCTTGGGCATCGGTCGGAGCGCAGGGAGAGGACTGGGGTTGGCGGCATGAGCACAGCCTGCAGGGGCTAGTGCGCCAGGGCTAGCCGGGAGGGAGTCCGGGGAAAAGTCTGGACCTGCCGAAGAGGCAAGAGACTTTGTCTTCCCTCTTTGTTTCCTGGTGCGCGAGGAGACGGGATTAAGAGTGCTGCTTAAAGGAGCTCCAGAGACTAAAAGCGTGGCTAAAAGCGTGGACCCCAGAGACGGGCATGAGATGCTAAGGCTGCTGCTGCCGCCACCAAGAAGCCTGTGTGCGAGCACAGGTCACTATCCACAACCCCCTTCCGGGGAGCCTGTGCAGCCCGCCACTGCCAGGGTCCCGTGATCCAAGGACAACTTCCCCGGGAGAACGCACAGCGTGCCTCGGGCTGGTGCAACATCATGCCGGCCTCTGCCACCGCAGGCTTGCCCTGCACTCAGTACCCCTCCCTCCCCCCGGCCTGGATGAGCCAGAGTCCCCGAAGCAGCTGCTCCTTTAACCCCGTCCTGTCTGAGCAAAGAACAGATGCCCTCCGGTGACCTACATGCAGAGGCGGGGCAAAATCCAAAGCTGAGCCCCTGGGAGCTGTGAGAACAAAGAAGAGAAAGGGAAATCCCTCCCAGCAGCCTCAGAAGCAGCAGATTAAAGCTCCACAATCAACTTGATGTACCCTGCATCTGTGGAATACATGAATAGACAACGAATCATCCCAAACGGAGGAGGTGGACTTTGAGAGCAAGATTTATTTACTTTTTCCCTTTTCCTCTTTTTGTGAGTGTGTATGTGTATGCTTCTGTGGGAGATTTTGTCTGTATAGCTTTGCTTCCACAATTTGTCCTAGGGTTCTATCTGTCCTTTTTTCTTTTTTTTTTTTCTTCTTCTTTTTTTTTTAAAAAAAAATCTTTATTCTTAATATTTATTTTTTATTTTAATAAGTTTATTTTATCTTTATTTTATTTTACCTTTTCTTTCTTTCTTTCATTACTTCCCTCCTCCCTTCCTTCCTTCCTTCCTTCCTCCCTCCCTCCCTCCCTCCTTCTCTGCTTGCTTTCTTTCTTTCTTTCTTTCTTTCTTTCTTTCTTTCTTTCTTTCTTTCTACTTTTTCTAAAAATCTCCCAGAGATCTCTATCTCAACACCAGCACTCAGCTTCACTCAACAACCAGCAGGCTACAGTGCTGGACACCCTATGCCAAACAACTAGCAAGACAGGAACACAACCCCACCCATTAGCAGAGAGGCTGCCTAAAATCATAATAAGTCCACAGACACCCCAAAACACACCACCAGATGTGGACCTGCCCACCAGAAAGACAAGATCCAGCCTCATCCAACAGAACACAGGCACTAGGCCCCTCCACCAGGAAGCCTACATAACCTAATGAACCAACTTTAGCCACTGGGGACAGACACCAAAAAAAATGGAAACTACGAACCTGCAGCCTACAAAAAGGAGACCCCAAACACAGTAAGATAAGCAAAATGAGAAGACAGAAAAACACACAGCAGATGAAGGAGCAAGATAAAAACTCACCAGACCTAACAAATGAAGAGGAAATAGGCAGTCTACCTGAAAAAGAATTCAGAATAATGATAGTACAGATGATCCAAAATCTTGGAAATACAATAGACAAAATGCAAGAAACATTTAACAAGGACCTAGAAGAACTAAAGATGAAACAAGCAATGATGAAAAACCAATAAATGAAATTAAAAATACTCTAGATGGGATCAATAGTAGAATAACTGAGGCAGAAGAACGGATAAGTGACCTGGAAGATAAAATAGTGGAAATAACTACTGCAGAGCAGAATAAAGAAAAAAGAATGAAAAGAACTGAGGACAGTCTCAGAGACTTCTGGGACAACATTAAATGCAACAACATTCGAATTATAGGGGTTCCAGAAGAAGAAGAGAAAAAGAAAGGGACTGAGAAAATACTTGAAGAGATTATAGTTGAAAACTTCCCTAATGTGGGAAAGGAAATAGTTAATCAAGTCCAGGAAGCACAGAGAGTCCCATACAGATAAATCCAAGGAGAAATACGTCAAGACACATATTAATCAAATGGTCAAAAATTAAATACAGAGAAAACATATTAAAAGCAGCAAGGGAAAAACAACAAATAACACACAAGGGAATCCCCATAAGGTTAACAGCTGATCTTTCAGCAGAAACTATGCAAGCCAGAAGGGACTGGCAGGATATATTTAAAGTGATGAAGGAGAAAATGCTACAACCAAGATTACTCTACCCAGCCAGGATCCCATTCAGATTTGATGGAGAAATTAAGACCTTTACAGACAAGCAAAAGCTAAGAGAGTTCAGCACCACAAAACCAGTTTTACAACAAATGCTAAAGGAACTTCTTGCGGCAAGAAACACAAGAGAAGGAAAGACCTACAATAACAAACCCAAAACAATTAAGAAAATGGGAATAGGAACATACATATAGATAATTACCTTACATGTAAATGGACTAAATGCTCCCACCAAAAGACACAGTTGGCTGAATGGATACAAAAACAAGACCCATATATATGCTGTCTACAAGAGACTCACTTCAGACCTAGAGACACATACAGTATGAAAGTAAGGGGATGGAAAAAGATATTCCATGCAAATGGAAACCAAAAGAAAGCTGGAGTAGCAATTCTCATATCAGAAAAAAATAGACTTTAAAATAAAGACTATTAGAAGAGACAAAGAAGGACACTACATAATGATCAAGGGATTGATCCAAGAAGAAGATATAACAATTGTAAATATTTATGCACCCAACATAGGAGCACCTCAATACATAAGGCAAATGCTAACAGCCATAAAAGGGGAAATCGACAGTAACCCATTCATATTAGGGGACTTTAACACCCCATTTTCACCAATGGACAGATCATCCAAAATGAAAATAAATAAGGAAACACAAGCTTTAAATGATACATTAAGTGAGATGGACTTAATTGTTATTTATAGGACATTCCATCCCAAAACAAAGGAATACCCTTTCTTCTCAAGTGCTCTTGGAACATTCTCCAGTATAGATCATATCTTGGGTCACAAATCAAGCCTTGGTAAATTTAAGAAAATTGAAAATGTATCAAGTATCTTTTCTGACCACAACGCTATGAGACTAGATATTAATTATAGGAAAAGATCTGTAAAAAATACAAACACAGGGAGGCTAAACAATACAATACTTAATAATCAAATGAACACTGAAGAAAACACAGAAGAAATCAAAAAATACCTAGAAACAGGGCTTCCCAGGTAGCACAGTAGTTGGGAGTACGCCTGCCGATGCAGGAGACACGGGTTCATGCCCCGGTCCTGGAGGATCCCACATGTCATGGAGCGGCTGAGCCGGTGAGCCATGGCTGCTGATCCTGCACGTCCAGAGCCTGTGCTCCACAACGGGAGAGGGCACAACAGTAAGAGGCCCATGTACCACACACACACAAAAAAAAAAACCTAGAAACAAATGACAATAGAGACACAACGACCCAAAACCTATGGGATGCAGCAAAAGCAGTTCTAAGAGGGAAGTTTATAGCAATACAATCCTACCTTAAGAAACAGGAAACATCTCAAATAAACAACCTAACCTTGCACCTAAAGCAATTAGAGAAAGGAGAACAAAAAAGAAAAACCAACTTTAGCAGAAGGAAAGAAATCATAAAGATCAGATCAGAAAAAAATGAAAAAGAAATGAAGGAATCAATAGCAAAGATCAATAAAACTAAAAGCTGGTTCTTTGAGAAGATAAACAAAATTGATAAACCATTAGCCAGACTTATCAAGAAAAAAGGGAGAAGACTCAAATCAATAGAATTAGAAATGAAAAAGGAGAAGTAACAACTGACACTGCAGAAATACAAAAGATCATGAGAGATTACTACAAGCAACTCTATGCCAATAAAATGGACAACCTGGAAGAAATTGACCAATTCTTAGAAATGCACAACCTGACAAGACTGAATCAGGAAGAAATAGAAAATACGAACAGAACAATAACAAGTATTGAAGTTGAAACTGTGATTAAAATTCTTCCAACAAAAACGCCCAGGACCAGATGGCTTCACAGGCGAATTCTATCAAACATTTAGAGAAGAGCTAACACCTATCCTTCTCAAACTCTTCCAAAATATAGCACAGGGAGGAACACTCCCAAACTCATTCTACAAGGCCACCATCACCCTGACAAAACCAGACAAGGATGTCAAAAGAAAGAAAACTAGAGGCCAATATCACTGATGAACATAGATACAAAAATCCTCAACAAAATACTAGCAAACAGAGTCCAACAGCACATTAAAAGGATCATACATCATGATCAAGTGGGGTTTATTCCAGGAATGCAAAATTCTTCAATACACACAAATCGATCAACGTGATACACCACATTAACAAATTGAAGGAGAAAAACCATATGAACATCTCAATAGATGCAGAGAAAGCGTTTGACAAAATTCAACACCCATTTAAGATAAAAACCCTGCAGAAAGTAGGCATAAAGGGAACTTTCCTCAACATAATAAAGGCCATATATGACAAACCACAGCCAACATCGTCCTCAATGGTGAAAAACTGAAAGCATTTCCACTAAGATCAGGAACAAGACAAGGTTGCCCACTCTCACCACTCTTATTCAATATAGTTTTGGAAGTTTTACCACAGCAATCAGAGAAGAAAAGGAAATAAAAGGAATCCAAATCAGAAAAGAAGAAGTAAAGCTGTCACTGTTTGCAGATGACATGATACTATACATAAAGAATCCTAAAGATGCTACCAGAAAACGACTAGAGCTAATCAATGAATTTGGTAAAGTAGCAGGATACAAAATGAATACACAGAAATCTCTGGCATTCCTATACACTAATGATGAAAATTCTGAAAGTGAAATCAAGAAAACACTCCCATTTACCATTGCAAAAAAAAGAATAAAATATCTAGGAATAAACCTACCTAAGAAGACAAAAAGACCTGTATGCAGAAAATTATAAGACACTGATGAAAGAAATTAAAGATGATACAAATAGATGGAGAGATATACCATGTTGTTGGATTGGAAGAATCAACATTGTGAAAATGACTCTACTACCCAGAGCAATCTACAGAGTCAATGCAATCCCTATCAAACTACCACTGGCATTTTTCACAAAACTAGAACAAAAATTTTCACAATTTGTATGGAAACACAAAAGACCCCGAATAGCCAAAGCAATCTTGAGAACAAAAAATGGAGCTGGAGGAATCAGGCTCCCTGATTTCAGACTATACTACAAAGCTACAGTAATCAAGACAATATGGTACTGACACAAAAACAGAAAGATAGATCAATGGAACAGGATAGAAAGCCCAGAGATAAACCCACACACATATGGTCACCTTATCTTTGATAAAGGGGGCAGGAATGTACAGTGGAGAAAGGACCATCTCTTCAATAAGTGGTGCTGGGAAAGCTGGACAGGTACATATAAAAGTACGAGATTAGATCACTCCCTAACACCATACAAGAAAGTAAGCTCAAAATGGATTAAAGACCTAAATGTAAGGCCACAAACTATCAAACTCTTAGAGGAAAACATAGGCTGAACACTCCATGACATAAATCACAGCAACATCCTTTTTGACCCAACTCCTAGGGGAATGGAAATAAAAACAAAGATAAACAAATGGGACCAAATGAAACGTCAAATCTTTTTCACAGCAAAGGAAACCATAAACAAGACCAAAAGACAAACTTCAGAATGTGAGAAAATATTTGCAAATGAATCAATTGACAAAGGATTAATCTCCAAAATTTATAAACAGCTCATGCAGCTCAATAACAAAACAACAAAAAACCCAATCCAAAAATGGGCAGAAGACCTAAATAAACATTTCTCCAAAAAAGATATACAGACTGCCAACAAACACATGAAAGAATGCTCAACATCATTAATCATTAGAGATATGCAAATCAGAACTACAATGAAATATCATCTCCCACCAGTCAGAATGGCCATCATTGAAAAATCTAGAAAAAATAAATGCTGGAAAGGGTGTGGAGAAAAGGGAACACTGCTGGTGGGAATGTGAATTGGTACAGCCACTATGGAGAACAGTATGGAGGTTTCTTAAAAAACTACAAATAGAACTACCATATGACCCAGCAATCCCACTACTGGGCATATACCCTGAGAAAACCATAATTCAAAAATAATCATGTACCAAAATGGTCATTGCAGCTCTATTTACAATAGCCTGGAGATGGAAACAACCTGTGTCTATCATTGGATGAATGGATAAAGAAGATGTGGCACATATATACAATGGAATATTACTCAGCCATAAAAAGAAATGAAATTGAGCTATTTGTAATGAGGTGGATGGACCTAGAGTCTGTCATACAGAGTTAAGTACGTCAGAAAGAGAAACACAAATACTGTATGCTAACACATATATATGGAATTAAAAAAAAATGTCATGAAGAACCTAAGGGTAAGACAGGAATAAAGACACAGACCTACTAGAGAATGGACTTGAGCATATGGGGAGGGGGAAGGGTAAGCTGTAACAAAGCGAGAGAGTGGCATGGACATATATACACTACCAAACATAAAATAGATAGCTAGTGGGAAGCAGCCGCATAGCACAGGGAGATCAGATCGGTGCTTTGTGACCACCTAGAGGGGTGGTATAGGGAGGGTGGGAGGGAGGGATACACAAGAGGGAAGAGATATGGGAACATATGTATATGTATAACTGACTCACTTTGTTATAAAGCAGAAACTAACACACCATTGTAAAGCAATTATACTCCAATAAAGATGTAAAAACAAGAACAAGAAATTATAAACAATAACCTCTCAATATATGAAGGCTATATTTAGGCATTCAAACACTTAAGAAGGAAGTGACCTCTTTCTTTTATTACAAACATTTATTTACATCCAAAAGCATTCTGTAATCACCCATGTCCTACTCCTGCCTCCGAACTGTAGTCGACAAATAAAAGGAAACTGCTGGAAATGCAACTGTAGTGAAGCCTATGTTCATTAGTCAGGTGGACCCGAGAGCCAAGGCTTTCAGCAGCCAGCTGCAATTGCTTTTTCCTCTGACATTTATGTTAAAGCATTTGATTTTCTACTTTATATACATGCAAATGTTATTAGCACCAGAATGACTTCCATTCAGAGGAAGTCATAACTTAAGACATGCCTGAATACTCCGTATTTTGTTTTGCTTTTTCAAAATGAAAGTTATTACTAGAACACATTTACTGAACCTTACAGGGTGCAGCTTGCTCTGTGAAAGGTAGAATTACATATGGTACCACCTGGAGGTCTTGAGAGGGTAAATTAAAAGGCAGGGAAATAAGTATACATACAAAGCATATGAAATACAGTTACTCATTTATTGTAAATGAAATAAAATGAAACACTGACTGTGGGTAAAGGAAGCAATTATCCACTTATGAAGCAGGTCTTATATTTTCAAGCTTTGCCTCATTTCTCAATGTGTAACTTAAATATGACTTATAAAAGTATATAATGAAAAAGTTCTTAGAAATAATTGATGAAGCAGATAAAAAGTATGCAAAACTCTCATTGATTACCTTTTTGATAGAAGGACTATATGTTTCCCTGGTTTGTTCTGTTCTATATATGCACCAAAATTAAAGGTTCCAGAGAGCTTTGGAAAGGAAGCCAGTAAGAGACATTGCACCCAGTGAACAAGAGAAATATCTCCTTCATTAACCAGCAATTACATAGCAATTATATATCAATCTGAATTGGCTGGTGTATTCCCATAATGAAAATAAAGCAATTGTTTATTGTTTACAGCTTCATTGAGGTATGATTGGTAAATGAAAATCATATATATTTAGGCTGTATTACATGATGTTTTGGGTTTTTGTTAGTGTATAATGTGATTATTTCATATACCTTTCCATTCTGAAATGATTACCACAGTCAAGTTAACACATCCATTAACTCACATAGTTAACTTATGTAGTGTATGTGTGTGTATGTGTGTGTGTGGTGAGAATAATTGAGATTTACTCTCCTAACAAATTTCAAGTATGCAATACAGTATGATTAACTATAATCACCACGTTGAACATTATATCCCTAGAACTTATTCATCTCATAACTGAAAATTTGTACGCTTTGACCAACATCTCCTAATCTCTCCGACCACCCAGCCCCTCACAACCATCATTCTCATCTCTGGTTCTGAGTTTCACTATTTTACCCTCTGTATGGAAATGACATATGAGAATATTTGTCTTTCTTTCTCTGGTTTGTTTCACTTAGCATCATGTCCTCCAGGTTCATCCATGTTGTTGCAAATGGCAGGATTTCCTTCTTTTTATGTTTGAATAATATTCAATTGTGTGTATATATACCACAAAATGGCCAATGGTACATGGTAACGTGTTCAACATCACTAATCATCAGGGAAATACAAATCAAAACTACAATGAGATATCACTTCACACCTGTAAAGATGCCTAGTGTCAGCAAGACAAGGGGTAACAAATGTTGGCAAGGGTGTGGAGAAGAGGGAATGTAAATTGGTATAGCCATTATGGAAAACAATATGGAGGTTCCTCAAGAAATTAAGAATATAAATACTATGTAATCCAGCAATCCCACTTCCAGGTGTATATCCAAAGAAAATGAAATCCATGTGACAAAGAGTGATCTGAACTCCCACGTTCATTGCAGCATCATTCATAGTAGTCAAGATATGGAAACAACCAAGTATGGGTACATGGATGGATAAAGTAATTGTGTATTTTGCCAGTGAGTGTGATAGCCTGGAAAGAGCATAGAGGAAAAAAGCTATAGCACTAAGGCTAAATCACCCACTGAAAGGATTCTCTTTTTTCATTGTTTGTAAATGAATGGGTTCGAAAAGAGAAGGTCAATTATCCATATACGCTTTCTAAATCTCTAAAGAGCTAAAAATGAAAATAAAATCTCAATTTTGTAACCACTGTGAAAATAGAAATCTGTAGAATTTGTTTGAATTACTCGTGTATATTCTATAATTTTGTTATTTTTATGTAAATATGTTCTCATTGTAATTCACACAATTGGCCTGAACTTTCCAGTGAAACTCTCACTCGTTCTTTTTCTCTTTTTCTCCTTAGCCATCATCTCTCTCTCTCTCTCTCTCTCTCTCTCTCTCTCTGTCTCTCTCTCTCTCTCCCATCTCTTTCTCTTCTGTCTTAAGAAAACTAAAATTACAGAAACTCTGGATTCTGAAATATTTTCCTTTTTTCTGGGATTATCCAAACATAATCTTCCTTTTCTGTTTACTCCCTTATCTTTTTAGCTTAATTTATTGGTAGCATCCACAGGGCAATATTATGAAATAATATCTTCATCATATTGTCTTCCTTGAAACATAAATCTTACATCCTGGTCTTCTGGTCCTGATTGACTCCCATCCTCCTCTTCATACAGACACAGGACTTCTCTCTCATGATTAAACCTGTATTTCTCAGGTTCAAGAACTCTACTCTGTTCCTCCTCTTTTCAACTCTACTCTAAAACATTTTCCAAGAAAAAAAAAAAAGACTTTTTTCAAACCCTGGTACATTACTTATTTTGTATTAAATTAATTAAAGGTAAATTACTCTGTGTCATATTTGCATCTCAACATTGGATTCATCAAGGTTTATTACTCAACAGATTAATTGTTCTCACATTTTAGCTCCATGATAGGAAAGTAAGAATTTGTTTTCCTTTAACCTGAGATTTTAAGCTGTGATATTTAGGCAAACATTTCTCTTTAACTGAAAGCTATTTCTACAATCAATTTTTTTTTCTTGCTGTCACCTCTCATTTTTATTTTCCTTAGACCAAGTTCAAGTTCTCAACATCTTAAAAGGTAAATTTTAAGTATATTCTACCTGTTTCAAAATTTTTATTTTATTTTAATAATGTGTGAGACAGCAAGCAAAGACTATGGTGTTCTTTCTGTTCTTTCCTCATATGTGACCATTTACAAATACAATAGTTACTTGATTGTGTCTAACAGTGATTTTCCTCACAAAATGGATTTCCTTTCTAGGTATAACATACCCCCTCAGGTGAGAGACCTGCATTAGAGACGTCATGGATAAAACAGCAAGTCCAAGCAGAAATTGTGAGACTATATCATACTCTGATAGAGCAAAGGTTTATAGGAACAAACTATTAGAATTTATTGTAATTCACCACACTGTGTTTTATACCGCTATTGTACATAATCATGAATAATATTTAATGCAACTTTTAATCTTTTAAGACTTCATTTCTCAAAAACTCAATTAACTGCAGCATTCTATGACCTTGAGTGCTAGCAATTTTGGCTCTTTTTAGGGTGGAAATGTATTTTCTTTGTGTTATCAACACTGTAACAACATTAGTTGTGACTCTTTCCCTATCACTTGAATGTGTACAACTGCATTAGGAAGAATAAATCCAAGTCATATCAGAATTATAAACAAAAACAGAACAAAATATAATGACTCTCACAAAAACTTAACTTTTAAAAACAATATATTTGACCAAGGCAATTTTGCATAGGAAGTTTATAAAATTTTGCAAATAATTTTAATAAACAAAGATATAGAAAGAAATTCCTCTTCCCAGAAAGGAAGTTTATGCCTATTTTAGAACACATGGAAGTAAATTCCAGACAACCCCAGTAGCGAAAGATAATTGATAACTTTAAAAGGGCACTGAAAATAATTCATTTTAAGTTATGACTAACATTCCATAGTAAATAGTTAAAAAGAGGGGAGGGATGTCTGAATGAAATATTATTGTAAAAGAAGAAACTAAAAATTATGAGACATTTTATTTCATAAGCTATTTCATAAAATTTTGCTTAAAACAGAAAATATGTATTATATCTGAGAGTGGAAACAGCATTAATGAAATGTTGATTTTTCCTTCCTATAAAAAGGGAAATGTTGGAGATTTTAGTTTTTCATGATGTCTAGCTATTATTAATGATACAATCTACATAAGGTATATTAATATTCTTTTTTCTTAATTGAGGTAACATTTATAACATTATATAAGTTTCATGTGTATACACTACAGCATGCCCACTACTGAAAGTTTAGTTTCCATCCAACACCATACAGTTGACCCTCCTTTACCTACTTCACCCTCCCCCCCACCCTCCTTCCCCCTGGTAACCACTACTCTAGCTTGTTTTTTTTTTTTTTTTGGTTTGATTTGTTCATTTACCTTGGGTTTTATTTGTTTGTTTGCTTATATTTTACATATGAGTATAATAACACAGTATTTGCCTTTCTCCCTCTGACTCATTTCACTTAGGGTCATCCATGTTGCAAATGGCAAGATTTCATCTTTTAATGACTGAATAGTATTCCACTGTATATATATATACCACATCCTCTTTATTGATTCATCTATTGATGAACACTTATGTTGCTTCCATATCTCGGCTAGTATAAATAATGCTGCAATGAACATATGGGTGCACATATCTTTTTGAATTAATGTTTCTGTATTCTTCAGATTAATGCTCAGAGTGGAATAAACACATCATATGGTAGTTCTATTCTTAATTTTTTGAGAAATCACCATAATGTTTTCCGTTGTGGTGCAGCTATTTTGAGTTGACTTTTGTGTATGATGTGATATAGTGGTCTAGTTTCATTCTTCTGTATGTGGCTCTCCAGTTCTCCCAGCACCACTTACTGAAGAGACACTTCTTTCTTCATTGTAGGTTCTTTGCTCCTTTGTCATAAAATAATTGTCTGTATACGAGTGGGTTTATTTCTGGGCTCTCAATTCTCTCCCATTAATCGATGTTTCTGTTTTTCTGCCAATACCATGATTACTATAGCTTTTTAATATAGTTTGAAATCAGGGTGTGTGATACCTCCTGCTTTGTTCTTTTTCTCTCAAGATTGCTTTGGGTATGCAGGTCTTTTGTGGCTCTATATAAATTTTAGGATTTTTTGTTCTATTCCTGTGAAAAATGTTATTGGGATTTTGACAGGGATTGTATTGAATCTGTACATTGCTTTAGGTAATATAGACATTTTAACAACGTTAATTCTTCCAATTCATGAGCACAGAATAGCTTTCTATTTATGTCTTCTTCAATTTCTTTCAACAATGTCTTAGTGTTTTCAGTGTACAGATCTTTCACCTCCTTGGTTAAATTTATTCCTAGGTATTTTATTATTTGTGTTGCTATTGTAAATGGAATTGTTTTCCTGATTTCTCTTTCTTCTAGTTCATTGTTAGTTTATAGAAATGCAACAGATTTTTGTATATTAATTTTTACTCTGCAACTTAACTACTCATTTATTACTTCCAAAAGTATTTTGGTGGAGTCTTTAGGATTTTCTGTATATAAAATTATGTGATCAGCAAATAATGACAGTTTTACTCCTTCCTTTCCAATTTGAATGCCTTTTATTTCTTCTTCTTGCTTTTTGCTCTGGCTAAAGCTTCCAATACAATTTTGAATAGGAGTGGCAAGAGTGGGCATCCTTGTCTTGCTGCTGATCTTAGAGGGACAGTTTTCAGTTTTTCACCATTAGATATGATGTTAGATGTGGGTTTGTCATATATGACCTTTATTATGCTGAGCTATGTTCATTCTATACATATTTTATTGAGAGTTTTTTTTTATAATAACTGGATGTTGAATCTTGTCAAATGCTTTTTCTGCATCTATTGAGGTAATCATGTGATTTTTTTATCCTTCATTTTGTTAATGTGGTGTATCACATTGGTTGATTTACAGATGTTGAACCATCCTGGTATCCCTGGAATAAATCCTAATTTATCATGGCATATGATCTTTTTAGTGTATTGTTGTATTTGGTTTGTTAATATTTCATTGAGGATTTTTGTGTCTATGTTCATCAGAGATATTGGTCAGTAATATTCTTTTTTTGTGCTGTCCTTGTCTGGTTTTTGTATCAGGATAATGTTGGCCTTGTAAAATGACTTTGGAAGCATTCTCTCCTTTTCAATTTTTTGGAAGAGTTTAAGAAGGATAGGTATTATTTTTTTTTTTTTTTGAATGTTTGGTAGAACTTCACCTGTGAAGTCACCTGGTCCCGGACTTTTGTTTTGGGAGAGTTTTTAATTACTGTTTCAATATCCTTCCTAGTAACTAATCTATTCAAGTTTTCTATGATTCAGTCTTGGAAGTTTGTATGATACTAAGCATTTGCCTGTTTCTTCTAGGTTGTCCAATTTGTTGGCATATGATTGTTCATAATATTATCTGATAATCCTTTGTATTTCCTGGTACTCCTTGTTATTTCTCCTCTTTCTTTCTGATTTTATTTATCAAAGCCTTCTCTCTTTATCTGTTAGTGAGTCTAGCTAAAGGCTTGTCATTGTTTTTATCCTTTCAAAGAACTAGCTCTTGGTTTCATTGACCTTTTCTTTTGTCCTTTTAGTTTCCATTTATTTCCACTCTGCTCTTTATTATTTCTTTTCTTCTACTGATTTTGAGCTTCATTTGTTCTTCTCTAGTTCCTTTAGGTGTAAGGTCAGATTGTTTATTTGAGATTTTTCTTGTATCTTGATATATACCTGTATTGCTATAAACTTTTCTCTTCATATCACTTTTGAGACATCCCACAGAATTTGGAATGTGATATTTTCATTTTCATTTGTCTTCAGGGAATTTTTGCTTTCTCCTTTGATTTCTTTGTTGACCCAATAATTGTTTAGTAGCATGTTGTTCATTCTCCACATATTTGTGATTTTTCCAGCTTTCTTCTTGTAGTTGAATTCTAGTCTCATATCATTGTGATCAGAAAAATGCTTGATATGATTTCAATCTTCTTAAATTTAATGAGACTTGTTTTGTGGCCCAACATATGGTCTGTCCTTGAGACTATTCCATGTACAGTTGAGAAGAATATGTATTTTGCTGCATTTGGATGGAATGGTCTAAGTAAATCTATCAAGTCCATCTGTCCTAATGTTTCATTTAAGGTTGCTGCTTCCTTGCTTACTTCCTGTCCAGATGATCTATTGATTGATGTAAGTGGGATATTAAATCCCCCTACTATTATTGTGCTGCTGTCAGTTTCTCCTGTTTGATCTGTTAATAATTGCTTTATATATATTAGATCCCCAATGTTAGGTGCATATTTATTAATAACTGATGCTGTGAGTTCGTCATCAAATTGAAGACCTCTGTTAAGCAAGAAGGAATTCTGTAATACATAGCCTTCAGACTTGAACTGCAACATAGACTCTCTTTTGAGTTTCCAACTTGGTATCTCACCTTGTAGGTTTGGGACTTGCTGGTCTCCATAATTATGTGAACATATTCCTTAAAATAAATCTCTCAATCTCTCTCTCTCTCATATATATACACACACACACACACACACACACACACACACACACACACATTCTATTGGTTCCATTTTTATGGAGAAGATGATGAATACATAGTGTAAATAAATAGTTTAATAATTTAAGTAAAATGTTATAATGCTATTACAGGGGCTTATTCAAAGAACCATTGAATTCATCATCTAAACAGAATAAAAAACAAAAATCATACATTCCTGTCAATAGATAGAGGAAAAAATATGTAGCAAAATTCAACAATTTATTATAAAAAAATTTAGTGAATTTAATTTGATAAATGGTATCTATGAGAAGCCTACTGTTATACCATATTTACTGGTGAAGTATTGAACTCATCCTTGTTATGACTGAGAACAAAACAAGGATATCTTTCCTTACAATATATTTTTCAACATTGTGTTGGTGATCCAATCCAATGCAATGAGGTAAGAAAAAGAAATATATAACGTAAATATCAAAAAGTACTAAAACTCCTTTTGTGTAGTGCATTCATAGCCATTCAGTTCTACAAGTGTTTTAATTTCTATTATGATTTTCTCTATGAACCATTTAGGAGTACTTTTTTTTCTTTCCAAACATTTTATTCTTGAATTCTAATCTTTTTTATCCTGGGCAGAGAACATGTTTTATGCATTAGCTGTTCTTTGAAGTCATTGAACTCTCTTTGGTGATGTAATATGTGGTCATTAAAAAGAAAAAAAATATGTGTACTTGAAAAAAAAAAAAAGTAGTAAAACTATCTCTGTCCCAGAACACATAATAAAAAAAAAAAGAAATCTATCAGGAAACTACAGCAATTAATAAGTAAATTTTTAAGAGTCACAGAAGAAAATGTCAAACTTTAAAAATCAATTATATTTCTTTATGCTATCAATAATGTATCTTTTTAAAATTCACATATAAATAGCATCAAACAAAATTCTTAGAAATCAATTTAACTTATTATGTGTAAGACCTCCAAACTAAAAATTACAAAATCTCTCTGAGCTAATTTATGACAAATTAAATAGATGGAGAGATGCACCATATTTATAGATTAGAAAAATCAATATGTTTAGTTGTTAATTCTCCCCTGATTGATTGATATAGTCTCACCATAATTCCAGCAATTTTTAAATAGAAATAGGAAAGCTGATTGTAAAATTTACATAGAAATTAAAAAGACCAAAAATATTGAAAACAGAGCAATACATGGGCAGGATTTACACAATTTGATAAATATTTACTTTAAAGCTATAGTAATCAAGAGATGAGATATTAGCTTAAGGATAGACATATAGATAACTAGAACAGATCGGAATATCCAGAAATCGATGGATACTTATAAGATACAATTGGATACAATTTTTGATAATGTACCAAGTTCATCAGGAAAAATTGATTTTCAACAAATCATACTGAAAAATGTATATCCATGTAGAAAAAAGCAAACCTGACTTTATACACACTATGTACTTCACACCATGCACACATTAAAAAAAAGACATATTATTGACATAAACATAAATGATAAACTATAAAGGTACTAGAAGAAAACAAAGGAGACCATCT
Organism: Delphinus delphis; assembly: GCF_949987515.2. Taxonomy (NCBI): domain Eukaryota; kingdom Metazoa; phylum Chordata; class Mammalia; order Artiodactyla; family Delphinidae; genus Delphinus; species Delphinus delphis. The sequence continues at coordinate 25,248,089 of NC_082686.1, forward strand.
TCACCATTTGAGTTAGACAAAGAAATAAGACAAAAATTCAACAACAAAAGAAAAAAATGATGAATTTGATTTTGTGAAATTTTAAATGGTACAATTTTCCATTATAAGATGTTTTCCACTACAGAAAGCTTGCATGATCAATAGGAATACTGCTCATGATATTTGTGGCACCTGTTTCAGTCTTCATATTTCTCAGTTAAGAATTTTATTTTGAGAAAAAAAGTCATGGTCTGGTAGGATTGAGTCTCTTTTATAGATATTACAGAGGTGACATTCAGAGATCACCCTTAATCCCTCCCTTGACTATGAAATGTATAGCTTTTGCAGTAGGATGTTAATTTTGAGGCTTCCTATTCTTAGAGATAGGTTCACTTCTCACCAGTTTATCTACTGCCACATGTCAGAAATTTCCTGAATGGAAATTTTGTCCAACCACTTTCTAAAAACAGTCCCAACTCTTCTGAGCACTACTCTGACATTTATTAAAAGATATCCAGCTACCATTATTCAACTTCATCTATTTAGTAAGTGCTTGAGATTTTTATTTTGAAATCTGAAAGTTCTAACAGCTCTGGCTCAGTGTGCATTCAACTTTTCTGAGTCAAATGTCTAAAATTTCCCAACCTGAACATGGATGCCAAAAGTAGACTTTATCATGCCTTCCCCATGGTACCACTCTCAATTTTTGCTGGAGAATGCCCGAGCACTTCATTACCTCTAATTCTTTTTTTTTCCTCATGCAAAGATTCCAATAGCCATTTCCAAATAGTGTCTGAATTAGCTAAATGACAAAATAAGAGTGGGGGAATAGCTTAATCTCAATCCTCCTTACCCTGTCATTCTAACTGAACTGCTTTAATAATATAAGCCTATTAAAAATAGGTTTATTTGCTTCTGATTAGTGAACAAAGAAAGAGGTAGCTGCACCAGCTATACTTCCATTAAACTCCTGGCCTTAGTCTCAAAGCAGTATCCTCTCTCAGTCTGGATTAAATCATTTTTAACAAAGGATATTACTGACAATATAAGGACATAATAACAATGTAAGTGGTCACTTCTCTAGAATCAAACATTATAATTTCGGGGCTCCCAAACTAATTTGGTTGTCCAAAGTTTATCCAAGTGTTCAGGCTACAAAATGTTAAACAAAAAAATGGCTATATCAATTATGGCCCCATCCATTGATAAGGATTCTTAAAAGTTGTCACCTGCATCGTTAATATCTATCCTCACTAGAAATGGAAAGCATAAACTTGCTGCCTGCTTACTATCAAGTTCTTCACCTTAGAAGTGAGAGCCTACTTTTTAGCCCAAATGTTTTACCTTCTTTACTGAAACTAAGTTTTGTACTTCAGGATTTTAAACTCTTGCATTATTAATGACTAGTATAAGATTTTTACTTTCAAAAATAAAACAATGCTAAGCACTGTTTTATACTCCTAAACCTCCAGGGTGAGTGGTTGTGAAGCAATCTCCTGTGCATAGGAGATACTATACCACCTAAGGTTCTTAATCAGCACCCATTCCAAATTAAGTGGAAGCATAAAAAGTTGCTTATGTGTGCATGTTCTGAGACATAACTCTATTCCTCCCAAGGGAGTTAGGGTAAGAGAGAAACATATGTGTCTCCAATAGTGGCCTAGTTAAGGAGAAAACACTCAAATATTCTAAAGCTGACACTATCCACATGCTTACTTTCCTTCTTCATGTGTAATCCTGTATGAAAAATCATTGTGATAGTAGACCACACAGATTGAGGCATTTGGTATAAACACAGTGCTCAGCAAGTTACATGTAATTTTCCCAATGCTTTCAACAATCTTATGAAATAGTTACAATTACTCTACAATTCACAGTGAGGAAACTGAGGCTTAAATGAGTCAGGTGCTTTACTGAAAAGGTCACACAGTAAGGAACACAAAACAAATTCATGTGCAAATCTATCTGATTCCAGAGCTCACTTTCTTAATCACAACATGATATTTCCTAAAAGTGATGGGCTAAAATATAGAATATTTTATTGCCTAATTCAGGCTACTTAAACATTTTATTGTGAGGAGCAATATATCTTACACTAAACAATGTTACTTATCTTTTGTAATAACTGTTCACACCTTTTTTAAAGAGAAAAATACAAATCTCTGGGGAAATCTCTTTTAATTTTGAAGTATGTGTATCAAGGATAATATGTTTATTCCAAGTATAAACTTTGCTGACTCTTATAAGCAGCAGTAGCACTACTTATGTATTAAATTATTCATTTATGATTTAAATTCATGAACAATATCCAGCTCTAATTAACAATTCTAAACAGCTCTGCAGTAAGAATCTTGCTAAATATTTGTACTGTTTCCCCATGCTATTTTAAACAAAGATTATCTTAATTTAGTGATTTGAGTATCATATTGGAATTTAGAAAACTATATAGCTCTCTTCAGCTCCATTACTAAATTTCTCCTAAAATATGAAGTTGTTCAGTTTAAATGTCCTAAACACTGAGAGATGTAGCTGGCAGAATAAGTGGACTTTATTTGCTGTATATGTCTTATTAAACTGAATTCTAAATGACATAATTTTAATTGTTAACTTTTTAAACCCTATTTGACTAACAATTTCTAAGATAAAAATAAATTTGCCTAAAGAGTTGCTCAATGAAACTGAGTTTGCACAATCATTCCATTTTAAGATTTGGAAATAAATGCTGAAGTTCTAAGGAATCTCTTGTAATAGAGAGTTAATCCCTGAATGCCCTGTACATATTTTACTTAGTAAAATTTCCTTCTGTGGGCTCTTTAAAGTTATCTATTAAATAATTCTGTAGTATCTGTTCAAAAAGTAATTGCAGTAATTTTATTTCTTTGAAGAAAAATAATTATTTGACTTTTCTAATTAAAGGATTTATTTCCCATGTTAATTATATTCATTTGATTGTATTCAAGAAATTCATTTTACTTTAAATAATTTGCAAAAGGATTCGTTTATTCATTTTAGTGATCTACAAGTAGCCAGAACTTAATGCTTCTGAGGAAACCAAATCAAATTGTGTCTAGATTGTTATTCAAAACTATACAAGAGGAGACATTTTACTTTTACTCCCCTTTGGTCCTGATTTCATCCTCTCAATTGCTAAAATTAGTAACAATTATTTGTTATCTCTTGTCTCCTAAAGTATTTTATTGAGTTAAATGACTATACTTCTTTCCCCAAGACTCACTGATTTTCACTTTAATAACTGACATAAAGCAAGAGTCTCTTGCTGAGGAATTTAAGGAAGTCTTCTCTCCCTAAGCACAGGACTAAAGGATGAGCAGCCATTCCCTTGTAATGAGAAAATGTTCAAAAGTGAATTTTGATAAATGAATAATTTCAAGGTATGGGAAGTTTAATAGGGATTTAGAAACTGAAGTTCTGATATTTCTGGTAAGTAGAGGTCATGACTTCACCAGATCAATTATTTCCTAATAGCAGATATATTTTTTAACTAACTCACATTTTGATGAGGAAATATCTGGAACATATCTAAATAGCTTTCCATGAAGGACTACAATTACACAATTCCATTGGCAATAATGAAGCCTTATCAAAACATTAAAATTAATCTCACATGCTCCTAAGAAGAGCCACGTATTTTTATATTAAAATGGCTTTGGGGGCAAAAGACAATATTCTACCCTAATTGAAGAATTTAATCACTTGTAATTCCAATTGAAGGAAAAAATCGCATCAGGATAAAATGGTATTACATCAACAAGGGGAAAAATATGATGCATTCAACATCTAACCAGTTTTTCTAGAAAATGATTTTCAGAATGCCCAAATTTCTAATTAGAGTTTATTTCATAATTACGAGTATCCTCTTTGAAACTTTGCAAATTGAGTTCTTTATATGAAATTGTCTCCATTATAGAATAAAAGACTTCAGATATTCCAATATTAATTTTCCAATACTCACATTTCTACCTTTGATAACTAGGTCTCAAGAAACAAAGGATAAGTTTGAAAATGCTTTCTGCTGGCTTAGAGTATCAACTCTGTATTGAAATTTTATCAATTAGTTCACATTTATCTGTATTCCTATTCAATAATACAGCACTCAAAATATCCTACTGAATCATAATGTTGTATAATATGCACCTTCTGTGTGTGTGTGTGTGTGTGTGTGTGTGTGTGTGTTTGAGTTGTAAGCAGAGAATAACCTAAACAAGTTATTGCTACTCCTCATACCTATATGTGCTAATTTCAACAAACCATGCTTAGGAAATTGTAAATCCAAAACAAAGAATCCCAAAGTATGGGGAAAAGCTTAACTAAGTTGCTAACTCATTCAGTCCCTATGTATTTGGAAGTGTCATCACATTAATATTAGCTCATTTATTGCCAGCTGATCTCTCTCCAAGAGCCACAAAGTAGGAGATAGTTTTTCCATCCTGCACTGGTTTCCAGAAGTCCAGAGACAATTTGTCTCAAGTAAAAATCATAACAAATTTTTTTTTAATTCAATTGCCTCAGTTGGAAGCAAAAATCACAATGAATGTATAAAATCACAACTAGGAGAGTGATTGCTTTGTGCATGCCATGTGTGTGAACCTTGACATTGGATTGACAGTAATGATTGCCTCTAAATTCACCTGAGCCAAAACTTATAGCCTGTTATTCTGTTTTCATCTTGAACTGCCATATGAAAAGTGAAACTTTTCCTTCAGGGGAGTATACAAAGCAGAGTGGAAACAAAAAACAAAAGTAAATTTAATAACAAGTAAAATATGTTAGTGTCTAGAAAAGCACAAGCTCTGCTGCAAAGATTTTTTTGTAATTGCAGAAAACTGTTGTAAGGAAGACAAACCAGAGCCTAGGTAAGTATATAGGACTCTGTTTGTTTAGGAGTTTTTTTTAAATTTTTATTGGAGTATAGTTGATTTACAATGTTGTATTATTTTCTGCTGTACAACAAAGTTTATCAGTTATACATATACATATTCATTCTTTTTTTAAGATTCTTTTCCCATATAGGCCATTACAGAGTACTGAGTAGAGTTCCCTGTGCTATACAGCAGGTTCTTATTAGTTACCTATTTTACATATAGCAGTGTTGTATATGTCAATCCCAATCTCCCAATTTATCCTTACCCCCACCCCTATCCCCTGGTAACAATAAGTTTGTTTTCTACATCTGTGACTCTACTTCTGTTTTGTTAATAAGTTCATTTTTCCCCTTTATTTTAGATTCCACATATAAGAGATATCATATATTTTTCTTTCTCTGTCTGACTTACTTCACTCAGTATGACAATCTCCAGGTCCATCCATGTTGCTGCAAATCGCATTCTTTTGTTCTTTTTGTGGCTAAATAATATTCCATTGTATGTATGTACCATATCTTCTTTATCCAGTCCTCTGTTGATGGACATTTAGGTTCCTTCCATGTCCTAACTATTGCAAACAGTGCTGCAATGAACATTGGGATGCATGTATTTTTCGAATTATGGTTTTCTCCAGGTATATGCCCAGGAGTGGGATTGCTGGGTCATATGGTAGCTCCATTTTTACTTTTTTTAAGGAACCTCCATACTGTTCTCCATAGTGGCTGTATCAATTTACATTCTCACCAACAGTGTAAGAAGGTTTCTTTTTCTCCGCACCCTCTCCAGCATTTACTATTTGTAGATTTTTGGACTCTTCTACACTGGAGTCCCCAGTTAGCTTGAAGACCTCAGTGTGGCATATTGGGAAACCAAGATTTATCCATCTTAATTAGAATATTGGCTTTCATTTTGAGGAGTTTACATCTAAACAAGATTATACATTTGCAGTTTTGTACAATATCATGACTTAACATCTTATAAAAGAGTTGTGGCAGAGAAATCCATGATCAATCCACTAAGATTAAAAATGGACATTTAATTCAGTAGGTTTTTTGGTGAACTGCCTGCAGTTAAAATAACTTCATAACTTTCGGTAACCTTATAGTAGCATTTGGCACATTATTTCATCTTACCTTTTTCGTTTTCATCATGGACCTTTCATTAAGAAATGTCCTTTTACATAGGTCCAAACTCCCAGGAAACTGAAGAACTGTATTATAATAAAATTCCTAACAAAATCACTGCATCAGAAATGAAAAAGAAGCATTCAGTGTTTTTTGAAAAGTAGGTCAATCATCTGCATAAATTTGATAGAACATTGCACTGTAATGTTGTGCCAGTGATTAATTGTGGATTATCTTGAAATGAGTAGGATAGAAATAATCAGCCAATTTGTAATGAATATCACACATAACTATAGAATTTATTTTACAGCTTCAAATATTAGAATGTCTCCCTGGCTTTGTTATTGTTTACCATGTATACATGGACTAAATATTTATAATCCAGGTCTGTATTAACTTCTATTTCACCTGACAGATGTAATAACTTCCAGTATTTTATTTGAAAAGGCCGGAATTTATATATACACATGACAATCTAACCCCTGAGGCTGATACCAGAGGGTGCCAGGAGAATACTGACATTCAAGGCTGCGTGGATTTTTTTCCCAGCAGAAGGAGCATTTAAGTGGGTCATGGCCCAAAGGTATTGAACTTCTTCCCTGGCTGACAGCTATTTACCAGAGCACAGTAAAGTAAAGGAAGAGGATTAAAGAGCTCCAATTGATCAGAAAATAGCATTAAAAGTTGAAACCTGTCTCTACTCCCAGGACTCAGCTTTTGAAAATCTTTTAGTGAAACCATTGTCAAGGGATGGCATAATCACAGAATGAAGTAAGAAGATTTAAAATTCTTAAGCAGACAAAAATGCATTGAGAGTCTTAGTTTTAAGGGCCCGTAGGAAAATAGCCTTGTGAAACTGAATCACAGGGAATAACAGGGAATCATTGATCCTTTCAAACTATGACAAAAGATTTCAGGAGAAAATAGATCCTTCCATTTCACAGCCCCAGATGGAATAGAATGTTAGAGAAACATGTGAAATAATGGAATATGCATTTTATTTAATTTGAAATAATTCATACAAGCAATAAAAAAACATAAGGTTATTTTCATTAACTTGAAAATGAATATGCATTGTATATAAAAGAATGCAAAAAGTGTATATAATGAACTATTTTCTATGGCTGTATATTCCCATGGAGTTTCCATTCAACCAATTTCTGCCACAAGTTGAAAATGAAAGACTTAAATGAAATGTAAGTGATGGAAAGCTGAAAAGTACATGTTTTAAGAAAAAATTGGGTGGAATCTTATAAATGATATATATCTTATTTTGTATTTTCTAAGGGTTATCATTCCAGTTTGCGTGGATTTGTCTTTGGGAAGAGAAGATTGGTGAGTTTCCTGGGTCACCTCAGAGTAAGATATTTCCCATTGAAGCCTATGTAAAAAAATCTGAGAGTCGTTCAAAGATTTCAGTGAAGGTCTGGACATTTCTCATTGCTAAAATACTCATAATTTTGAAAGTTTGGTTTAAAAAATGAAATGACAATAGTAAGTGGGAGGCATTGAGTGCTAGTCATGTGCCAGGGACTTTTCTAAACACTTTACATAAATTGACTCAATTACAGTCACAAAGACCTATGGAAGGAAGTTCAATGAGTAGCCCCATCTTATTCAGGAGGAAACTGAAGTACATAATAGTTCAATAATTTGACCAAAGTCACACAGTCAGTAAGTGGTAATATCAGGAATTGAACTCAAGAATGTTAATTCTTGTTTACACAAGGGAAAAGGATATTGATAGAACTTGTAGAGTGATCCTGAAGTAAGAAGACACACATGCATGTAGTACTTTGACAAATCACCCCAACTCAGAGCTACTTTTCACCTGTGAGATTGCAACTAAGCAGGACCCTATGGGGCCTTCCCGAGACAGACCCCTCCCCCATATCTTCTGCTTTAGCTTCCCTCTGAAGTACCTAGATAACAGTATCTGAGGCACATTTCCTGAGCTGTTTTACAGATGCTAAAACCATCACCAAATGGAAGAAATTAACTACTTGATGACCAGGAGCACATAGAGCCCCCCCACCCCAGACCTACTGATGCCTAAGGATTGATAATGTTAACCCTTGTGACACCACCCTGGTACCTCACCATCAACAAATCAGAGAATTGTGCAGGAGCTGATCACACACCCTGGGACTCTCCTATCTCACCTTGCCTCTAAGAATGCTTTGCTGAAACCCATTCGGGAGTTCAAGTTTTTAGAGCATTAGCTGTCCTGCCCACACTCTTTGCTTGGTGCCTTACAATAAATGCACTTTCCTTCACAACAACCTAGTATCAGTAGATTGGTTTTACTGCACCGGGGTGAGAGGACCCGTTTTGGTTCATTAACAAAATGGATTAGCAGTCTCCATCTCACAGCATTACTACATGCATGAAATAGAACAAAATACATGAAAGGTTGTTTTTTGTGAACTGTTAAATTTTGTATAGAAATTCTATTTTTTGTATAAAATACATTTTCAAAAGCTCTTGGAATAAAGTCATAATTCATTTGATAAATATTAGCCTCTTCCCTTCCTTTTCCCAAATGAAGGTACGAAAAGAGCAGCAACTCACCTCAGTGTGACCTTTAGGTCAGAAAAGCAAATTATGTTTATATATTTTAATTACTCAAACATCTATTCTTCATTTACCAAATTGGCTCATATAACTCACCTATACAAACAGCATAATTATCAAATATATTTTGAGTCAGTTTTGTTTAAAAAAAAAGAATAAGACATGCTCCATATATTGTAAAATTATCAGGCAACTTTCAAATCATTGATAGAAATCTTTTATTTATGTTAATATGTAGTAGTTAAATTTTATCTAAACAATAGTTTTTGACATTTATAAATAAAAATTGTAAAACAAATGCAAATATAATGGATTCTGGGAATCTGAATATCATAATGGGACAACATTACAACATGATATTTAAAATTATATAAATATATCATGTTGTCATTATAAGGCATATACTAATAAATTTGTTTTATCATATTCTATACTTAGAATTTTTTCAAAAACCAACCAAGCAAAAAGAACCAAACTTTACTGATTCCTCAAAATGCATTCTTAGTGTGTTGCATCTATTGCCTTATTCAAACAGCAAATAGCTTTATTCAGAAGGTGCTATTATTACCTCCACGGTGAAGATGGTGGAAATGTGGCAGGAAATTTACCTAATCCCCCAAGTTCCCAAAGCTTGTGTCAAATAAACTGGGCTGTGCAATGAGGAAATCTGGCTCCAGACTCAGCATTCTTAGTGACCCTCCTGTAGTAAAGTGTATTAAGATCTAAGATCAGTTAGACACAATGTCATAATCCTTTTTGCTGATGCATAGACCAGTATTCTCAAAATATACTAAGAAAACCAAAAGACTGTGGACCATGTTGGGAGACTGTGTTATAAAGCATCTTCTTGGATCACCCAGGGCCAATGAAATCAGAATCCTTTGTGATGAGTCTAGATATATTTTTTTTAACCTAACTTTAACGAAATCCCCAAATGATTCTCAAATCCATGAAACTTGAAGAAAACTGTGTGCTTTTTAAATAGGATACAGTCTGTGTTCTCAGCCCCTAAAACAGACACAGTATGCAAGCTCAATAAATATGTTAAATAAAATAAATTATAAAAGGATAAATGTGTATCAACAAATCCTTTTCTGCACAAATCAATAATAAATAAAAGCAAACATATTTGCCATAGCAGACACTCCATGCACATACGTTCAAACCAGCCTTCTTGGTTTCTTTCTTCTCTCATTTTGCTTCACCTGTTCCACCACTCTGACAATCACTCCTGCACACCATTCTAGGATTGATGAAATATAAGTGTGAAAGACTTTGGAATTTTCTTAAATGTTGGTAACTGCTTTGAAAAACAAAAGAGAAGCTCCTGAGGAGCTTATATATGTCCAAAGCACCAAACTTAGTGTTTTTTTAGAATTAAACATAGAGAGGGAAAATATAAATATTCTCATTTTTAAAGATAAAAATACTATAATTTTCACTGTCAACTTTCTCAAGCAACTAACTGTGTTCCTCATTTTCTTTTCATTTCTCCAATAATTCCCAAAGTTGCGTTTACATATACAACTAAGAATCCCAATACAAAAATGTCACATGACTCTAGGTGGTAGCTCTAGGCTTCTGTGATAAAAGAACTGTTCCCTTTCCCATTAGATATTTATGTCTGTTTTATATGGATGTTTATTATGCTATATTGATAGGCCACATATCTATGGTTATCTGTAGCTTTCCCTAAAAGTGATTGGGTTAATCATATGTTAGATGTTGTGTGAAGACAAGGAAATACAAATTTGAAATGCCAACCACGGAAAAACTGTTTCCCTAGATAATGGGTTTGAGTATCAAAGATGATTCTGCTTGTGCCCAGATGGTATTGATTAATGACAGCCTCTGGTTACCTGGCCATGTAGATTTTCCTTTCTTGAACTGTAAGTTTAAAATAGTTGCCTTAGACTGTTCAGGCTGCTACAAATAGTGAAAGACCATAGTCTGGGTGGGCTTATAAACAACAGAAATTTATTTCTCACATTCTGCAGGCTGGAAAGTTCAAGATCAAGACATGTGCAGATTATGTCTGGTGAGACCCCCTTCCTGGTTCAGGGGTGGCTGTCTTCTCCCTGTGTCCTCACATGGCAGAAGGGATCAGGGAGCTCTCTGTGATCCCTTTTACAAGGGCATTCATCCTATTCATAAGGGCTCTACCCTTATGACCTAATCACTTTCCAAAGTCCCCACCACCAAATACTATCATGTTAGGGAATAGGTCTCAACATACGAATTTTGCATGGACACAGCATTCAGTCTATAGCAGTAAGTTATTTAAACCAGATAATTCTCTTTGAGAAATTTTGTGTTAAGCTGCTGTTAGTGGCTATTAACTGTTATGTACAAGTTCTAGACTTAAGTTGTGAAATACAGTGTTAAAGAGCTGCTCCCCTTGAGGCCAGGTTTGATGGTAAGAGCAGCAATTAATATTCAGAGGAAATTAGCCAAGGGAGAAGGGGACTCATGGGACAAATTGAGAATCTTCCCGCATTTCCAATAGAAGCTTTGGAACTTTATTTTAGAAAGACAGCAGTCTTGTATGTTTTTTCCCCTCTAGCTTTAGTTCTTCCTTTTGTCTCTTCTCCTGTTCTGTTTCCTCATTTCTTATTTTTCTACACTTATTTAATTAGAGTTAGCTTGATGATTTATTCTTTTTTTTTTTTCTTTTTTGCGGTACACGGGCCTCTCACTGTTGTGGCCTCTCCTGTTGCAGAGCACAGGCTCTGGACACACAGGCTCAGCGGCCATGGCTCACAGGTCCAGCCACTCCGCGGCACGTGGGATCCTCCCGGACCAGGGCATGAACCCGTGTCCCCTGCATCGGCAGGCGGACTCCCAACCACTACGCCACGAGGGAAGCCCCGATGATTTATTCTTAATTGTAAATATACACAAACAAAATGTTCATGGATAGTCTTGGGGTAAAGGTCAGGGATACACAAGGCCAACATATTTGAACTTAATTCTTACCAACATACAGAGTCACCTGTTTCTCCTAACCTGTTCAATAACTTCTTTCATAATATCTTGTGGTGACTAACTACACTTATCATCTCCAAAGTTGATTTTTTTTCAGCTAAATAGAATTTATAAATTAGAAACATAATAAAATATATTCTACTTTTGCACTTATTTTATTCGTTCAGAACATTGTCTTTGTGGACCCCAGAATGAAATAGTCACAATAAACGTTTTGATAAACACTTTGATTTTAGCTTAGGAGGAATTACCATTGACTACCTGGATAGGAAAATAAACAGTAATATTTTGTATTCTTGCTCAGCTAGCTGAACAACTGGAGAGCCTCATAAGCTGTCCCAAACTCACTCCCAAACTCACTCTAATAAGAAATGCTATTTTCAGGGTTGTGGGGCTTTGGCCTTGTGTGATGGAGGTGAGTTTCCTTTCCCAACGATGCCTAGAGAAATTGTGTCATTAAAGAAAACCTAGTACTGATGAATTTGAATAATTTCTTTAAAATTTTTACTATTTTATAGCTTCATTTCCATTTGGAATAAAAGTTTGAAAGAGTGAATGAAAAATACATATGAGGAGAAAAAAGCACAGAAAACATTTGTTTGTTCACATAAACAGTCATGTAGTGCCAGAATGTTTTATTACTTATAGCAGATAATCTGCTAGCAAACACATCAAGCGTGTCCATGCCAAGAGCTAATGATAGGAAAAGTAGGATAAATATAATTCTGGGAAAGATTTGTATTTGATGGAGATGAGGCAGGAGACAGATGGGCCCTCAGGGAAAACGGTTTAAGTTCGTTCCCTGTGGACCGAAACTCTGAGAGGAGAATAACAGGACAGTTGAGAGAGGAGGCTGAGCCCTGCCCAGATAGAAGATAAGTGACCACATATTCTCGAAGTCAGGAGACCTACCCAACTACACATGTGCAGAAAGACTCCTTGGAGGTCAAAAGGGGAGTGATTCCATCTGATGCTCTCTACTCATAGGCCTCTTCGGTAGAATCCATCTTGGCTAACAGTTGCATGCGCACACATGGGAAAATCCTGAGATACACAAAATATGGACTCTGAACCAGGCAAATCAAAATGATTGGTCAAAGGAAACATGGAAGAAATGCCCCTTAAAAGTGATTCAAACTGCCACGAGGGTGCGACTACTCTCTGAGCTCACCCATGTGTCTATCCACATGTACTGTACTTCTTTTTTCCTAATAAATACTTTACTTGTTTCACTACTTTCCGTCTTTGTGGGAATTCTTTTTCTGCAAAGCTGTAGGGCCAGGGCCTTGTCACTGATGACTGGTCTAGCGGCCAGGATTCAGTGCTCTCACCGCCTCGACCCAACCTCAGTCACTGGCCAGGAACTGAAACCCTGCTTGAAGGCGCTGCAGGCCGAGGCCACCCAAGAACAGAGAGAGCAGAGAAGATGTGGGAATAATTTTTTTAATGAAATTAATGAAAATAACGCTCAAAATAACTAAGAAAGAATGCTCATTGATATTAAAATTTAAGCTGTATCATTAGAGAGATAGGAATTTTAATAACAGAAAAGACAATTGTAGTGAAGTAAGAATACAGGAAGAGGAGGATAAAATGAATAGGAGATTGGGTTAAACTAAAGAAGAATTTGCTCACTGGAGGAGGGAATTTAGTAAAATCAAGGTATCTTAAAGCTGACAACTTTTATAATCTCACTTTTCTGCAAGAGTCTCCTGAATGTTCAATTGTTCAAATAGTTCATCTTAACTCTTGCTTTTGGGCAGTGCCTTGATCATTTTGCAACATAGAAATAGTTACCATTTAAGCAGAAAAAAAAACATATTATTATCAATCATTATAGTACACTGATTTCCTTTCTAATCAGGTCCTTAAAGTATGGCAGAAAAGATATTACAATGAACGCCTAGCTAACATTCATATGAATAGGTCATGACAAGAATTTAACAAAGCATTATTTGAAATTTTAAAATACACAATTATTCAAAATGCATGAATATTGGCTGCTTGTTTAAAAAACTGAAGTGTTTTTATTACTTAATTTCAAATTTAAACATTTTAGAATTTAAAAAACATACATCCAGGATTCTGATATACACCAGATCTGTGAGTTGGCAAGGAAATGCAGGTTCCAAGTGCTCATAATCTCAATTCTTTCTCCTATCAGGTTATACAAACTCTTTGTATTGACCCCCATAGAAAGATGTATCACCACAGTTTTGTCTAAGTAAATCCACATAGGTAAGATTTGTCTATAACTTTCCCTAAGCACTTTCCCTGGGAACCTAGCAACCCCATGCTCTTTAATTACAGGACTTCATGATAACTCCCTGCCCCCTTCACAGCTATCCTACATGAAAATATTCTGTGCCATTTAAGTCATTATCTCAGACCTCAACTCTCAGTTCTTAAGTGATTTCTGGCTTTGGATAAACATCTCTGAACTGGGTTGCACTGCTATCCACTCAGAATATTTTACACTCTAATAGGAGATTTAAAGATGATATCGTTTCTCCCCATGCTATAATTTTCTGCCTTTAAACCTAACTAATCTGTTCTTGTCCACCTATAAATCCTACTTAATATACACTTCTCCTTAACCTGCCTTACTGTTATTGATTGTTGCTCCTTTGATCATGATGCTTTTATAACTTACATCCTTTCAAAACCCTATTTCTCTAAGAAAATATGATGAATGTTATTTGAATTGGAAAAAATAATGCAGTAGGTGTGAAAATTCTCAGCTCTATATTTTATACTCTGATAACTCTAATACTTTAAAGTTTTTTATTAAAATAAAAACTGCATTCACTATTTTTGTCCAAAATTCTTTCAAAACTTTATTGAACATACTGAAAAGAATACTGCTTCAAAGAAAGAATGAAGACTTCTGAAAAATAAGTGTTCCTGCCTTGTTATCATCAACTAAATTATTCCGTTGCTGACTATCTCTTGGTACATCTTTTAAACCCCCCGAACTACAGTTTCTCCATCAATAATATGGTCACAGAAATCATTGCTTCCTTTTGGAGATATTAGCAGAATTACATTAATTTTTAAATGTAATGAACTATTTAAATGCAAAGCATTATAACGAAAAAGGCCATTTGCTGTGGGTAAATTTGTAAAAGCAAATTCAGAGATGAGTATGTGTAAACCTCAAATGGCCAGCAGTAATTCCTGAGAAGCATATGAGAAATTTTATCTGGAATTGGATATAAAGGGAGAATTGACTTTTTAGAGCAGATTGCTTTCAACATTAACCATAAGAAAAAAGATTTATGAGAAAGAATGCAGAACAGATTAATTAAAAGATTTCAGAGAAAACCATATGGATTTAAGGGCTTCGTGACTCTAAGAAAGAACAAATGAATGATCTACAACATTCTTCATTAAAGCATTCTTTCATGATGATTTGAAGTTGTTAATTAAATCTAGTTCAGTGTTCTCCTAGTGAAATTTCAACTTCCTTTAAATGGTGGCTGCAAAAAGAAACATAAGTTGATGTGCATCCATGCCTGACACAGAGGTTTTCTGCTTTAGATTTATTTTCTAGGCCAATGCTCACAGTGTGTCAATTTTCAATACCACACTACCCAACCAAATTTCTACCAAAAAAAAAAAATTGCATACATGTATGCACATGTATTTTGTATATAATTAGAGTGTGATTTGTTATTATTGCTGTTTCTGTTAAAATCCCTACTGTGACTCAGAACCATGTTTATAGTGTTGGCAGTAATTTTTAGTAATCACTGATATGAAGGTCCTTGAAAAAAATAGCATAAAGCACCATACAAATGTAAAGAAATGTTTATGGTTTTTGCTTAACCACTTTTCTATCCTACAGCTTACCATGTGCTGGTAAAAGGGATAATCTGAAGAGGAATTAGCAATTATGTTTACCTTTCCTTGAATAACTGTAATTTTTGGATTTTATTTGAGGAAAGTGGGATAAAATGATGGACAGATGTTTTCAAATGTTCAAAAGGAGAGAAAAGTTAATTACAAAATTTCTGCAAGACTCCAGAACAAATTGTTAAATCACAAGGTTTTATGAAAATGTGTAAAGTTAATGTCAGTGACAAGAAGGTACATCGGAATGTATTTGGCCCTTATCAAAATCAGAGGTAATTATCTTTTGGGGAAGATAGGCTAAATCTTTATTACTTTTAAGAGAAATGATGTGGCAGAAATTCCAGAACATTAATCAAAGAGTTTCTCCTGCTCCTTTATTTTCAACATGAGAGTGTGCAGCATGTGGATAGAATCAAACTAGTTTCATTCCACTGTTCCTGAAATCTCTTCTTGTTTTATCAGTTGGGGGGGATCAGACCACTCGTCCCCATGAGTTGGAGTATTGGACGGCTCTAAAATTAAAAGGACAGATATTCCTGGCAATGGTAAGGTCAGACAATATCTCCATTGTCCCACTGAAGGCAGGTCTAGTGGGCAAGACACTCCTTATTATTTAATATTAACATTTTAAAGAGTAAATTTATATCTTTTATGAATTGAGGTTTTCACCAGGTTGTTTTAAGTTTCACATCTTCAATTTCTTTCCAGATAAGAACTTTGTCTTCCTAAGAAAAGTACACAGAAATTTTTGTGTGACTTACTTGATAAAAATAAAGTCATAAATAATTACTCCCAACTTTTTTCTAAGAGAAAAAAAATTTGTGATAATTTATTGGTATAAAACAATAAAAGAATCTGACTATTTCCATAATACCTAAGATATCTAGATGTATCAGTTTCCTAGAGCTACCATAACAAAGTACCACAAAGTACGTGGCTAAAAAAACAGAAATTTATTCTCTTCTTCTGAAGGCTAGAAATCCAAAATCAAAGTGACAGCTAGGCTGTGATCTCTCCAAAACCTCTGAGGGGAGGATCCCTCCTTGCTTTATCCAGCTTCTGATAGCCTCAGGCATTACTTGGCTTGTGGCAGCATAACTCCAATCTTTTTCTCTGTCTTCACATCATATCTTCCCTGTCTCAGTGTCTTTGTATGTCCATCTTTCTTATAAAGACACCAGTCATATTGGATTAGGGGTCCACCCCCTCCAGCATGATCTCATCATAACTTTGCTATTTACATCTGCGATGACCTTATTTACAAATAAGGTCATACTCTGAGGTATTGAGGTTAAGATTTCATATCTTTTTAGAGGTGAGACAATTCAATCCAAAACATGACACAAAACTAAGCTTACATCCTTTTTAAAGGTTATTAAATATTGGATAATTAGATCAGAAGATTGATGAAGACATAGTGTCTCCAACTAATAAAAGAGTTCAGAGAATTCTTAGCAGAGGAGAAAATTATTGAAATATGTCTTAAAGAATACAAGGAGGGTTCTAGTAAGGAAAGAGTGTGTGTCATGGTCCAAACTCTGAAAAGAATTTCCAGACACAAGGTAGAATGTAAAGAGGATAGAATTTATTAGAGGGAGTGGTCGCTGCCAGAACAGCAGGCTGACTTCCTAGTAGTCTGGGAGAGCCGACCCCGAACATATGCTATTAGTCAGTTTTTATAACCAGAGAAAAAAAAGGAATAGTCCGAGGTGAAAATTTCGTTTACTGATTGGTCGAGGCACATATACCTTCCTTCTATAGTCTGGGAGTGGGACAGAGCATATGCTTTTCCTTATTTGGGATGAGAGAGGAACAGGTCCTGTTGCCCAGGTGGGCTCAGGTATTTCGTATCCATCGTAACAAGGTGGGGAGGGCGATGAGAGTCTGGTACGGTGTGTAACGCTGAAACTTTTTCAGGCAGGGTTGTCCTTTGTTCTTGAAGCACCATTGCCCTTGGAGTGCCACAGAGTGGAGAAAAGGATAGCTGTAGACTAAGAGAATACTTTATACTAAGGAGTGATGTCGTGAAAAAGCAAAATATGTTCATGAAACTACAAACTATTCAGAACTAAAATTTCAGATAAGTGGCAGGAGCTGAAGCTTAAGATAAACATAGGAACACTTATTAAAATTCTTTGCATCATATTCCAAATTTTTCAACTTATATTTCTAAAAGCAATGGAAATTCATTAACACACTTCAAATAATGGAAATATAGGTTATCTTTGTGTTATAAAAATCCAATCTTGTAGAAGTGCCAAGGATTAACTGGAAAGCATGTTTATCAAATATTCAGAAAATATACTGTGGAAATATTGTAGACATCTAGTAGGTATTGCTAATTATGTAGATAAAGCCTATGCTTTCTAAAGAGGAAGAACTTATAAAATTATATGGAAATTGCAGTAAGTAATATTATATATATGAAACTTTTAAAAATAAATTATTCAAGTTATCCAACAATGGCTCAGGTTGCCTCATATGATGAACACTTAAATATATTTGGGAAAGTTTTCTTATTAAAAAAAAGAAGGAAAGATGTACACAATAATTAAAAACAAAATTTTAATTGCTATTCAGGATGGTGGTTTGAATCGATCTGTTTACTCTCCTTGAATATTGTCTTTAAAAAGACAAAAAAATAAAGAAATGGGTGGAAAATTCTGAAACTTTTACTTGAAAAGGATGTAATCAAGGGAGAGAACCATAAAAATACTTTACATGGTATTGTCAATATAAGACTATATTGAGGAACATGTCAACCTACTGAAATTCAGCATGTGCAGGAAAACTCTGTCTGGGTTGGAAGGGCACAGGATCTTTAACATTATCTGAGTCAGGCCAGGATAAAGCAATAAGATCCTAGTCTAGGCCAGCTCTTGGGGCACTTGCAGCCCAGGTGGATCACATATTTCTATTCCATAATTTGATGCAGCAGGTATACAACCCTTTATCTCTCTTTACTGGTCATCTACTCAAAAAAGAAAGGAAGCCACCTGGACAATTTTCTTCTAAACACATTAATAAAAAATCAAAGGATAGCCTTGCTACTGGAGAGTCCCATCCTATAGACTACTTTGAGATAGATTGATGTGTGGTAGGACTGTGTATGGTAAGCAAATCTTGTTTCTATGGATATATGGAGCATTGCTTGGAAAATGTCACATAAGTTATACAGCTTATGAGAATCAAATGGAGATGTTTCAAGATCAAAAGAACTCTCTTTTGTGTAAGTAATGTAACTGCATACATTATTAGAGATTTCATATACTAATGTGGATCAATTCTTCTGATGCAGCAAGAAAGCACTACAGGTGTTGCACTGGTGACCCAGGACCTCTCCCTGCTTTGCTTGTGCCTCATGATTACATGTATCCTTGAAATTATTAGGAAACCTTGAAAGTAGGTAAGATGCTAAATGTGTGTGAGGCTGATTTTGACAGTCCAATAAGGTGTTATCTCACCAGAATATAGAGCAGCAGATTTTGACAATCGTGATCATCTTTCATTTGAAATGTATGGCATAAGTGAAGTAAGAATACTGCCAGAGATTACACCTAATTAAGACACACCAGTTGGACAAGTGAAAAATGCTCAGATGTATTTGAAGTACTACAGCAGAGATGAAGAATGGACCAATCCACTTAGAAATGAGTCTTCCGTCTAGGTCATCACCAGTATATTTCCTCTCCCCAAATCATAACCAGACCCATAATCAAGTAACATAAAATTACCCAAAGGAAAAAATAATTTCCTTTTCTGTTTTAACTGGAACTAAATGTTTTGAACAGAGACTCATACGTCCTCTGAGAAAAACTATTTCAACTATCAATATCAGAATAATGTGGAACCTCATTTAAGGAAAAAAAATCACTTATTATGGCATACGATATTACTCATTAACATGGATACACATCTAATAAGGGGCTTAACACAGAATCCCAAATTTTATTGCCTCCTTTTTAAAAAATTTACTAAAAACAGAGGTTTTTATAACTACAGCTGTGTAAAGTTGATGGGAGCTAAGGCATATCAGTCAGTGACGATAAACATAACAGGATGATTCATGAGCTGAAAACACATACATGCACACATACATATTTTTAATTACTTGGCATCATCCTCTGGTGAGTTAAAACTATATCTAAATCAAGAAATGATTTCATAGAGAAGGAAGCTGAAAAGAGGGAACATGAAAAAGACAGGGTCTTGGTGCTCTGGCTGGGTGTCAGGCCTGTGCATCTGAGGTGGGAGAGCCGAATTCAGGGCATTGGTCCACCAGAGACCTCCCGGCTCCATGTAATATCAAAAGGTGAAAGCTCTCCCAGATATCTCCATCTCAATGCTAACACCCAGCTCCACTCAACGACCAGCAAGCTAAATTGCTGGACACCCTATGCCAAACAACTAGCAATACAGGAACACAACCCCACCCATCAGCAGAGAGGCTGCCTAAAATCATAATAAGGTCATAGGAACTCCAAAACACACCACCAGATGTGGTCCTGCCCACTAGAAAGACAAGATCCAGCCTCATCCACCAGAACACAGGCATTAACTAGTTCCCTCCATCAGGAAGCCTACACAACCCACTGAACCAACCTTAGTCACTGGGGGAAGACATCAAAAACAATGGGAACTACAAACTGATAGTCTGTGAAAAGGAGAACCCAAACACAGTAAGTTAAACAAAATGATAAGACAGAAACACACAGCAGATGAAGTAACAAGGTAAAAACCCACCAGACAAAACAAATGAAGAGGAAATAGGCAGTCTACCTGAAAAAGAATTCAGAGTAATAATAGTAAAGATGATCCAAAATCTTGGAAATAGAATGGAGAAAACACAAGAAACATTTAACAAGGACCTAGAAGAACTAAAGAGCAAACAAACAATGATGAACAGCACAATAAATGAAATTTAAAATTCTCTAGAAGGAATCAATAGCAGAATAACTGAGGCACAAAAACGGATAAGTGATCTGGAAGATAAAAGACTGGAAATAACTACTGCAGAGAAGAATAAAGAAAAAAGAATGAAAATAATTGAGAACAGTCTTAGAGACCTCTGGGACAACATTAAATGCACCAACATTCGAATTATAGGGGTCCCAGAAGAATAGGATAAAAATAAAGGGACTAAGAAAATATTTGAAGTGAAAACTTCCCTAATATGGGAAAGGAAATAATCAAGTCCAGGAAGCACGGAGAGTCCCATACAGGATAAACCCAAGGAGAAATACACCAAGACACATATTAATCAAACTATCAAAAATTAAATACAAAGAAAAAATATTAAAAGCAGCAAGGGAAAAACAACAAATAACGTACAGGGGAATCCCCATAAGGTTAACAGCTGGTCTTTCAGCAGAAACTCTGCAAGGTAGAATAGAGTGGCAGGACATATTTAAAGTGATGAAAGGGAAAAATGTACAACCAAGATTACTGTACCCAGAAAGGATCTCATTCAGATTCGACAGAGAAATTAAAACCTTTACAAACAAGCAAAAGCTAAGAGAATTCAACACCACCAAACCAGCTTTACAACAAATGCTAAAGGAACTTCTCTAGGCAGGAAACACAAGAGAAGGAAAAGACCTACAATAACAAACCCCAAACAATTAAGGAAATGGTAATAGGAAAATACATATCAATAATTACCTTAAATGTAAATAGATTAAATGCTCCAACCAAAAGTCATAGACTGGATGAACGGATACAAAAACAAGACCCATATATATGTGGTCTACAAGAGACCCACTTCAGACCTAGGGACACATACAGACTGAAAGTGAGGGGATGGAAAAAAGATATTCCTTGCAAATGGAAATCAAAAGAAAGCTAGTGTAACAATTCTCATATCAGACAAAATGGACTTTAAAATAAAGACTATTACAAGAGACCAAGAAGGACACTACATAATGATCAAGGGATCAATCCAAGAAGAAGATATAACAATTGTAAATATTTATGCACCCAACATAGGGATACCTCAATGCATAAGGCAAATGCTAACAGTCATAAAAGGGGAAATCGACAGTAACACAATCATAGTAGGGTACTTTAACACCCCACTTTCACCAATGGACAGATCATCCATAATGAAATTAAATAAGGAAACACAAGCTGTAAATGATACATTACACAAGATGGATTTAATTGATATTTTGGGGACATTCCATCCAAAAACAACATTATACACTTTCTTCTCAAGTGCTCATGGAACATTCTCCAGGATAGATAATATCTTGGGTCACAAATCAAGCCTTGGTAAATTTAAGAAAATTGAAATTGTATCAAGTATCTTTTCCAACCACAACGCTATGAGACTGGATACCAATTACAGGGAAAAAAAAAAAAACTGTAAAAAATATAAACACATGGAGGCAAAAATATACACTACTTAATAACAAAGAGATCACTGAAGAAATCAAAGAGGAAATCCAAAAATTCCTAGAAACAAGTGACAATGAAAACACGATGATCCAAAACCTATGGGATGCAGCAAAAGCAGTTCTAAGAGGGAAGTTTATAGCAATACAATCCTAACTCAAGAAACAAGAAATATCTTTTATTTTTCTTTTTTTTAAACAACTTTATTGAGATATAATTTACTACCATAAAATTACCTGAAGAGTATAATTCAACACTTTCTGGTATTTACAGAGTTGTACAACCATTACCATAATCTAATTTTTGAACATTTTCACCACCCCTAGGTAATTCTTATACCCATTAGCAGTCACCCTCCATCTCACTCCCTAGCCCTTGGCAGCCACAAATCTACTTTGTGTCTGTATGGATTTGCCTATGGAATCCATATTTATAAATGCACTTCCAGGCAACTCCCATTGCATAGATCCATGGTCAGGCATTTGGGAGTCACTGGACCAGACTATTCCAAGATCATTCCTTAGTCTAAGCTTCCACAGCACAGGATGACAAGTGTTGACTACATCCAAGTAGCAAGCACTTTGCTCAGTGCTGGGGCTCCAAAAGAAATACAGTATAACCCTGCCCTTCAGAACCTACAGATGGTGGGAAAACCAGAATATACAAATAACTTTTCTTTGAGGTAAGGGGAACTATTCAAAACTATTATTGCAATGAGGGGAGGAAGACTACTACAAAAGGAGAGTGCTCTGTTAACAGGCTGTAAGATCTGCGAGTACCTCCTAAGCTGATAACCTTCATACAGTGTGAGAAGTACTGTAATAGCACATGCATAAGAAAGAGGCCTAAGACAGAGACGAGGGGGTGGTTAATTCTGCAGGTACAGAAAGGCATAGAGCAATGGGAACAAGTGAACTGGGTCTTGAGAAGTGAGAAGTCATCCTCAGAATTAACAGTGGCTTAGCATTTAATTTTTGAGGGCTTACCACACGCCTATTATGCTAATTGCTTTCCATGCATGATCTCAATTATTCCTCACCAAACTCTTGAGTCAGGTATCAATTTATTTCTGCTGAATTTTGATTAAAGGATCTTCCCAATAAAGCACAAAGACGCTGAGGCAGGAAGGTGGTAGCTTTGGGAACAGGCAGAAAAGCAGGGAGGGGGAAATGCTGAAGCTGCAGAGCAGAGGTTTCCTCATCAAGCTCTTCTTTAGCCAAGGCTTCCTGAGCTGTTGACTCCAAAGGAATAGGGGGCACGCTGTCCATTCATTCACGTATCTATTCAATCATCTTCTATGTGCCAGGCATTGAATTAGGTGCAGAGACTACAACCGGTGGACAAGAGAACATGGTTCCTACCACTGTGGAGTTAACATTCTGGTAGGGGAGACACACAGGCCAATTCCATCCCAGTGTGATAAAGAGGAATGAGAGGGTGCTGAGAGCAACTCCTGTTCTTGCAGGATGAAGGGGGGCTTACTGGAGGACCTCGAGCTCAGGGTAGCTGAGCACCACCAGTGAGGCACAGGCACTGACACTATCTCCCTTCACAAAGGACACATCCACAACCCTGACCCTCTGCAGACCTGAAAAAGTAGGGTCCCGTTGCCACGCCTCCGTGTCCCGGTCCAAGACAAGTGTCTTCAACAGAGCTTGTTCCCTGAGGGAAGAAACAGGTCCAGTGGGCTGTCCAGCCCAGATCTCCCCACCCCGCTGTCCGGCTGCGACCAGCCACACACGGAGCATCCAAGCCTGGGGGTCAGGGCTCTACCTGGGGACCCTCCTGGTCTCACACCCTCCCTTCCCTGGGACCCAGATGCATCACCAAGAAATATCTTAAATAAACAAACTAACCTTACACCTAAAGCAATTAGAGAAAGAAGAAAAGAAAAATGAAAGAAATCCAAAGTTAGTAGAAGGAAAGAAATCATAAAGATCAGAGCAGAAATAAATGAAATAGAAACAAAGAAAACAATAGCAAAGATCAATAAAACTAAAAGTTGGTTTTTTGAGAAGATTAAAAAAATTGATAAACCATTAACCAGACTCATGAAGAAAAAAAAAGAAGACTCAAATCAATAGAATTAGAAATGAAAAAGAAGTAACAACTGACACTGCAGAAATACAAAGGATCATGAGAGATTACTACAAGAAACTCTATGCCAATAAAATGGACAACCTGGAAGAAATGGACAAATTCTTATAAAAGCACAACCTTCTGAGACTGAACCAGGAAGAAATAGAAAATATAAACAGACTAACCACAAGCACAGAAATTGAGACTGTGATTAAAAATCTTCCAACAAAAAAAAGCCCAGGACCAGATGATTTCACAGGCGAATTCTATTAAGCATTTATAGAAGAGCTAACACCTATCCTTCTCAAACTCTTACAAAATATAGCAGAGGGAGGAACACTCCCAAACTCAATCTATGATGCCACCATCACCCTGATATCAAAACCAGAAAAAGATGTCAAAAAAAAGAAAACTACAGGCTAATATCACTGATGAACATAGATGAAAAAATCTTCAACAGATTACTAGCAAACAGAATCAAACAGCATATTAATAGGATATTGCACCATGATCAAGTGGGGTTTTTCCCAGGAATACAAGGATTCTTCAATATATGCAAATCAATCAATGTGATACACCATATTAAAAAATTGGAGAAGAACCATATGATCATCTCTACAGATGCAGAAAAATCTTTCGACAAAATTCAACACCCATTTATCATAAAAACCCTCCAGAAAACAGGCATAGAGGGAAATTACCTCAACATAAAAAAGGTCATATATGAAAACCCCACAGCCAACATCGTTTGAAATGGTGTAAAACTGAAACCATTTCCTCTAAGTTCAGGAACAAGACAAGGTTGTCCACTGTCACCATTATTATTCAGCATAGTTTTGGAAGTTTTAGCCACAGCAATCAGAGAAGAAAAAGAAATCCAAATCAGAAAAGAAGAAGTAAAGATGTCACTGTTCGCAGATGACATGATGCTATACACAGAGAATCCTAAAGATGCTACCAGAAAACTACTAGAGCTAATCAATGAATTTGGTAAAGTAGCAGGATACAAAATTAATGCACAGAAATTTCTTGCCCTCCTGTACACTAATGCTGAAAAATCTGAAAGAGAAATTAAGGAAACACTCCCATTTACCATTGCAACAAAATGATAAAATACCTAGGAATAAACCTACCTAATGAGACAAAAGACCTGTATGCAAAAAACTATAAGATACTGAGGAAAGGTATCAAAGATGATACAAACAGATGGAGAAATATAACATGTTCTTGGATTGGAAGAATCAACATTATGAAAATGACTCTACTACTCAAAGCAATCTACAGATTCAATGCAATCCCTATCAAACTACCACTGGCATTTTTCACAGAACTAGAACAAAAAAAATCACAATTTGTATGGAAACACAAAAGACCCCAAAGAGCCAAAGCAATCTTGAGAAAGAAAAATGGAGCTGGAGAAATCAGGCTCCTGGACTTTGGACTATAATACAAAGCTATAGTAATCAAGACAGTATGGTACTGGCACTAAAACAGCAATATAGATCAATGGAACAGGATAGAAAGCCCAGAGATAAACCCATGCAAATATGGTCATCTTATTTTTGATAAATGAGGGAAGAATATTCAACAGAGAAAAGACAGCCTCTTCAGTAAGTGGTGCTGGGAAAACTGGACAGGTAGATGTAAAAGAATGAAATTAGAACACTCCTTAACACCATACACAACAGTAAACTCAAAATGTATTAAAGACCTAAATGCAAGGCCAGACACTATAAAACTCTTAGAGGAAGTCATAGGCAGAACACTCTATGACATAAATCACAGCAAGATCCTTTTTGACCCACCTCCTAGAGAAATGGTAATAAAAACAAAAATAAACAAATTGGACCTAATGAAACTTCAAAGCTTTTGCACAGCTAAGGAAACCATAAACAAGACAAAAAGACAACCCTCAGAATGGGAAAATATATATGCAAATGAAGCAACTGACAAAGGATTAATCTACAAAATATACAAGCAGATCATGATGCTCAATATCAGAAAAGAAACAACCCAATCTACAAATGGATGGAAGACTTAAATAGACATTTCTCCACAGAAGATATACAGATCGCCAACAAACACATGAAAGGATAGTCAACATCACTAATCATTAGAGAAATGCAAATCAAAACTACAATATGGTACCACCTCATACAGGTCAGAATGGCCATCATCAATAAATCTACAAACAATAAATGCTGGAGAGGGTGTGGAGAAAGGGAACCCTCTTGCACTGTTGGTGGGAATGTAAATTGATACAGCCACTATGGAGAACAAGATGGAGGTTCCTTAAAAAACTAAAAATGGAACTACCATACGACCCAGCCATCCCACTACTGGGCATATACCCTGAGAAAACCATAATCCAAAAAGAGTCGAGTACCACAATGTTCATTGCAGCTCTATTTACAATAGGCAGGACATGGAAGCAA
Source organism: Delphinus delphis (assembly GCF_949987515.2). Lineage (NCBI taxonomy): Eukaryota > Metazoa > Chordata > Mammalia > Artiodactyla > Delphinidae > Delphinus > Delphinus delphis. The sequence goes on from NC_082686.1 coordinate 25,274,396, forward strand.
CCTAAGTGCCCATCAACAGATGAATGGATAAAGAAGATGTGGCACATATATACAATGGAATATTACTCAGCCATAAAAAGAAACGAAATTGAGTTATTTGTAGTGAGGTGGATCGACCTAGAGTCTGTCATACAGAGTGAAGTAAGTCAGAAAGAGGAAAACAAATACCAAATGCTAACACATATATATGGAATCAAAAACAAATGGTCATGAAGAACCAAGGGGCAAGACAGGAATAAAGACACAGACCTACTAGAGAATGGACTTGAAGATATGGGGAGGGGGAAGGGTAAGCTGTGACAAAGTGAGAGAGTGGCATGGACATATATACACTACCAAACTTAAAATAGATAGCTAGTGGGAAGCAGCCACATAGCACAGGGAGATCAGCTCAGTGCTATGTGACCACCTAGAGGGGTGAGATAGGGAGGGTGGGAGAGAGGGAGATGCAATTGGGAGGAGATATGGGGATGTATGTATAGGTATATCGGATTCACTTTGTTATAAAGCAGAAACTAACACATCATTGTGAAGCAATTATACTCCAATAAAGATGTTAAAATATAAATAAATAAGAGAAATTAAAAAAAATTAAAGAAATGATTTGAGCAAAAAAAAAATTCTGTCTTTAAAATTCTTAATGAATGTGAGAGATATCAAGAGGTTCAATGATAGTAAAGCACGTTGGATGATTTTAGGAACAAAACTGTGAAGCTGCTAGTACAGTTGCAAGTGATCCCAGCTCTCCAAAACTAGATTTGAAACTTGATTCATTTAAGCAGAACCTCAACAGGGGGCACACCAGTCATTTAAAAACAAGACGAAGAATTGTTACACCTGAAGAATCAATACAAATCTCCCACTACAAGATACAAGAGAAAATATTTTAAGTAGAAGATATGAATGAAATCCCCCCTCTCCTTGACCAGTAACAGTGGTCTTGAAAAGACTCATGAGACACAGTAAATGTCACCCAGTATCAAGTTGACTTACCTTTAAGAAAGAATCCAGGACAGGTCACACAGCATGCAGTGTGGAAGTCATGTGACTCCCAGGCACAGGTTGCAACATTTCTAAATCACTCTGCATTTGGGACATGCATGTGCTAATAAGAGAAAAGGCTGACTGGGTACCACTTCAGCACAGGTAGGTTGTCAACTCTGGAATCCCTTCCATCTTTATACCTTCTTCAGCACATGACTTCCTTGGGCTGTCTAGTGCCATTCTCCAGTGTGGCTGCATCTCATCCATTACTAGTTACTCAGTGCTTACAGAGCTCTCAGGAAGAAGTTTGGTGACACAAAACAGGCCCTGAATTGGCACAGATTATATTCTGCAATTTTTCCACAGTTCATTTTGATCCTGTGAACGTTCCTTAAGTAAGTGTTGCAACAGGCATTTCACCAGAGGAAATGTCACAGACCAAAGAGTAATTCTTTCTTTCTGGAGAAATATTGCATCATGATTTTCAATTGGATTAAATGAAAGAAAATTTTGAGACAATTAAACACTGTTTTCAGCTGAGCAACATCAGTTCCAAATTGAAAAGTTCAAAGAAGTGTATTGAATACTGAAGTCATATAAATCAAGGACATAAAAGACCAACTGAAGAAATTGGGACATCAGAAGAAAAAGCCTGTGTGTGTGTTTACATATGAATATCTATTAAGTACTAAACATTATACATATGAAAATAATTTAAAGTTTAAGAGGCATGGATACGAAAACCAGAAGTTTTCCTGTATGTGAACTGGGAATTCTAAAAAGAATTACATGGATGAAGAAAAGGGAATAATTAAATAAATAATAGACAAACAATTTCCTGATTTGAAGAATGATTTGAGCAAACACATTTATTAGACCAGTTTCATGAAAAAATGTAAATCCCCAGACACATTTTGGTGAAACATTTTGTATTTTAAAGATCTGGGAGGAGAGGACGTAACAGAGTAGCCATGGAAGAAGCACACGTGCAGGGAACAGTGCTTTGGTCTTGAATGTTGCCAAAATCTGTTCCTGGATAAGACAAAGGGGTTAAATCAAGAACAATTAGAACCTCGCATCTATGACATTTTCTTGAGGGAAAATAAGCTAGTGAATGGAAATGTGATGGGACAGCCTTTGGGGAAATAGAGCACCACTGAGTAGCTCTGCTTCTGGTAGTGAACTAGTAATAAATGACGTGACTGTAACTAAAGTCCTCTACCAGCTGTGACTAAAACAAATAGTTTTTATTCACATAGCACCATCCAAAAGGAGGGTCTGCCTGTATCAAAACACTGCTTAATGATATAAAAAGGTAAGAATTTTCTTTTGAATCTTTAACATATTGACTTTATTTTCTTAAATATAACAGCAAGTGAGTTGGGGAAATAGGTAGGTTGAAGGTTAGACTAATCGCGATGCTTTGTCGAGGGCTGCACACATTGACACCCTCATCAAAACTGGGGTTCTGTTAGCAAAGAAGAAGGGAAGCAGAATTTTGGTTATGCAACTAACACTGTCTGCCACAGACACACGCAAATAAGCAAGTGGCAAGTGGGGAGCTGAATCCATTCTCAGAGGACTGCTGCTAGATACACCTTGCCTGCTAACTTGATGCTTAGAGCCACTCTCTGTAAGAACCAACTAACCAACGAGCAAAACTAAGTTACAATGAAAGTGGTTCCAGTGGCATCATATTTTATCAAAAACTCCAGATAGGATTAATTTACTCTAAACCAGGCATGGTAGAGGATGGGAATGGGGAGAGGAGACTTTTTAAAATTTTTTATTTCACAACCTTTAAGTAAACAGTTCTGTTGTTGTTCTTTTAATTCCTGTGGTAAAAAGAACTCATATTATGACAAGTGGGTAAGCTAGGAAAAACTGAAATATATTATCATTATACTATTAGTATAATTGGTAAACCATTTGGCAACACATTTTCCTGCCTCGTTATTTTTCAAAATTTTATTTTTTGACCGCGCCCTTAGTTCTCCCTCCAGGGATCGAACCTGGGCCTACGGCAGTGAAAGCACAGAGTCCTAACCACTGGACAGCCAGGGAATTCCCTATTTTTCAAATTTTATCAATGAAAATGTACAGTGTTATAATGATAGAAATCTTTGGAAAGAAGGAAATAATATAAGCTGAGTTCAACAGACCTTAATAATGGAACACATTTTATTGAGATGGCCAATTTATGAGAAAGGATGTTTTAATAAAACCAAGAAATAGAAAGTTTTCTAATCAGAGAGCAGAAGTCATTGAATTCAATTCCTCATGGAGCCTCTTGCTACACATCACAACACTGCACAGTCGAGCACCTCTCTGTGGCCAGATCATCTGAATTCTGAATCTACCACTTACTTGCTAAGCGACAGTGGAAGAGTGAATTAACTTCTCTATTCTTTGATATCTCCCTCCGTATAAAGGGAATTATATTAATTCCTACCTTATAGAATATATATGAAGATTAAATGAGGTTGTATCTGTGAAGTACATGTACTTAGGTTATCTGTATACATAGTAGCTAAACAAGAGTTTGTAAAATAAAGCAATTGTGTGTCCTTGAAGCTAGAAAGGAAAACAAAGACCATTACAGAAAAAGGTATGCAGAGTTAAAAAAAATTTCCTGAAAATATTTAGGGAGGGAATAAATATGTGATGAAAAGAGATATTTTGTTAACATTTGTCACATTCATAGCATCGAGTCTGGTGCAGAGCCAAAAATCAATGTTACTGTCTTTCTCTTTTCCCACCCAAAAATATTATGCTTCATTGTTATGTTTCATTCAGGTTATTAAAGGCTTTTAACACCAAGCCTGCTTGAAGATCAGAATACTGATGTATCTGAATCATCAAAACATGTAAGAAAATTGTGTACAAGTATATTTGGAAGATTTTTTAAAGCTTTTTTTCCCTGAATGTGGTATAAGGCAAAACAGTTTTCCAGTAAGATAATATTTTCAAAACATTTGAAACTTTGAGAAGTTTCTTCTCAAAGTTGGAGAAGTTCTTATCTGCATATATATTTAAATTTCTTAAATGATTTACCTATGTAACTACATAAGTATTTGCTAAAGATTAAGATGTATCTTATGATTCACATACCATGGAAGACAATGACAGAAACAGACACACCCCAGGAGAAACTGAAAAAACCATAGCTTCTCCAACAGCAGAGATGTTTTAGGTTACTGGTGGAAGCCTTTTGCTCAATAAAGATTTACATGATGGGACTTCCTTTCTTACTATCTCTTGAGTTTTAAATTATTTTTTTGAAGTGTAAGAAATATTACAATCTATGCAGATTTCCTTTAAGCTGCATTCAAAGGAAAGACAGCAGATAAGTTTTGAAAACCTACTAGCCATAATTTTAAATTCAGATTTGACTGTGGAGTCCTACCAGGCAGATTTGCTGATTACAACAAAACACAGTTGGCCAAATCAATATGAATGAAAATTTTAATAAGAATACTTTTCTGCTGGCATGCAGCTACTTTACTCGTTTTCTTGAAGAGATTTTAATGTCAACATTCCAAAGATGTCTTCCTCTATTTTGGCTTCTTTGTGAACAGATACTATTCTGCATTGTATTAGTCATGCATTGCTAGGGATTTCTTTGCCTTTAAAATCTTTGGCATCTTACTTTTTTGACATTCTATTAAGGCTCATTGTTTAATTTTTTCATCCTTTCTAATGCTGTATTTACATCAAGAAAACATAAACAGCATGCAATTTAGTAAGTCACTCTTGCTTTTCTGTACATCTTTTGTCTAGTTGTTGTATCCCCAGCCCTTTCCTACCGGGCTTGTAGCTTATGGGCTCAGAGCTCGTAACTTTTCACAAAGCATAATGCACTCATGTGCACAGTCCTTTGCATGAATCTGCAGAGTTGGCATTACTTAGGTCTGACTCTGAATTAAACCTATCAGGGACTTGCTTATTTTGTGTTTCTTATTTTAAGCAAAACAGCACCATGAGTTTTATGAATCAAAGGACTAATGAGCCCATCTGTCATATTTTGCAAGAATGCCTCAGTGAAGCACTTTTCTGACTTTAACTGGCACTGGGAAATTACTACATGTAAATAGACTCACTGAGATATCAAAACAGGAGTGTAGAGTAAAGGAATGGCTGTATAGTTTCTCCACAGTGTTTGGTTGGGTTTAGAGCTTTGTTAGACAGTTTGGAGAAGTCTGGGCGCTAGAGGTTAAGTAAGATGTTCAGGATATGAAGGGGGTGAAAAGGAGTATGAAAGGGCTGGAAAATAGAATCTTCTCTCAAGTTAGTGAAGTTATGAGGTTTAGAGATTATTGCTGAGCTAAAAGGAAGCCTAAAGAGTAAACATGCCTCAGATAACACTATGAGTCTATTGGTGAAGAACATTTAAAATACTTGCTTTAGAGGTGGAAAACATAATGGCTTTCCATTTGAGAACTTGTGAAGGAACATGCTTTCCATTAAAATATTTAGGCATTTCTCCAAAGAAGATATACAGATTGCCAGCAAACATATGAAAGGATGCTCAACATCACCAATCATTAGAGAAATGTAAATCAAAACTACAATGAGATATCACCTCACACCGGTCTAAATGGCCATCATCAAAAAATCTACAAACAATAAATGCTGGAGAGTGTGCGGAGAAAAGGGACCCTTCTTGCACTGTTGGTGGAAATGTAAATTGATACAGCCACTATGGAGAACAGTATGGAGGTTTCTTAAAAATCTAAAAATAGAACTACCATACGACCCAGCCATCCCGCTACTGGGCATATACCCTGAGAAAACTATAATTCAAAAAGAGTCATGTACCAAAATGTTCATTGCAGTTCTATTTACAATATGCAGGACATGGAAGCAACCTAAATGTCCATCAACAGATGAATGGATAAAGAAGATGTGGCACATATATACAACGGAATATTACTCAGCCATAAAAAGAAATGAAATTGAGTTATTTGTAGTGAGGTGGATGGACCTAGAGTCTGTCATACAGAATGAAGTAAGTCAGAAAGAGGAAAACAAATACCATATGCTAACACATATATATGAAATCTAAAAACAAAATAAAACAAAAAAAAAGGTCTGAAGAACCTAGGGGCAGGAGAGGAATAAAGACGCAGATGTAGAGAATGGACTTGAGGACACAGAGAGGAGGAAGGGTAAGCTGAGATAAAGTGAGAGAGTGGCATGGACATATATACACCACCAGATGTAAAATAGATAGCTAGTGAGAAGCAGCTGCATAGCACAGGGAGATCAGCTCGGTGCTTTGTGACCACCTAGAGGGCTGGGATTTGGAGGGTGGGAGGGAGATGCAAGAGGGAAGAGATATGGGAACATATGTATATGTATAACTGATTCATTTTGTTATAAAGCAGAAACTAACACAGCATTGTAAAGCAATTATACTCCAATAAAGATGTGTAAAAAAATATTTAAGTAAACTCTTGATGCCTGGTTGAAACGATTTCTTCTTTAACTGAAGCACACTTGAATCTCCCCTTTTTGATTAGCTTTGTGATAATGCTTCCGTGAATTTTTAAAGAAGAAGAAGATGAAGATGAGGATGATATGGAACATCATTGAGTGACCATAATGTCTCTGGCATTACGCTAAACACATTGAGCCATAATCGGTTAACATCAGGAAGGCTTTCTTTTATAGATAATCAGTATTTTTGTTCTATAGAGATATGTACCAGTGATGGTTCTATTAGGGAAGGAGAAACTTTGAGACATATGGAGTAAGAAATTCATTTTGGAGATTAGATTCTCCACAATTATGAAAGAATGCACAAAAGGAAAGATTAGGAAAAGTATGGTTGGAGGATCAGAGAAAAGTCACTAACAAGGAATCACAGACCAGAGTTAGTGAAAGCTATAGAAGACTGTTTCCTCTGCATTCGGGATGGGACAGGCTATAGATCAGCAGGATAGGTAATTTTGAATAAAATCTGTATCTAAAATGAGAAAAATGAAAAGTAAGTAAGAAACCGTGAGGACAAACCGAAACCCACAAAAATAAACTAAAACCCATACCTGTCATTCATTGCTTTTCTTATTGTTTCTAATGCAACGTGTAGCCTTAAGTGACCTGCAGAAGAAGCAGGGACCCTTCACCTTGGCACTGCAAAGGAGCTTGACCCACAGCTTAAAGAACCAGAAGGAACTCTGTGCTGGCTGCAGCCCCATGCTGAGATGAGCTAGCCAATCAGCAACAATGTGAAATCCACAGTGATGCCTAGAGCCATGGCACCAGCCTCCTAGTTTACTAGCTACTGTTTCACGTCCACCTTCCAAATTTCACTCATTTCTTTTGGGGCCAGCCTGGCCTAGAACCCTACAGAGAAGGGCATTTGAAAAATCAAGTTAATTTACCTAAATTTACACATGTGAAACCACTGAGTTTACTGTTTAGACCTAGACTACTTGAATCTATTTCCTGAATCTGGTGTTTATTGGCTTTAATACCTTAGGCTAGTTACTCAAATGTTCTGTGCCTCAGTTTCCACACCTCTCAAGTGGGAATAATAGTAGCACCTAACCCACAGTGTTATTATAAGAATTAAATAAAATAAAATACACATGTAAAGTTCCTAGAATGACACATAGTGTAGTAAATGACCATTAAATGTAAGAAATTATCTTTGTGCTTTATCTCATTTTACTCTATTTAAAAAATAATCACATGAAATAAAGATCTGTTCCCAAATGACATGTTTCTTCTCTGAGTTAGACCATACTGTGATTTTTAAAAATCATAATACAACAAAATATCAAGACTCCAAGGGTTTCATCTTCCCTTTATTGTCTATTAAGGGTAATACGTTGCTTTCAGCCCTCTGCCTGAAGGCAGAAACAACAATAGTGTGAGAAGTCTTTTGTTCAAAGCTGGCATTATAATTTTCAGTGGACATAACTGAAGAGATGTGTCAACAATAATTTTTCTTGGGGCAGTGAATGTTGAACTTAAAACATACGAAGAAATGTACTTACAGTCTCCATGAGACAATCCATTATCTTTCTGGGCAGAATTTGATATCAGAAAAATGCTATTCAGACCTTAAACAAAGGAGCAAACTATTCCATAAATAGATTAAGGAGAAATACATTCAATATAGTGAAAGCACAATCCCCAAACAAAGTATGGAAATTGCATATGTTATCTATTTTTCTTTAATGAAATTGTGTAGTTATCTAACAAGAGACGTGCTGACCTCTGGCATCCCTAAATTAAAACACTAGGTAGAATTTGAATAGAACCCTACAAAAGGGAAAATTGTTATCTGACCAGGCATAAGAATATATGGTCTCAAAGGAGAACTTTTTCTGAAGTTTTCTCTTAATAGTTAGACAATTATTATACCCATTATATTGATGAGGAAACTGACAGGGAAATTAAGTAAAAACTATCCACAGTTTTACAGTTAGTAACAAGAAGCCAAGATTTGAACTAAAGAAGGAGGACTCAAAGTCAATGTTTTTTACAAAGCAATGCCATCCCTTCACAATCAGGATGGAGCAATGAAAACTGTGACCAAGGTCTTGGAACATAAAATTCCAGATTCTTCTACGCAAAGACCAAAAGCCTATTTGAAACGTTTAATATACTGCACATTTTTATATCATTGCAGGTCATAGTAATCCTACATTAGTGCTGTTTCCCCAAATTGGTATTTGTTAGTATTAATATTCTCAATGTTCACAACTATTAGTACGTAGCATTTCCCAATATTAGTGGTATGGTATTCAATGGTATAGTGGTCCCAAGTCAGATGTTTAAAATAACAGTTAAAAAGAGAATTTCTGAGTTTCTCACGCAGCTTATTCTTTGAAAAGTCTGTGCTTTTAGAACTTCAATGTGCATATAAGTCACCTGGGCATCTTGTTAAAATAGAGATTCTTGGTAAATTATTCTGGTGAGATTTTGCATTTCTAACAAGCTTCCAGATATTTTTCAGAGACTAAATTTTGAATGGTAAAGATATAACCTCTTCACATCCTCTCGATATACCTCTCGGGGGAGAAAGAAAGCCCACACACCAGGAAACTCTTTGATTATATATTGCTGGGACTCACTGCAGTGATGTCTCTAATGTAACTAAGACCCAGAGTGACATCTACATGGTGCACCCCATTGGCAGTATATTCCTCAGTGCCCAAGCCTGGCCATGCTATTTGTACTTAACAGGAAATCAGAGATCAAAAGCTGGTTTCATACAACAGCAAGATCAAGTGTGCTTGTTATATATTACACAGTTTAATCCAGTGTGGTGTCATAAAGGATAACAATATCACTAAATCAAATTACTAGTTGTTTTAGGTGATATATGAGTTTTAATATGTGCAAGCTACTGTTGGTGATTGAGTTAGTATTCTATGCAACCACAAAGTGCCTTCCAATTACCTAACAAAAAAATAAAGAAAGGAAAGAGATTACAGAAAAGCTAGATAATGGTGTTAAGGACTAAATGTTTGTGTTCCTCCAAAATTCATATATTGAAATCCTAGCTCCCAATGTGACATTATTAGGAGGTGGGGGGTCTTTGGGAGATGATTAGATCATGAGGTGAAGCTCTCATGAATGGGATTAGCGCACTTAAAAATGAGACCCCAGATTGCTCTCTTGCCTCTTCTGCCACATGAGGATACAATGAGAAAATGGCCATCTGCAACCAGAAGGGGGTCCTCACCATAACCTGATCATGCTGAGACCCTGAGCTCAGACTTCAGACTCCAGAATTGTCAGAAATAAATTTCTGTTGTTTATAAGCCACCCAGTCTATGGTATTCTGTTGTAGCAGCCTTAAATAAGACAAATGGTGACTTTAGCAATGTTGTTTAAGGTTGCTCTTACCGTTGACTTCATGATGCTAAAGCTGGCTAACATTGTCTCGTCTAAACCATTCATTGTATAAATGCAGAAACTAAAACTCAAACAACTTACTTAAGTTGTTTAAGATAATGTTATTAGCAAAATCAAGAAGGGAACTTTAGATTTTGACTTTTAGACTGGCGTTTAGGAAAGAAAAGCCTCCTATTTACATATACATACCTCCACTATTACTGTATCAGTCAGTATAGGCTAAGTTATGCGGCATTAGAAAATGACTCTCAAGTCTCAGTGACACACAACAGACATCCATTTCTTGCCCACGTTGCATGCCCAATTTTGGTCAGAGGTTGACAGAGCAGCCCTATCTGGGCAATTGCTTTTCTCATTGCACAGGGGAAAAATAATGACTTGTTTTTACTCATATTTCATTAGTCCAAAAAATCATAACATGACAGCATGTATTTTCTACTTGCAGGGAGGAACGCAGCAAAAGTCATGGTCAATCTTGATGTCAGTGGAGCAGAGAAGGATACTTTCCTACTAGGGTAGTATAAATAATATTTTTTAAATGATACAGTCCTCTACAATTACAAATGGTGCAAATTCTGTTGTTTTGGCATAGATCTAGTGTTTATAGTATACACTCAATAAACAGCCCATAGTCAGTCTATTTTCTTTCCCTGGTGGTTCCAATTTCAACAATGTTTTCTAGCAGAGATTGGTCAGGTTTATTTTGAAGTACTTAAATGAGAGTATTCTCTCCTGTGAACAAGAATACAGCTATATGTATTTTTTATAGTTATTGAGAGGGTGTCATTTTCTTTGTATTAACAAGAGGTCACGCATATGGCAACCCCGAAGCACAGGAAGGTTGACTCAGGTTTAAAGTTATAGCCCAGCCAGCTGATGTATACAGGCAGATAATTCCACTCTCACAAAGTTGTGACCACTGTCATTTCTACCTATGTGACTATAAAATCATTGAGTCTACTTCACTGGCTGTAAAATGACATCATTCCAGCTGGTCACAGCAGATAAAAATAAGAGATGCAGGAAAGAGCACAGGGGGACACTTTTCAGAATAACAGACTTAACTCCCTCATGCATAATTCACAGAAGCAGTGTATCCTTTAGACCCTCTCTTTTGGATATTGTCTGCCAGCTGGTACCAAATATTAAAGAAATTAATGGATGAAATGAAACCAGAGAGGATGGTGTGTTTGGGAGAGATGGAGAGAAGGTATGAATAATATGTGTAGTTACCTTTTAGCTAAAGAGAGAGACCAGGATGCAAAATGACTGTTTTTCTTAAATTGCTAGGCAAGCTCAACTTCTCCCAACAACCCTGCTAGGGGAAGGTTGGCTTTTCAATTCTTTCTAACAGGTTCCTTGTGAAACGGATACAGCATTTTTGGCAATTATATTCCAATTATGTTTGTGTGTGTGTGAATATACGTGTGCTTGTTATTGTATGAATGTGTATGTGATTCTGAGTGTGTGTATGTATGTGTGTATGATTGTGTGCAGGTGCATGTGTATATGTGCTAATGTGTGTGCTGTCGTGTGAGTCTGTGTGCATGTGTGTTTATATGTGTGTAGGCAGCAGTTCTGACTGATACATAAAGCTGTTTATGATGACAACATTCTCCTCATTCTTTTCTTTTTTTTAAAATTTTCATTGGAGTGTAGTTGATTTACAATATTGTGTTAGTTTCAGGTGTACAGCAAAGTGAATCATTTATACTTATACATATATTTACTCTTTTTTTTTTTTTAGATTCTTTTCTCATATAAGCCATTACAGAGTATTGAGCAGAGTTCCCTGTGCTATACGGCAGGTTCTTATCAGTTATCTATTTTATATATAGTAGTGTGTATATGTCAATCCCAACCTCACAATTTATCCCTCCTCCCCCTTATCCCCTGGTAACCATAAGTTTGTTTTCTACATCTGTGACTCTATTTCTGTTTTGTAAATAGATTCATTTGTACCATTTTTTTAGATTCCACATATAAATGATATCATATGATAATTTGTCTTTCTGTGTCTGACTTACTTCACTCAGTATGGCAGTCTCTAGGTCCATCCATGTTGCTGTCATTATTTTCATAATATGGATCAATTCACATTGAGCAAGATTAGTTCCTGACAATCTATTCAGATCATTGCACTGAAGAGTTTATTTTCTAGATCAGAAACACCTAGAGGATACAGACATCTGAGAGGGTTGCGGTCTTTTTTTATCACAGGGTTATTGAGTTTGAATTTAATTGAAGTGTGAACATAACAAATCTTGTTCAACGTAGATACTAACTTAGTAGTAGGAATCTTAAAATGTTTCTAAAGTAGCGTATTTTTTAGTAGTCTTCTCTTGAAAAGAAATGCGGTAGCTATTTTAATTGCATTCCATGATTTAATTGCACATTTTAACTACATAACTATGTTTGGGAATCTCTCTGTAACATCTCTGTTTATTCATTATCTTCAGAGACCTCCGTCAAGCTGTCATTGCACTTGCTTATTTGCTCTGGCAAAATTTTTGTATAAGGGAGACGATAGTAGGATTATGTAAGGTGTTGGAATGGTTTATTTTTCCCTTATCTTCACAAAGTGGAGACTTTTTGATTGAATTTTTAATATCGTATTTTTGGTGAAAAGAGGTAAAAAATTTTAAAGCAGAAGGGTCAAATAAATGGTGATTAGGTTTACATGTCCAAAATCTTGCAACTATTTTTCAAGGCATTTTATGTAAAATTTGTCTGAAATGTTACAATCAACACGATTTTTTGATTACGGCTTATTCTATATCCACTCACTTCAAACTGCTACCTCATACAAAAACATTAATCCTACAATTAATCAAAATGTAAATTGATATGATCATTTTACCATTATCTTCAAAGAGATAGAAAGTTGACTGGCATGACTTATTTCAAATTAACCTGATATGAGCAGGCTTTGTCTTCAGAACTAACGTCTTAAAACCTCATTAAAGCAAAATGAAGATCACAGAAAATGTGTCCACAGTAGATAAGTACATTCAAGGTATCAGCAGGATATAAATGTGTATATTCTTGAATGAATGAGCTTATCATGTCCAATAACAAGAGATAAAGTCAAAAGCTCTGGATATTTTAAAGTCAAAACCAACAAGAAGACATTTTTAAAATGCTTTAGAATATGCTGCAAATAGTTTGTGACTTTATCAAAGGATTTCACATTTTAGCTAAATATTAGAACTTCACAAACTAAAGAATACCATCTCCACTTTGTTAATGGTATAGATAAATCATAGGGATCGAATGTCCTTTAGACACCATTGTAGACCAGGGAGATAGCAAACTGAGCTCTCAAAAAAAATGCCTTATTTTAACAGTACATCCACACATGTCCACTGTCCAAAAGATGTTTAGGATGATCTGAATTTTAATCTAGGATATCCTGGAAAATTGAAGGTTACAGTGGAGTATAAATACTGTAAAATCATAAGAATTAGAAAAAAATTTTAAAGAAACTAAGAAAAAATAGACATGATATCATAATTAATATTCTAATGGCAGTCTATTAAGTTCAGAACTAATACATTCCTACACTGGGACACTCACTCATTGAAAAGAAAAATGTTATTAAAATATAGCAATTAAAGAATTTCTACTTTCAAATAAACAAGTGAGCACTTTCTAAAGATTTTTTTTAATCTTTTAAAAGTGCATCATGAATTATATTTAAATTCCTCATCAAAACCCATAGTTAAAGTTTATTATAAAAATGAAGTAAAGAAGTAATAGGTTGATTAAATAACACAGATGTTTGTTTTCCTCTCACATATTAGCACAGATATAAAGGGCCAGGGCATGTGTCTGGCTCTGCCATTCACAAGTAGCTTCCAAGACCACTACTTTTCCCCATTTTATAGGCTTCAGGAAGAAAGAAAAAAAATTATAGCAAGGCTCCTTAAAGAGATGATCCAGAAGTTGCACATATAACTTTCTCTCATACCCCACTCTCCTAAAATTAATCACAAGGCCACATCTAAACTGAAAGAAAGCTGTTGCTCATGGCTCACAGGTAAAACTCAGGGAGTTCCATCTCTTAAAGGATGAGGGAGAATGAAAAGAGAGAAAGAGTGATCTCCACCACAGTTATGTTTATATAAATTTTTTCTTAGTTTTACGTAATCTCTCCAATGATCTAGTGTAAGAAATCTCAATTAACATATATGTACCCTACTTAATTCCTTATGTCTAACCAACTTCACCAAACTCATGCCTCTGTCATTGACTTTGTCACCCTAAAATAATGACTTAACAGCAACTTTCAGTAGCAAGTTATTTTATTTTATTTTTAATGTCAGTAGTCCCAACTCAGCAGTAGCAGCAAGAAACATTCATTAAACACATAATTCTGAATACATTACATTATTTAAGCAAAAGCTCACTACATATCTGGCCACTTCCATCTAGGAACTGACACTCAATAATAAAGGAGAAGTAAACAAAATTCATGTAAAGAAACTATGCATTTACCTAGTAAACAATATTACCAAAAGGGTTTATTTGGGTGATATCTAAAAAGACGTAGTCATAAAGTGAAGTGCAAAATTTTATGTGGGAATTTTGACGTCTGGATCAAAGCTGAAAACTTTAGTTTCCTTAACTAGATGGTCTCTTAATTTGATCTTATCTTTATTCTTTCAGTTAGAAAAGAAAAGAGGATGAGCTTTCTGAAACTGTTTTAATGACATGACAGTGAAAACTGCTTTAGCAAGTTAATGTGGAAAATTTGTTCTGTGGAAAAAGTATAGCTTGACCAAAGACTTTGGTGATGATAACAGGGCAATTAGATAAAAAGCACTGAGAAAATTTGACAAGTAGGCAGACTCCCTTTCAATATCAAAAAATCTTTTGACCTCCAGGCACTAAAATGATTAAAGTTCAAAAGTAGCATGGTGAGATGATAAATCCAGCCTGAGCTACAGATGTGGCCACCACAATAATATAAAATCATGGGGGTGTGAATTGGTTAGGATTCTGGATACATAGGGGGCTTCTTTGAAAATGACCTAAACTAGCAGGTGACAAGGAAGAACATACTGATATTTTTTCAAAGCTCCCTACTAACCAACTAAGATGCTATAAAAAGTGTGGTAACCCCTACGAGAAAAAAACCAATCTCTCCCAGCCTAGCTCATTTTTCTTTCCTGAAGTACAGGTCTATTTTTGAATACTGCCATGAATAGAGTTCTCTTTGGGAACAGTTAAGTGCTATGCAGTTCAGCATGTCCAGGTATAATACCTTTGATTCAAAAGTTTCATAATCCACTTTACAGACAAAAGTAGATTGGAGAGATATGCTTGGTGAGAGTGACTTTCATATGGCAAGGTAAGAAGCCACGTGTAGAGCAGGAACAAAGGATGAAGAAAGGGGAAGCATAATTTGCATCAGCAAAGGGAAAGTAAATATGATTTCACTGTAGTCAGACAAGAGGAGGATAAAAAAAAGCTGCGTTGAGACTGAAAGGTCAGTGGGAGAGATGAAGGAAAAGATCTTAAGAAAATGTTTGAAAAGACCTTGTCTCATGCAGGTGATTTTTAGGTGATTCTCTGAAAGAAATATGGGAAACAAAGACTTTTTAATGTGAAGAGACATAAATTATATACTTTCCTTTGGAAGGGACCATAAAAATCATAAACTCAGGAAATTTTAGAAATGAAAGTGATTTTAAGATCAATAACTTTGTCCTCCAGATGAGAAAACTGCAGCTCAATAAGAGGTTTAGTGAAATGCCCCAGGTTGCATAGGCAAGGTCCATGTCTATATGTAAAGGTGGGTGTACTGTCTATAGGACTAGTGCATTTTTCACGTCACACCACCTTCTTTGAATGGCAAATACATTTTTTACTAATTCAAGAGATGCAGTTTTGCAATTTAAACAGAATATTTCAGTGTGTAACAACTTTAAAGGATTTCTTTTTATCGTCAACCTAAAAGTAGTACAGGAATCCAACTCCTGTTTGATCGGACTGTTAAATGATGCAGGAGATTACTATAAATTGAAAGGATTTTTATTCTCTTCATTTTCAGTTTTCATGTACGTATCCGTTAGTAAACTAGTATTCACCTGAAAACATTGTCCCTAAATGAACTAAGTAATATTGTGTACTCAAATTTTTTCAGAGCCAGGAAGCTTTGGTATGACATCTAAACTAATTTTTAGGTATAGTTTAGTTGAATAAACTTGAAATAGTCTTTAGGTCAGAAATTACATTGGATGGACTTTTGTGTAAAGTCTGAATTGAAGCTGAAGATTAAAGCATCCTTCTCAAGAACCTAATTGAATGACTTATAAACCAGTTATAAGCTAGCCAAAATTCACCAGCAGGGGCAAAAAAAAAAAAAAAAAAAAAAAAAAAAACAGAAACAAAACAAAGAAAAAACAACAAAGTTCATGGTAAAAACTATATCCAATACAAGAATATTATGAAACTCAACATGGCTCTTTTATCTATCAGTCATCTATAAACCCTATCCTCTCCACCAGTATTGCTGAAAAGAACTCCAGAAAAGTTCTAATTTTCATCAATATCCTGCAATTTGTAGAAAAGCAGGTCAAATTGGTGAGTCAGCAGCCTGAGAAAAGAGAAAATATCTCAAGACTAGCAACCCCTAGTAGCTAATGATGCTAGGGTATCTAAGTGGAGACAGGCAGAAAACCACAGGGCCTTGTGATCTCTCAGTGCTATTCATCAATTTGTAAGAAAGAGTATGCAGCACAGTTGTACCTCACACACATTCACAAACAAACAAACAAAAAAACCCACATTAGTACAAAGGAACCTTTTGACAGGGTGTTTGGTAAAATTGCAGAAGAGAGAAAGGAATATGAGCCATCATACAAAGGGAGTATATAGCCTCCTATGGGTTACTTCTCCTCTCTCAACACCTTTCCCCAACCCCTCAGTTTACAAAAAGTAAAAAAGCAGATCATATGCATTCCTCAAACTGTTGTTCATACAAAAGCACGGAGAATTCACCCACTCTATGGGAAAGCCATGGGAAAGAGCCTAAGAGAACTAAATAAAGCATGAACCAAACAAAAAGTAATAGCAAGGCAGCCATGCAAATATACCTCAGAAGGAAAGAAGGAAGGAGGGAAGGGAGAGGGGAAGAGACTAGTTTATAAAATGTTGCCCAAAACTTTGATTCTAGAAGCAAATTCAACAAAAGGAAAGTTTTCTACAGTACTATTTATTATAAAATAAGTTAATAAGAAAATAAGTTCAAGACAATAATAAAATAATAAAACACAGAAGTAGTTAAAAGAGAAAGATTATGATTTAAAAAACCAATTGCAATCTGAATCAGCAGCATGATACAAACTAACAATAAATTACAAACAACAAAAAACCCAGAGTTGAATATCGTATATAATTAAAATGTATAAGGGAGTTACAGATATGGTAACAATTAGGAGAAATGTATAAATAATATAAAGAAATAACTAAGAGAATCCAACCTAAAAAAATTGGACTCCAACCCCCAGTAAGACATCTAGTAGATTGAACAACAAACAATTTCAAAATTTTAATAAAGGAAGGCTAATTTTTAAATAAAGTGGAAACTGAGAAAGGTACACAACATTCCAAGAAAACTCAATTCAGAATAATCAATGCCAAATTATTTACTATTGAACCTCATGTATGAAACAAGAATTCTCTAGGCAATCAAGCAGATATAAAACATGTCACATAGAGAAGTAAGATATGGAGTTTGCTTTAGACATTTTCCCAATTATGTTCTGTGTCAGAAAGACAATATTAGAAAAATATCTTCAGAATTCCAAGGAAAAAAAATAAACTTGTCATTTTCCCATGCATATAATCCCCAGAAAAGTATCATTCAAGTATAAAAGAAAGAGGAAGGTTTCTCACATATGAATAAACTCAAGGAATATATAGAACCCATCAGCCCTAAAAATAACACACACAGAAAAACTGGCAGACAATGATGATGCACATGCAATCAGAAGATGAAAGAAAGTCATAAAAGAAGGCTAGTTCAATACTTGGCGTCAGAGAATAGCAGAGGAATACCTACAAGCTTCTGAGAGAAAGATGATATGGCACCACAATTTTACATCCCATCAAATTTTTCTTCAAGTGTCAAAACTATAAAAAATAATACCTAGTGATCTAGAATTACAGTATCTAAGGATCCTCACTGACAAAGATGTCTAACAATATTTAAAGACCTACTCTTTTTTTCACCCCATAAGATGTTTATCAAAGTCCTCAGATATTTCACAAAGAAAGATTACTGTCCCTTGTAACACCTAAATATAAAAAGACTTATCAATTAGGTTTTAGAATACTGTGTCGAAATTATATGAAAAGTCAAAGAAAAACATACCAGCCTTGGAGTCAAGCAGATGTGTATTTCATACAGCTCTGTCATCCTTGAACCAGGAATCATAGGAGTCACCTAAGTGTTAATTGACTGACTACACTGGAGTATTTGGACACATTTTCAGAGAAAAATATCATCTGTAGAATATCCAAAAGTATTATTGATGAGTAATATTGATTTTCTTGTTTTATATTATTTTTTTAATTTAGTCTTTATTCAAGAAATGTGTCCAATAACAACCCAGTCACAGGAATGTATTAAAAGATGAAAGCTATTGGGAGTTTCTCACATTATGCTGAATAGTGGAAGAAATGTTTTATAAATGCTCAGGGCCTTAATCTTTAGAGATTGTTTGCAGTTACTACAGCTACATAGGGCAGTCAGAGTATAAAATCACGCTGAGCAAATGAATGGACTATGTTATGCACCATGATTCTTAACTCTCTGGTCCTTATGCTTCAATAATATTAACAAGAGCTTATACACTCTTAATTTTCTTAGTTTCCAATTCTTATCCTTTCATTCATTATAGGCTAAAACACATATAATCTCCCCTAGGAGTCTCCAAAAGTTCAATATTGGCTCTACCTACTCCATTTTTCACTATCTTCAAGTATCTTCCTACTTCATTATTCACTTAACTGGAATGTGTCATTCTCATCACTGAACTTGTCACGATTTTGATTTCCTCACTGAAAGCTTCATTAAGAGTATTAATGATGCTGACCTATCCAGAGCTACATATTCTCTTCATTGACCATACCAGATATTTGTTCTTACTTATTTGTTTCTACTTCATCTAGATCATTTTAACTTATATGGTTAAGTTTTTAAATATATGTTTAAAATAAGTATTTTACTCTCCTATAAATATTCAATGACTGACTTAAGGGGGCTGGTTCTGTGACTTCCACGTTTCTCAAAGTAGAAAGTTCTATGCATAAAGTTTTTTCAAATTTACTTGTTATTTAATAAAGATGAAACTAATACACAGAGACATCAATCATATGCTTTCCCTTTCCCTTTATATATATATAAAGTGAAGAATATATATATATAATAGAAGAATGTAGAAAACTATTAACTCATATGTCTTAATCATCTAACTCTGTCAAGTTAATATGGTTCACTAATTTATTTCAAAAATTTTAAGAGAGTTGACACAATTCAAATACAGTTGAAGTCCCCTTGGTTGGTATTCCATTCCCATACTATCCAATCCCATCCCTACCTAGAAGTAATCATGATACTGAAGTTTTTATTTACCATTCCCATGTAAACTTTTATTACATATAACTGCATTACTAAACAAATTATTTTCTATTTTGACTTTAAATAGTGTAACACTGAATATATTCTTCTCCAGCTTGTTTCTTATTTTTTATTGAAATATAATTGACTTACAATATTATGTTAGCTTCAGGTGTACAACATAGTAGTTGATTTCCAGTCTCATAGTACTGTGATCAGAAAAGATGCTTGATATGATTTCAATCTTCCTAAATTTAATGAGACTTGTTTTGTGGCCTAGCATGTGATCTATCCTGGGGAATGTTCCATGTCACTTGAAAAGAATGTGTATTCTGCTGCTTTTGGACAGAATGCTCTATCTATCTATCTATCTATCTATCTATCTATCTATCTATCTATCATTTATCTATCTATCTATCTATCTATCAACTATCTGATGATGGACAGGGCCAGATCCTGGGGTATAGCTTGTTTCTTTGTGTAAAAGTTTGTTTATTATTTCCAAGCTGGTACATAGAGCTCCAGTTTGTACACTTTTAACTTGTGTGTAATACTTTATTATTTAAAAAGTATAAATCATTTTCCTATTGATGGACACAAGTTTTCTCTCTATTTTGTGGGGCTTAAAATAGTGTTGTAACGAATATCATCTCATAGCCTGCAACTGTTAGAGTTTCTCTAGGATGTATAGTTAGTAGACTAATTCAGGGGTCAAATTATATATGCATATTTAGTTTTGATAGATATTACCAAATTGCTCTTCTATACGATTATTTGAATTTTCTTTCTCACAAGCGATGAATGCCACTACTTAGTAATGCTAAGGATGTTAATTGTTGCTAGTATATTTGAGGTCAGTAATATTTCATTTTTTATTTTAATTGGAATTCCATAATTACTACTGAAGTTGACCATCTACTAAAAGTGAGAACCTATAGAAATTTGTGTGATCATGTTTTATTTCCGTATTGTTTGTTTGGGTTTGGGTTTTTGTTAATTGCCTGCTGTTTGTCTTTTACGTATTAATTAGTAGAAATTCTCCATGAATTATGGAAAATGTTTTTCAGTTGTAAACTATAAGGGTACTTATCACATAGGCTCTCTTCATCTCTGCAAGCTGAGGGCAGAGTTTCATGAATGTTCTATGCACACACAGGGTAAGCTGAAAATAGGAGAGTTAAAGCCCCATAAGCTACTCTGTACCAGTGAGCAAGGCTATTTGATTAATAAACATCCCTGCTTCCTTGCCCATTAATTGTGGTAATTCTGAGGACTTTTCTCTCTGTCTCATGCAGCAGTCCCCAGCAGGATTATGTTCCTGAGACTATGGTAGTTTCTGGCTTGATTACATACTTTTATTGGCTTTATTTTCCCCACTTTTCACTTTCCAACTCATTTCATGGACTTTCCATGGATTACCTTACAAATAAATTTTAGAAACCCATACAAAAATCTTTGCTGCACTTCTGTTCTGTTGTAGCCAAACAAAAACATACACAGTAAAAAAAGAAAAGAAAAAAAAAAAGGAAACAATCCGTTTTGTGTCTTGTTTTTACTTTCTTTTTATATCTTTTGTTTAAAAATCACTCAGTGTTATTATTGGCTAAATTTATCAATATTCTTCTACCTAGTTCATCCTTTTATTTTTTAATAAAATTAAAAATGTTTATTCTTTTTTAAAAACTCCTTTAGTATCCCACATCAGGAGGACATCTTCCTACATTTTCTTCAAACTTTTTTCTGCAGTTTTTCTGTATATTTAACCCACCTGGAATTTATTTTTCTTCATGATGTGAGATAAGGATCTAATTTTATTTATCCTGAGATGACTAACCTGCTGACCCAGCATCATTTCTTGAATAGCCATCCTTGTCTCACGTATTGGTAAGACTATCTTTTTGACATGTGAAGTTTCCACATATGAATCAGGATGTTTGTGGGATCTTTATTCTACTGAGATATTTTTCTACCCCTGGACCAATACCACGCACTCTTTATTATTATAACTGCTTAATGAGTTTTGTTATATGATATGCCAAGTTCCATTTTATTTTAGTAAATTTTTCAATTTCAGGACATATGATTTGTCCGTTTTTCACATTAACCTGTTTGTTTTATTTCATTCTGTCCTTTATAAATTAATGCCTTTTTAAAGGAAAGCTATTCTTCCACTCATTTATTTGAACATATTAAGTATAATCACTTAAAACATATAATTTAAGGAAAATTTATAATATGAATGCTGATTTCCTTTCTGAACATAAGTATATATATTTTTTATTTTCAATCTTACGTTTAATATATTATTGTCCTGTGCTTGGAGCATAGTATGTGAACTCATTTTGTTATATTCTCCTTCCCTTATATAAAGTCAAAATAAAACAAAGTTCTACTCGATTTCCTGAAAGCAAATATGCTGCACCTGCATCAGCTATAATGAAGAAAACAGTCATTGTACTTCCATATTCTTGGCTCCCCAAATTCAAGTGTCATTCTCCAGGCTCCTATTGTATGGGAGGGTCTCACCTATTACTAGGATATAAATAGGATAAAGCTCTCCCAACTCCACCAGTGATATCTCTCATTTCATGTGTATTTTAAAGGGATTAAGAATACAGTTAGTATTAATTCAGTTAAATAAAAAATATAAATACATTCCATGACATACCTTTATTTATTTATATTTCACTTTTTACCAGCAAGGCTTTCAGAGAGCAACATGTGGTTCTTTTCCTTCAAGAGTGAAGAAAAAACAAACATGGCTCTTGCTTATTTTAGCCAATTATAAAATGCCACAATTTCAGCACATTAACCTCTGACCTAGTACTTCCTTATCTCTGGCCAGTTTTACTTGCCAGAACAAGAGGTAAATTGGTTTACTTCAGAACAGGTTTGGTTTTATTTATTAATTTTTAATTCTAAACTCATTGTTATTCAAAGTGTGGAAGTTCCCATGATAAACTGTACTTTAATTATCAGAGAACAGTCCTGGTTTTCCCATAACCACAGTTATGAGTGTGGAATTTTCAACATGTCCTCTTGTTATTATTGGCTTTTTTTTTTTTTTTCGGTATGCGGGCCTCTCACTATTATGGCCTCTCTCGTTGCGGAGCACAGGCTCCAGACGCGCAGGCTCAGCGGCCATGGCTCACGGGCCCAGCCGCTCCGCGGCATGTGGGATCTTCCCAGAACGGGGCACGAACCCGTGTCCCCTGCATCGGCAGGCGGACTCTCAACCACTGCGCCACCAGGGAAGCCCTATTGGCATTTTTAAAAAGATAAAGTCCTGGGCAAGTGAGTAATGTCTTCCCCACCCAGAATACTTTCTTAAAATAGAAAAAAAAAATGCTTAATTCCTCTCACAGCTGCTACTCCTGTTAATTGATAACTACACGAGGCCATAAAAAGTGAGCATATGAAGCCTTGTTTCAGTGGACTTTCCTTTAGGTTAGATCAATACTCCCTTACACTGCATAACTTCACATGGGTGACGTAATGAAGATTACAAAATTTGTGATTGTTTCAATAAGAAAAAAAAAAAATATATATATATATATATATATGTATACAGAGATACAGAAAAAGAGAGAGAAAGTGGGATATAGGGAGGGTGGGAAGAGAGATTAAGTATTAATATATATATTAGGCTTTATATATATATATATATACACATACACACACATGTGCTTAAAATTTATCTTTAGAATGTCTACACCTACATAAAACAGGAAAAAATGCCTTAATAATGACTTGAGTCAGAGGGTGGAAGGTTGATCTGTTAGGGACTCTTTACAAATATCATGTGCATGTGCCCAATGATTAATTTGACTACCATGAATTTCATATTTCTTCTACCAGTTCTCAAAATGATAAAGTATCATTTTTGTTTACAACATGCAGTTAACATCATTCACACTGACAACTGGCCTGTTCAGGTGATTAACATTTACAACTCTAAGCTTCTCTGTACTCACTAATATCTTTTTAAACATTAACTGCACTTTTAAAGCTACTTAATGTATAGAGACATAATGTTGCCAAAGGGACATACACAACTCATTTACACTGACTAGTAAGACTAGTGTAGATTTGTTAGACAAGTCTTCTTGGAAAACTGGAGAGCTTGTGCTCTTCAGCTGGTGAAGCTTCTATGCTCTCTCAGAGCCCTTAGAGTAGCAAACCTTCAAAAACCAAAGATGGGCTCAAAGCGAAGTGTACCCTCAAGGAGCCATTCTCTCAGCACCTATGAAGTCATGTTTGCAGCTCTCTTTGCCATATTGGTGGTGCTCTGTGTTGGGTTAATTGCAGTGGCCTGGCTGTCAATCAGGGGATCAGAAAGAGGTAAGTCATATAGACCTGGCTACAGAAAAGTGCTCTCAGATGAATGTATACACTTTAATCTCCAGAATCCTGCCAGCATATTGTATGCATTGCTGTGCTTTCATGGCAAGGTGTTTTTATTGCATCCAGATGCTTCACTGTAGTTTACTTCATAGAATTTTTTTAACATGATATATAATTTGGATTTTAATTCAGGATTCAAACATGAGACTAAGTTTTTAAAACAGAAAATGATAATGTTCTCAGTTCCAACATATAATAAAGTAGGTTCATAGCCTGTGGGTCTGTTCTGATAGAATTTAAGTCATAAACCTATTCAAACATTGTTGACCATAGAAGGAGATAAGTAGGCCAGGTTAAAGAAAAAATATTGTTTATTTCTAGAGAATTATATGTTTATTCTCTTATTAGTACAACAATTTGAATTGCAACAGTATAAGGCAACTTGAATGTAATTGTGGATTTATAAAGATCTCAAGTTGCCTGAGTAGCAATTTGTGATTGACAGAAAGAAAAAAGAAAAGGTAATTCTTATTTAGAGCTAAATTACCTGTACCAACTGCTTTTAAAAGATCTCCAATTGTATTATCTTGTTACAACAAACCTACGAGTTAGTTTTTATTATTACCCTCCTTTTATAGGTGAAAAATCAGAGACAGAGAATTTAGGTAACTTGCTTAAATTTGCAACATTGCCAGGTGGTGCAAACTAGACAGTCCAACTTTAGAACTTGTGCTCTTCTTTACCATTTATTCATTTCTAAGATAATTTTTTAAAAATGGCAGCATAGCAGAAACTTGGGTATTAGATTTATTTTTTCTGAGAACATTTTCACATTTTTTAAAAAAATGATGAATTATATATAGGCATATTAATTCCTTCTGAAAACTCTCAGGGCAAAACCTTTTATATGTGAGTGATTTGGGTTTTACCAAGAAAACAAAATGCTCAGCCTTTGAGTTAGTTATTTTCCCTTAGTAAATAAGTAAATTAGGATGTAATAAATATGATTTATAGTTTTATAAAATAAGTCCAATATAATTTCTGGTTTATTTAACTACTATAGCTACATACAGGAATATATTTTAAAGAGAAAGAAAGCTTGTGATATTTTATATAATTATAAGAACAATTTAATAAATCATAGAAATTCACTGAGACTTTTAGAAAAGAGGCTGCTTTGGTCTTACTTAAATACTGTGAATAACTTCAAGGATATGTAATTATTTGGAAGTCTATTGGAAGCCTTGATGCTCAATAAAAATACAAAAGTTAGTTATTTTACCAGAAAAATAAAAAAATAAATATTTATAAATGTTAATATGATTTAATTGAACAACTGAATATAAGAAGGGATTTGAGATAGGCAGTAACAGAACACTAGAGGATATAAGACATTCTACTTTCAGTACATACTTTTACTCTTATATACTCTTAACACTTTTTATTGAAACTATTGTAGACTTTTAAAAAGTTGCAAAAATTGTAGACATTCATCCAGCTTCCCCTAATGTCAATATCTAGTACACACATAGTATAATTGTCACAACCAAGAAATTAACATTGTTACAATGTTATTAACTGAACCAAACACTTTATTCAACTTTCACCAGTTTTACCACTAAGGTCTTTACCTGTTCAGGATCCAGTGCAGATTCCAACACTGGGTTTAGTTATCATGTTTCCTTAGTCTCCTCTAATCCATGACAGTTCCTCAGTCTTTCCTTGCCTTTCACTTTTAAATATGCAAGTCTAAATGTTATTTTGAATATTTAAAAAACAAATGAAATAGTATTAATAATATATTACATCAATTATGCAATGGTAACTGTATAGACGAAGTGCAAGTTTATTGTTTAAAGTAATAATTCTACAGTTCCTTCTGGACTAGGAGATTTGTGTCAATATATGACAGATCTTGGGTTCTGAAGTCAGTCAATCCTTTTTCTGAATTCCAGATCTGTCACTTTTATCACATTGGGAAATTTTCTTAGTGAATCTAAGCCCAAATTTCCCCATCTGGGAAAAGAAGAAATAACATCTTCTCATACCAGGTCAATGCATCATTATTATTACATTTACTAATGATTTCATCATTGTGTGAGTTTCACCTGAAGCAATTCATTTTAAATATAAATATATATGCAAAGAAAATAATCTCATAATGGGATTGTACTGGCCTTAGTGGCACATTTTATTTCCCATGTTTGTATTCAGTTTGTTAGCTTTTTTCTTATATTGTTTCATATTGAGATAATAAATTTTCTGCAGCATTCTCAATAACTTCTCCAGTAATGACAGTCTCCATCTAATGGCAAAAGGTCATACATGCCAATTTTATAATTATTAGAATGAGAGAAGTAGTTTCAAAGCTATGCTCCAAAGTAATACACACACTGAAATCTTCACAGCAATCCACATGTAGAAAATGAGCAGTGTCCCTTGATGCCAGGTGTTCAAGAAGTATCTGAAAGTAACTACAAAACTTTTAATGGTCCACTTCTCACTATGTTTCCCTGAATCAGTTCCCATGATTGGTGGAAGTTGATCATCCCTGTATCTTCCAACAGAAATCTCAATGACAAAGAAACAAAAACCAAACAAAACTTGGAAGCTTGGAGAGTTGGTTAGACTTCAAAGAAAAGAAAAAAAAAATAATGGGATAGAGAAGAAGAAGTTTAATATTCAATCTTTTAAAACAACTAGATAGCTAAAAATATAAGTTAAAAAATAAAAAACAGCTGATGATGAAACACGAAGACTGCAAAGAAGAAAATCAAGAACTCCAGGGCCAACACATTAAGCAAGAACTTTACTTCTATGTCTTAACCAGAATGTGCATATTTTCTCTTATTCATTATTCACATTTTCAGTGTTTTGTTTCTTATTAATTCATCTAGATGCAGCATTTGGAAAAAGTCATGAAGCCAGAGGGACATTGACAATAATATCCGGAGTTACATATAATCCTAATTTGCAAGACAAACTCTCAGTTGATTTCAAAGTTCTTGCTTTTGACATTCAGCAAATGGTAAGAGACCTTCTTTCCTCAACTAGTTTAAAATTTCATAACATAGTTTTGCTAACCACTTGCCAAAAGATACATAGATCTTGTTCTCTTTGAAAAAAATTAGTCAATAAATGTAAAGGTACTTACATTTACATTTACTCATACTTAAATGTATGAGACCCATCATCACAGAGAAGGAAATCACTCCAATACAGTTCTAAGTAGAATATAAAGATCACTTTGTTTAAAATTTTAAACAAAATCTTAAATTTAATATGCCTTTTCTTAACCTTTTCTTTTTTTAGATAGATGATATCTTTCAATCAAGTAATCTGAAAAATGAATATAAAAACTCAAGAGTTTTACAATTTGAGTAAGTATAGTTCAAAATTTTTCTATAGATAGAAAGCACAGGATCACAAAATAGTGATCTTTTTGTTAATATTTGTAAAAGAGTGTCACTATTTTTAGGAGAAAATGCAACATTTTGAATTTTCAACATTTTCCAGGAGGATTGAGAAAAGTGGCATAGTATAAACTTTTATATTTGTAACAAATAATAATAATAATGCTAGATAATTTATCTCATATTAACATGATTCTCTCCCCTAAGTGCAAAATCTTTCAGAGACACATGGAGAAGGCTGAGGTTGACTGCATACAGATGCCTAGGAGTCTTGACATTTAACCTATATCAAATAGAAGCCATAGGGTACTCCAGGTCATTGGAGAATGCAGTGAGCCTCACTTTATAGAAAGACTAATCTCACTTTATAGAAAGACTAATTGAACCTGAAAGCCTGGCACCAAAGATACTTGGTACATGGTCTTCACAAAAGTCCTGACATTAGTAAAAGGGTCCTTAGTTCTCAATGACCAAATAGAGGTAGGGAGGTCAAGTCAAAGGAAAAGAGATTATGTTTAGAAAAAGAAAAACAATGACAGAATTAGTTAATGGGCAGAAGGAAACTTTAGGCCTTGCCATTTCTTGTTGGAACAAAATGTATCCACTTAGTGGAAGCCACCATGAAAAAAAGCACAAAGATTCATTTTATACCAAAAAAAAAAAAAAATTAGAACTCTGTTTCCTTCTTTCTCACCTACTTATCTATCTATATTTATCATTCTTTATCCCACTGCATATTCATGAGATCATAGTCTCAGTAGCCAGTCCACCCTCCCTCCATCTACTGGCTTCATTCTTATCCACAACACAGAGGCTTTGACTCCTGTTTTCCAGGACTTATGATCTCTGATAGCCTCTTTCATGGCCTAATTTTAGGGCTATAATGACACAGGTGAACTCTCAGGAAAGGTTTTTATTATTTTCTTTTGTTTGTGTGTTTTCCTCAAAGCACTGTTTTAAAATATTTATTCAGTATTTATTCTGTGAAGGTAAAACCATGCATGAAAGATTTTATTTCACTTTATTTCTCTGCTTTGGAATGAGTGGAACCAATTTCTCTTTTGCAGTTTTAGAGAGGATTGACTGTGGAGATCTGCATTAAATCTTCAATTCAAATTTAGTTCTTAAAGGTTTTAGAACTAAAACCTTGCTTAAGGAGAGGTAACCCTGGTCCTTCCTCGCCTTCCTCAGGCTCTAACCAGTGAAACCCATGCAAAGCACAGTATCTAGTGCAGAGTTTATTAGGATAGTTTTGCTAATGGAACTCTTTATCTTCTCTTGTTTACAACATGCTGGATAACTTTGTTTTTACTAGATTGGGAAAATTTGCTGAATATAGACTTTTATATAAGGTCTGGTGATTTATCAAAACCCGAGCATTTTCTTTGATATTTATTAAGTAAACTTATGTTTCTCTAGATAGTAAAATCACTATATGTGAAACTGTAAATTATTTGAGCTAAGGAATTATTTCTTTCCCTTCCTTTAAACTACCTAGGAGACTAATATAGTTCCTAAGCCTTGATACGTATTTTATAACAATTCTCAAATAATATACTTCATCAGTGTAGAGAGACTTTCACCTCATTGTAGCTGAACTACTTTTAAATCAGAAGTGAGTTTTTAAAAGATGCAATGCAAAGGAATTTCATGAAAATGTCTGTAATATAAATTACAGGTAGGTACTTTGGGAGACAGAGAATAAAAGGATGAGAAAAATTCAGAAGCAGGAAAGAAAGTAACAAGCAAACGTTTAGGTTTACTTTAAATAATCACATTTAAAATGACATATTCCACTTATAGAAAAAATTGACAGACTCTTAATTCCTTTTGTAAATTATTTTCACCTTAAACTCCAATTGATAAAATCAAAACACAGAAATAACTGACTTCTCAACTAACTAACAATAGCCACACCAACTGTGAAAAATACATCTAAAGATCCTTTAAAATGCCTATTTCCTTTTTTGTTACTGATTTTACTGAA